>NW_024096553.1:912500-1391209 GCF_016545835.1 Crotalus tigris | reverse complement strand
TGCCAGGATAAGAAGTGAATTGAGTAAAAATTTTCCCAGAAGTTTAAAAAGAGGCACTGTTAGACAGCAAGTTGGACTGTACGCTAAGTTTTCTACGTAGTTCTTGCCCCAAAGGCAGCAGCATTCAGCAAACTGTCTGTGTTGCTGTAGCATCTGATCAGCAAGTTTCAATTCCTGCAGATAATGACCACTCAAGCTGCCTACCCTTTATTGCTTGTGATAACGCGGATAGAACTGGATAATTTTTCTACTAATAGCTACATACACACATTTTCCCACTCTCCAGATATCTTTGATGCATGCAAAGTTTTTTTAAAATATAGGATGAAATTCTGAATAATAAAGTTTTATTAGCAAGGTATTAAAGAGTTGGAATTTTACACTGGAGGTGCCACCATCGATGTCACTTTGACTTCTTTGGTTAGGCTGAAATCTGAAAGGAATGGAACCCAGTAATCCATTGTCCTTCTTTTCACTGTAACTACTAGATTGCACTTTCCCTCTATATTTACCCCTGACTTCAATGTTTTTTCTGGTGCACCTCTTAACACAAAGCCAGATTCATTCTTTTACCATCTGGCATTTATATAGATCTGAAAAAATAAATGTGAGGCAAGCTAAGGCACAAGGCCTCCTTTAGAAATTATTTATAAGGCTGTGAAGGAGATGTTTTCCACTGAGGGCAAGAAAAGTCAGCTAGCCAGATAATAAGTGTTAAGTCCTCGAGTTAATGACGAAAGAAGAGCACACATTCTGAAGCCAATAACTGCTTTATTCTTCTTCTGCTCACTCCAACACAATTCTGAGGCTCGCAGGCCTCTCTTACACTGAACAGAATCCCCGGGCAAAAAGGTTACATGAGATGGCGTGCTTTTGCACCTTAGTCTGGTCCCGGGCAGCTTGCAACAGCCTGGGACCATTGCAATGTTCCGAGCCTGCTTTTGCAGGCTCAGGACACAACACCCCTTCCCCCTGGATAAAACTTAATCAACCTATACAGATAGGTATGCGCGACCTCACAAAGGGATGTGGTGTGCTATTCACTATTGAACTGCACATTTGTTGAAGCTACTTCATAGTCGCTCTATAACATGGTACCGTGCTATCATTTTGGAATTGGGTGTCCAATACCCACATTCCAACTCCCCCAAGCAGTAGGCACCTCCCTCATTTCCCTTGGCTTGACAGCAACTTCACATACTCTTCAAGGTGTTTGGGAAGTCTTCTGACCCTCTGTGACCTCCTCAGATTTTGAGAATATCCTTGACCTTCCTGTGTAGTCGTTACAGTGGAGTTTCCCCCTCTTTGTTGCCCTGGTGGTCCCCGTGACCTGGATTCTGTTCTCTGTTCTGCTTGCTTGCCCACCGGGCTTGACAGACCAGGACTTTGCTCCAAACTGTACCTGGTTGATCTGTCTGAGTGTAGGCTATCGGGACTCTCTACGTCTCACCCAGTATTTTGCGATTCTGTGGTATTCTCCAAGTCCGCAATGGACCTATCATGGGAATGCATTCCTTCACTCCCAAGCCCAATAGCTGGGTTGTCTGGGGTTTCTGCAGTGCCCCAGTATTCTATTGCCCCCCATTCCGTGCCAGAGGTACCAGAATCAGGATTTGCCTCTCTGACTACCCCCTTGTATACTGACTTCCTTTTGGAAGTAATTGCAGCATTTGGCCAGTTTGTTTGGGTGGATGCCAGTTCTCTGGTGTGATTTGGATTGTTTGGATGCTCCCAGTTATTCTCCTTGTCTGGAATACTGTATTGGGGTTGTGAATAGTGTGAGTACCCCCTGAGTAACTCCCTGGCTGGAGTAAGTAATGGTGACTGTCTTATTCCTTGTTCCCTGGATTCCTGTTAGGTACATTTGTGGAACCTTGGGAAGGGCCTTCCTCTGCCTCTCCATGTGCCCCTGACTGCTGACAGTACCTTTCCCTTTGCACACAATGATCCCCCTCTCCCCTGGAGTTGAAGAGGAAGAGTCAGGTCTCGTACACAGCTGATCGATATGCCACTGAAGGATGCGGCCGTCGTCCAGAGACACCTCGTAGGACAAGGGACCAGTGACCTTGCAGACCACAGCCGGAATCCACAGGTGACTGGGCCCATAGTTCCGGGTCCATACCGGGGCACCTACTTGCAAACACCTTGGTGCCCTTGGATGCGAAACCCGAGGTGCTATCCTGTCCGGGTGCAACCTGTCAAGTTTGGTGATCAGTCTGCGTCCCCAGCGAAGTTCTGCCGGGCTCTTCCCTGTGGAAGTACACGGTGTGGTATGGTATGCAAGAAGAAAATCTGCCAACCTGTGATGCCAGTCACTGTAAGTCAATTTCTTGAGGGCGTCCTTGGTGATGCGCACCATTCGTTCAGCCATACCATTGGTGGAAGGGTGGAAAGGGGCCAAAGTTGCATGACGGATCATGCTGGCCTGCAGGAAAGCCTGGAACTCAGAAGAAGTGAATTGAGGACCGTTATCTGAAACCAGAACATCTGGAAGGCCGTGTGCAGCAAAAATTCCTCTTAACATCTGAATAGTCTTGGCAGTAGTAGTGGAGGAAACAGGAACAACCTCCAGCCACTTTGAATGGCTATCAACAAGGACCAAGAAGAATTGCCCCTGAAAGGGCCCAGCGCAATCTATATGCACTTTAGACCAAGGGGATTGTGTCTCCTCCCATCTATGCACAGGGGCCTGAGGCATTTCTGGCCGTGAACGCTGGCACAAGTGGCATCCATGCACCTGGGCCTTTATATCCTTGTCTAACCCTGGCCACCATAAATGGTTGCGCACAAGCGCTTTCATCCTGACAATGCCAGGATGACCCTCATGTAGAGAGACCAAGATCCTAGGTCTCAATGAGGTAGGAATAACTACTCTGCTGCCCCACAACAGACAACCCTGAAAAGTGGATAACTCATGCTTCTTGAGCCAGAAGCTTTGGAACTCAGTACCTGGACTTCTCTCAGGCCATCCAGATAGAACCCATGAAAGCACACATGCAAGTGTTAGATCTGTGGCCGATTCTGCAGCCACATCCCTGGCATTTATGGGAGATTCAGGTGATGCCTGAATGGAGAGAATATTGATGGCAGGAGCAGGGTCTGCTTCTACTAGCTTCAGAGGTAACCTACTTAGGCCATCAGCATGGCCCATTTCCTTACCAGGTTTGTGAATCAGTGTATAATCATAGGCTGACAAAAAAATAGACCACCTCAGCATTCTGGGAGAGATAATCTGGGGGGTTTGTTTGTTGGTTGTAAACAACCCCAGCAGAGGCTTATGGTCAGTGTAGACTGTGAAATGTCAGCCATATAAAAAATCATGGAATTTTTTAATTCCTGCTACTATGGCCAATGCTTCCCTGTCTATTTGAGCATAATTATGCTCAGCGGAGGATAGAGTTCTGGAGTAATATGCTACAGTTCCATCAGCCCCCAAATGGCTAAGTACAGCGCCTACCCCATAAGGGGATGCATCACAAGCGATGCAGACAGGCAGGTTTTCATTGAAATGTGCAAGCACATCATTAGATGTCAGCAAGGCCTTGACCTCATTGAAGCTCTTTTTATGGACTTGGGACCACTGCCAAACTGTCTGCTTCTCTAAAAGCCTATGTAGTGGTTCTGCAACAGCAGCTTTGTTAGCTAGGAAAGCGTTGTTAAAATTAAAGAGGCCTAGGAAAGCTTGCAACTCACTTTTAGACTTAGGTGTAGGAGCCTGCTGTATAGCTTTTAGTTTAGATTCAGCAGGGTGAATATCCCTGGCATCTATTCTGAATCCCAAAAAATCTGTAGAAGTGACTCCTATCTTACATTTATCTTTTTAAAGTTTTAGGCCTGGTCTTCGGAAACGAAGCAAAATAGCCCTCAATCTCTCTGCTAGATTCTGAGTAGAATCTCCAGCAATAAGGATATCATCAAAATAGGGCAAACCCCAGGAATACCTCTGAGTGTGTTCTCCATGACACTTTGGAATATTCCAGGGGCTACATTTACTTCAAATTGCAGTCTCTTGACTTTGAATGCACCTCTATGAGTTATAATAGTCTGTGCTTCAGCAGCAGCTTCATCAACAGGTAGCTGTTGATATGCCTGTGCCAACTAGTTTTGCAAAAACTCGCTCCCTTTTGAGAGAGATCAAAATATGGCTGACTACAGGTACAGGGTATGTGTGCTGTTGCAGTGCCTTGTTTAATGTGCATTTGTAGTCTGCACTAATGTCCCCATTAGCCTTGAGAGGCGTAACTATGGGGGTTTCCCATGGACTTGAATCTACAGGTTCCAAGATACCTTGCTGGATCAATTTATCAAGTTCAGCATCAATTTTCCCTTTAAGTGCAAAAGGTACTCTCCGTGCTTTAACCCTAATGGGTGTGATGGTAGGGTCAAGCTTCAACAAAACTGGGGGTCCTTTGTAAGACCCCAGTTGTGGACTAAATACATCTGCAAAGTCTTTGCAGACTGTTTCTAGGCTCAACGTTTGCAAATTGTGCAATCCTGTAACCTGGATTCCCAAGGCCTCAAACCAATCGAGTTCTATAAGGCTCGTTCATTCACCCCCAACAACCAATATATCCAATGGACCTTCAAAATCCTTGTGCTGTACTGTAAGGGTGGCCTCCCCCTTTACACACACCTTGGAATTTTGAAAGTCTGTTAAGATTATATTGGATTGCCTAAGTTTGGCCTGGAACCCACTGCTATTGCAAATCTTCCTAAATGTATAAATGGAAATGATTGAAAGAGCAGACCCAGTGTCTAGCTCCATAACCAAGGGAACGTAACCTCACCTTAAGTGACAGCTTCTTTTTAAGTGGTTTGTGTGTGCCTGTTCTGCAAATACTTCTGCGTGATGCACAGAAACCCACCCTGTTTTGGCTGGGGACCCAGGTACCTTTCAGATGCAATTCTTCTTGAGGTTGTGCCTTCTGGTGACCCAGACAGATGGATGCTATGTGGCCTTGCCTGCCACATGCTCTGCAGATTGCAGAACGGAACCTGCAGTCGGCCCTCTTGTGGCGACCTCCACAGCCGAAGCATTTGGACGCAGCTGGAGTTTTTTCTTTGCTTTCCTTCTGTTTCCTTTCCTTGAACAGGTAAAGATGATCCATCTCATCTTCAGGATCCTCCTCCGAGCCTTCTTGGACTCCCTCATGGTGCACGGAAGCTGCTTCTGGATTGTTCTTGATGGGCCGCATGTTCTTGACCGCCCCACCTGCTGCCTCCTCAGCGGTGACCTCTCTCAAGGCATCTTGGAATGAGATCTCTTCCTTTGCAAAGAGTCTCTGTTGCAAGTCTCTGTTCCTTAAACCACATACAAAATGGTCTCTCAGCCTTTCTTCTAAGTCTTTAAATTCGCAGGGCTTGACTGCTCTTCTCAAGGCTGCAATGAATTCTTTGGCTGATTCACCTGCTCTCTGATCCCTCTGTTCAAATGTATGTCTCCACGCAATGACAGACAGCTTAGGCTGAAAATGTTCCTTTAATAACTTTTTTAAGTCTGTATACGTGACAGACTCTAAAGGAGCAGGGGCTGCCAAATTTTCTGCAATTTCAAACGCATCTTGACCACAGACACACAGCAAAGTTGCAGCCTTCAAGCCATCTTTTCTAACTTGATTCACTCTAAAGTAATTTTCTACTCTAGCGACATAAGACTCCCATCTTTCTGGGTGAGCAACGTCGAATTCGGACAACCACCCTATCTTCACCATCCTTACTTCTACTTTTAGGAAGGGGTCTATCAGCCAGCTTACCTCCAGCGACGCTGTACTGGCAGGCCAGGTGCTGAATTTAACGCCGTCTCCCTCTCCTCAAGGACTCCTTGGGTAAGTCTTACAAGCCTTCTTTTTCAGCTTGTGATTGATCCCACCTTCGTCGCCTGTGTTAAATCCTCAAATTAATGGCGAAAGAAGAGCACACATTCTGAAGCCAACAACTGCTTTATTCTTCTTCTGCTCACTCCAACACAACTCTGAGGCTCTCAGGCCTCTCTTATACTGAACAGAATCCCTGGGCAAAAAGGTTACATGAGATGGCACACTTTCACGCCTTGCGCATGCGCATAGGCTGGCGCCACTTAGTCTGGTCCCGGGCAGCTTGCAACAGCCCGGGACCATAGCAGCGTCCCGAGCCTGCTTTTGCAGGCTCAGGACACAACAGTAAGCACCTTTCCCTTTTCTTTCATGATATTTCTGAACCATATTTCTTGTCTCCTTCTCAATCTCAATAAAGCAGGAGGATGAAGTTGTTGT
The DNA here is from genome assembly GCF_016545835.1 of Crotalus tigris. Taxonomy (NCBI): domain Eukaryota; kingdom Metazoa; phylum Chordata; class Lepidosauria; order Squamata; family Viperidae; genus Crotalus; species Crotalus tigris. The sequence goes on along the minus strand of NW_024096553.1, from coordinate 1,384,958 downwards.
TGGTGACAAATCTTGAGGTTGGTGTTCCTTTTAAAGCCTAGAGCCACATGTTAATGAAATCTTAAGTAGATGACTTCTGTTGAAGGCATAGACAAAACCCAATTCTGCATGGAAGCTATTTTTCTCATGTAATAAGCAGTCAAGCAGACCATAAGGCTGCCAGATGGTACAACACACCTTCCCTCTCTCTTATTCTCTCTCTCTGGGCCCGACACTAGTCTGCTCAGTTTCTGCAAAAATCAATAAATAGCAATAAAGAATTAGAATTATTAGTATCATTTTGCTACCATCTAAGGGCCAAGTGGATTTTTTTCAGAACTGCCCCTTCAAAAAGCCTGCAATAGCCAGAGGAAATACATTATGCACAATAAGAGGTCCTGGGTGCTCCTTGAGTTTTGCTCTTTTCTTGCAGATGTTTTATTACCCTAACTAGGGTAATGAATCAGTGCTAGATGCACTAAGGATATTACCTAGTTTGGGTAATGAAACATCTGCAATAAAACAGCCAAACTCAGAGAGCAGCAAGGACCCCTCATTTCAATTCTTGAGCTACAAATATTCTCCTTTATTGGCATTTGCACAAATTAGTCACTCATAGGGAATTATCTACCTAGCTTTTTTTCTTTTTCATCTAGATTCTTTTCTGTTTACCATCCTTTAATCTCTTTATTCGGGGTGGAGTTGGGGCAGCTAAATAGAACTGATCATTTACTGGCTAGATGCCCTTCTTTACGCGTATGCAGAATTCACAGCAGATATTTTTTTCTTTGGGCTCTGATAGAGAAACATTTGCTGCTGCCTAGGATTGAACTCTGAACCTTCAAAGTGGGAGGCGAGCATCTTCACCTCTAGGACACCATGCCACTCAGGGAATTATCTACCTAATTCACTCATCTATATCAGATACAGCTGTCAAGCTAGTGGGCTGCACAGTGCACCCCTAGGATAGCAGCAGGGATTCTGGTAAAAGCGAAGGAGGGGGTTTATGCATACATGTCAACAGTGTTTTTTTTTTGTAAAAAAAAAAGTGCTGGAACTCACACATGTTATACAACCCGCCTTGCCTACCCTACAAGGTTCCATCCAAAAAAGGTGCCGGAACCCCGTTCTGGGTGTTCTGTGACAAAAAAAAAAAAAAAGCCCTGTATGTCAACAACAGTTGGTGTACCAACAGAAAGACTGTAGACAGTCACTGCTCTGTGGACCTGGAGCATATGACTATGAGATGCAGACCCATATACCTTCATTGTTAGTAACCAGCAGAATAAGTATCCTGATGCTGTGCACATTATAGCGGGGGAGTTCAACCATGCTGATTTAAAAGCAATACTCCCCAAATTCCATCAGCATGCTAAGTGTGCCACTAGAGGAGCAAATACATTGGATAAGGCCTATTCCAACATTAAACTTGGCTTCAGGGTTATACCACTGCCACACATGGGCCAGTCAGACAATATATTCATGCTTTTATCACCAGCATATACTCCTCTTAGGAAACAATAAAGACTGTGAAATCCTGGCCTGATGGCGCCTCTCAACAGCTGCAGGACTGTTTTCAGATGACAAACTGGGACATCTTTGACCACCCAGATCTGAAGGAGTTCACTGCAGGTGTTCTGGGCTATATTAAATACTGCATAGATACTGTTACTGTCTATCCTAACCACAAATCTTGGATGACTAAGGAAGTCCAGCATCTCCCGCATGACAGAAACAATGCCTTTAGGGCTGGTGATGGGGAAAAATATAGTGCTGTCAGAGTTAGTCTGAAGAGAGGCATCCAGCAGATTATAAGAGGAAGATTGAAGATTATTTCATAACAATGATGTGAGACAGGTGTGACAAGGGATCCAACAAATCACAAACTATAGACCCAATAACATCACTCCGGTTCACAGGGATGCTTCATTGGCAGAAGAGCTGAATCATTTCTTTGCCTGCTTTGAAGTAAAGCCATCAGAGGCAGCTGTGCTACAGCCACTAGTCCACTGCATCCCTCCCCTCACTGTGGAGGAGCATGAGGTGAGAAGTACCTTGAGAGTTGTGAACTCAAGGAAGGCTGCTGGACCTGACAGCATTTCTGGCTGGATGCTTAAAGACTGTGCAGACCAGTCCACTAATCAGTCTCTATCCCAGTCCACTATTCCATCCTGTCTGAAGGCCTCCATCGTTGTTCCATTACCAAATAAGCCCTTTAGTAATAATCTCAGTGATTATAGACCAGTGGCACTCACCCCTATTATCATGAAGTGTTTTGAAAAACTGGTTCACAGGCACATTGTGTCCTGCCTCCCATACATACTTGACAATCACCAGTTTGCATACAGAGCAAAAAGGACACCAAAGCCATCACTCTCCATACTGCTCTGACTCATCTGGAGCAGCGGGGGACCTAGGTAAGGTTGCTCTTTGTGGATTTTAGCTCTGCATTTAACACAATTCTTCCATACACACTGGTGTCTAAACTTGCCAATCTAGGATTTTCACATTCAATCTGCCTTTGGATTATGAACTTCATGTCTGGCTGCTCTCAGAGGATTAGATTAGGCAACTATATCTCTTCAGCCCTTATTCTTTTTTAAAAAATAAATTTTATCGAGTTTTATAAGGTTGGGAAGGGGATGGGAACAGTATGGGAGTTGGGGTTAAGGATAGAGGTCAGGGTGAGGGTTGGGACAGGGAAGAGAAAGACAATGGGGTTACCCCCCCATTGACATAAACATTCTCAAGCTTTAGCAAACAGGCTATTGTCCAGGTACATGCATTCAATAACACTGATTAATATAATAGTAGATAGCTACAATCAATATGAGAAACAATAATCACAAACAATGTCAATTAGTCAGTGTGTGTCCCTCATCTTATACATTCACAATAAGGTATCACATTCATTTCTCACTATCTTTTATCATTGATAAAAATTATCCCATGTTTTAAAATAAACTGAATCTTCTTTCTCTTTAATTTCTAAAGTTAATCTATCCATTTCTGCACATTCTAAAATTTTTAATTATGATATCTTCAGATGGTAAATTTTCATTTTTCCAATATTGGGCAAATGCTATTCTCACTGCTATCAATATATGCAATATTAAATACTTACTCTCCTTCTCATACTTGGCTCCTAGTATTCCTAACAAAAACAATTCTGGTTTAAATTCTATCTGTATTTTAGTCATCTTTTCCAACCATATATGAATCTTAAGCCAAATTTTTTTCACTCTAGGGTATACCCACCAGATATGATAGTAGGTGCCTGGCTTTTGTTTACATTTCCAACAATTATTTGAAGTGTTTTTAAACATTTTCACTAGTCTTACTGGTGTCATGTGCCATCTGTAGAACATTTTATACAAGTTTTCTTTATATGAAGCAGCTTTAGTCAGTTTAATATTTCTATCCCATAACTTTTGCCAATCTTCTAAGTCTATAGAATATCCAAAGTTTTTTGCTCATGTTATCAATGTTTCTTTTACTTGTTCTTCTTCCATTTTCAAATTTAGAAGAAATCTGTAAAGTGTCTTAATCAAGTTTTCATCTGTTTTTAAAAGTATTTGATCAAATTCTATCTGTTCTTTATAAAATCCCATTGTCTTTGCATCTTTTCGATATCTTGTTTGGATTGACAAATAGGGCCACCATGCTAGGCCAATTCCTTGTCATTGTAAGTCTTGCCTATCTTTCAATTTTCCTTCTTGGCCAGAATGTCTTTGTAAATAACGACTTTGTCATAGTTAATTAAATTTGGGTAAGCAAAAGCTTCCATTGTTGAAAGCCACCCAGGTATTTAATATAATTTTTTTGTTTTATTTTTTCCCATTCTAAAAAAAGTATGTTCCTTATAGCATGGTTTTGGAAATATCTGTGTATTTTATTTTTCCTAACCACAGAAAGGCATGCTAACCAATCTGTAGGTCATGCCCCTCTAGGTACAGTAATCCTTTGTTTCTAAGCATTATCCATTCTTTGAGCCATGGTAAAATGGCTGCTTAATAATATAGTCTCCAGTCCGGGAGCCCAAATCCTCCACTGTTTTTAGATTCTTGTAACATTTTGGCTGCAATTCATGCTTTCTTCCCTTGCCAAATAAATTTCAATATTGTTGCATTTAAGTCATCAAAATTTTTTTCCCCAATTTTACAGGAATCGTTTGAAATAAAAAGAGTGATTTCGGCAGAACACTCATTTTGACTGTAGCTATTCTTCCTAGTAATGACAGTTGAAGATTTTTCCACTTTTCCAAGTCTAGTTTTATTTGTTTCAAAGTTTTTCATAATTGTCCTCTTTTAATGTTGTACATCTTACTGTTAAATAAATTCCTAAATATCTAACTTTTTTTAACTATTTGCAGATTTGTCTTTGTTGTAAGTTGAGCTTTCTGTTTATCTGTTAGGTTTTTTGTTAATACCTTAGTCTTTTCTCTATTTATTTTCAAACCTGCCACTTCTCCAAACTTTTCTATTTTCTCCAACAGTTTAGTAGCTGTTTCTAGTGGGTCCTCCAAAATGAAGACCAAGTCATCTGCGAAGGCTTGTAATTTATATTTTTGCTCTTTTATCTCCAAACCTTTAACTTCCATGTCCTGCCTAATATTTCTGGCCAGTACTTCCAATGTTAGTATAAATAACAGTGGAGATAATGGATTTCCCTGTCTTGTGCCTTTTTTAATGTCAAAGCTTTCTGTGTAATCTCCATTTAGCATAATTCTGGGCGTTTGTTTATGATAGATTGCTTGAATTGCGTTTGTGAATTTTTTCCCAAAGTCCATTTCCATCAGCCGCTGGAACATGAATTTTCAGTTTAAATTATCAAAAGCTTTTTGCATGTCAAGAAATATTAATGCCATCTCTTTCCCTGGATGATTTTCATAATATTCCAGAACATCCAAGATAATCCTCAAATTGTTTTTTATCTGTCTTTTAGGTAGAAAACCATTTTGGCCTGTATGGATAAATTCAGTCAAGAATTTCTTAATTCTTTCTGCCATTATTAAGGCAAAGATTTTGTAATCCACATTTAGTAATGATATTGGTCTATAATTTTTTATTTGTGTGGAATAAGTGTCTTCTTTGGATATCAATGTAATATTAGCTTCAGTCCATGAGTTTGGTATTTTAGTCTCTGAAAAGATTTCATTACATATTTCTTTCAACATCGGACTTAGTATATCCTGAAATGCAATGCAGAATTCTGCCGGGAGGCCGTCTGGGCCTGGAGTCTTATCTTTTTTTTTTTTGCCTTTTTATTGCTTCTATAATCTCCATCATTGATATATTCCCATTTAATATATTTTGGATATTCTTCAGGACTTTTGGCAAATCTGTTTCTTTCAGATATGTCTGTATTTCCTCTTTAGAAACTACCTCTGCCTTGTAAAGTGTCTCATAATAATCTTTAATGATTTTTTCATTGCATCATTGTGTAACTGTAGTTCTCCTTTGGACTCTTGTAGCTTATTTATCGTCCTTTTTTCTTTTTCTTTCTTCAGTCTGTATGCTAACCATCTCCTTGGTTTGTTAGCATTTTCAAAAAAGTTTTGTTTGGTCCGTTTAATCTGTTGTGCCATTATATCCATCTCAGCCAAATTTAATTTATGTTTTATTATTTCCATTTGTTTCTTAAGGGCTTTCTTTTGTAGATCTATTTGTAATTCTAGTTTCCTTATCTCAGCTTTAACTGTAGTTGTTTCTTCTCTTTATTCTTTTTGGTAGTATAAGTTATAGCCAACCCTCTGAAGTATGCTTTAGCTGTATCCCACACATTTTGAAGAGATGTTTCTTCTTTCTTATTTATTTTAAAGAAAAATTCCATTTCCTTTGTTGCTAGTTGTAAGAATTCTTTTTTTTCCAGTATAGATTTATTCAATGACCATCTTAGTTTTTTCTTGGTTCCTTTCCAGGTCATTTTTATTGGGTTATGATCTGCTCAAACATTAGTTTCTATCTCTACCTCTTGTATTATCATTTTCAAGTCAAAAGATGTCCATATCATATCAATTCTAGACCATGATTTATGTCTGTTTGAATAAAATGTGTATTGTGGTTTTTCTGGGTTTCTCTCTCTCCAAATATCTTGAATACACAGTTCTTCTTTCATTTTCAAAAAGGCTTTAGGTAAGGTATTTCCTCCTTTTCTCCCTTGTTTATGGCTTTTATAGTCCAGAGTTGCATCTACTATTGCATTAAAATCTCCAAGTATGCAGAGATTTAAGTCCACCAGTTTCTTATGTAATTGTTTTTTTTTATTAAATTTTTAAAATTTTACAAAAACAAAACAACCCATCCCCAAACCTCCCCAACCTTCTCATTCCCTCCCCCAACCTTCCCAGAGCTGAATATAGGCTTAATTGAAATTTCTCAAAAAGTCTTAAAGAAAGATATAAACCATGAATAAATCTAAATATTAAATACATTAATTAAACAAATTATAAGATAATTAACAATGATATATATATATAAAAACATAAATACCAAAAGAATAATACTTGAGAGGAAAAAGAATAAAGAAAAGGAAAAAAGAAAAAGATAAAAGAAAATATAATAAAAATAAAAAATAAAAATAAAAAAGGAGTAAAATCTATAAGATGTTTTAAATTTTAAATATAAGTTATTCAGTTTCTTATGTAATTGTTGATAGAATTGCTCTTGCTTATCGTTAGGTGCATATATTGCTACCATCAGTATCTCTTTTTGGTCCACCATAATTTCCACCATTAATATTCTCCCATCTTCATCTGTGTAGATTGGTTTGGGGTTCATCTTTTCTTTTATATAAAGGGCTATTCCTCTTTTCTTTTAAGATGCAAGTGTAAAATAAAGTTTGCCCATTTTCTAAAATGTTGTCTCTTAATATGGGTCTCTTGGAGGCAAATTATGTCCATTTTTAGTTTTTGTAGTCTAGTAAAAAAAAATCTCCTTTTTGAGGAAGAATTCAATCCATTTATATTTATTGATAAAATTCCAATCTCCTCCATGACTTTCAATTATATCTAGGTCTCAGTTTTCTAGTCAATCTTATTTGTCTCTGATCTCTCAGTCTTGCTCCTTCTTCTGGGTAAGTCTTTTTAAGTTCTTCCTCTTCTGTGTAGCCAGTCCTTCAGTACTAATTTCCTCTTGCTTCTTAGGTTCAGGATCCCCTTTTTCCAGAAATGCTTTATGATTGTCAAAAAATTCCAATGCTTTAAGTGATGTGTCCAATCTATATCTCTTCAAAACCCAATAAATTAGGATCCCTTCTGGGATCGGCCATCTAAAATTCACTCCTTGTCAAGCAATTTCTTGGTTAAAAACTGGTAGTCTCTTCGAGCCTCTCTTATCCTTCTAGGAATCTATTTGAGCACTACTACTTCTTTTACTTTGTATTTTAACAATTGATTTCTTATTTTTCTCAAAATCTCGTCTCGCACGAATCTTTTCAGAAATCTGACATGGACTTCCCTGAGTACTTTATTTCTTCTGGTGTAGTTTGAGTTAACTCTGTAGATCTGGTCTAATTCAGCTTCCATTTGGCTCTTCCCCATTCCTAGAAAGTCTGCAAGTAACTCAATTATCAGGCCTAAAAGATTTTCATCTTTGTCTTCTATTATGTTTTGAAATCTTAGAAAGTATGAAGCCCATTCCATCTCTATCACCACCAAGGTGTCTTCCAATTCCCCATTTATTTGGGCTAATTTTTCATTCTCATCTTTTAGGGATTCTAATTTCTGATCACCTTCCACTGATTTATCTTCTATTTTTTGGATCCTTTGTTGATTGTCTATAATTGTCTGTTTGAAGTTTTCAATATTGACAATTTTTTGGTTCATTTTATCAAGGTCATTTTTCAGGTCTTCGTAGTTTTTTGTTGAAGATGCCATCTGGGCTGCAATTGCCTGTAATATTGTCTGGGTGTCTTTCTGTTGAGTATCCATTTTCTCTTGATGGAGCATTGTCGTGATTGATTTTTGGTAAACCAGACTTGCAGAAGTAGAAGCAGGGGCAGAAGAACCTTTTCTCCCAAGTTTAGACAGGTTTGAAACGCTCATCTTTAGCTATATAACTTGTATTGTAATCCACCAGGTAGCCAAATGGCCAATTATAATCCAATTTGCTCCTATTACAAGGAAGGGAAATCCATAAAAATAGTTGAAAATGAAAAAAAAGAAAAAAGAAGAAGAGGTTAAAAAATAGGAACAAAAAAGAAGAAGGGGGCAATAATATAAAAGGAGAGGAAAAATGATATCAGAATAAAAAGAATAATAATAAAAAGGAGCGAAAAAAGGAAAAATATCAAAATTAAATCCACCAAGTTCTATTCAAAAAGATTTCTTAGTTCCTTAATTTCAAATTCTTCTTCTGAGAAAGCTTATTATAGTTCTAAAACAAAATAATTATAATCCAAGGAAGCAGGTGTCTCCAAGTAACATTTATCTATAAATAGTCTGTCTTGTGGAGCCAGCTAAACCAAAGAGAAGGCCTTTTTTTTTTTTTGCACAAGCTTCAAGGTCTTAGATAAAGAATGTCTGGGCTTGCAGCCAAACTTCTAATCTGCATAGACTCCAGACAGGAGAAAGTGAAAAAACAATTCTCAATGTAGCCACCAGGGAACAAAAGTATCCAGTCCCTGCACAGTTAGTAGAGAACAAATAAAAATAATAATCAGGAGGGAAAAGAAAGTCTGTAGGGCTGGAATGGGTTTCCAATACAGAGCAGAAGAAAAAAAGAAAAGAAAAAAAGAGTCTATATATATATAAAAAACAGTAGCTCCCCAAATTTCTATTGAGCCTTAGACAGTTTTACTGTGTGGAAAGTTTTTAAACTGCTGACTAGCTTAAACTGCTGCTTGTATTTGGGGGGGGGGGAGGAACAAAGAACTCCACCCCATCCCTAAAAATAGCTCTCAGGCTGTAACAGAGCTGTTTGCCAGAAATCCAAAAATCCACCTCTATTGGAAAAGAAGATAGTATTCTCACCTGGCTCAGCTGCTTGCTTTCATTCAGTGCTAGTTCAGCGTCTCCGACAATTAGCTGTTAATGGCGGCTCGCATGAATGTGAGCTGCTTTTCTTCCGTCCATTCTGGGTGCTCTTCTGGCTTCAACAAGCCAGCTACTGCTGACCTGTGGTCTCCAAAATGTCACCCCTTGGTAGCCACCTCTCCAGGATGGTTTTTGGTCTCGACAGACCCATCGGCAGATGATAATCGGACCCGGGGAGCGAAGAGTTTATTCCCCGGGGTCTATCCTCAGCAACGTCACCGGAAGCACTTTCAGCCCTTATTCTTAATATGGGCTCCCCACAGGGCTGTGTGTTGAGCCCCTACTTTACACCCTCTACACTTATGACTGCACTCCCATTCATCCCAGCAATATTATTATTAAATTTGTGGATGATACAACAGTGGTGAGGCTTATCTCCAAGGGGAATGAGTCTGCCTACTGGGATGAGGTGGAGCAGTTGCTCGTGTGGTGCAGAGACAATAATTTGGTTCTCAACACAATTAAGACCAAGGATCTTATAGTAGATTACAGGAGGAATAGATCAGACATTCAGCTCCTGATCATCAGCAGAGACTGTGTGGAATGGGTGGCAAGCTTTAGCTTTCTGGGTGTTACCATAAAGGAAGACCTGAACTGGAGTGCTCTTGTTATAGCATTGGTTAAGAAGGCCCAGCAGATATTATATTTCTTGAAATTTCTCAGGAAACAACTGAATAAAAAACTGCTGACCTTCTTCTGTTGTTCCATAGAGAGCATTCTAACCTATTGTATTTGTGTGTGGTTTGCTTGCTGCACAGTAGCAGACAGAATAGCACTCCAGAGGTCATTACCATTGCCCAGAGGATTACTGGCTGCCCTCTCTTCCCCCCCCCAGATGAACTGTACAGTTCACATTGTCTTAGAAAAGCTCAAAATATTCTTAGTCTCATCTCGTACTGGACATTCTTTTTTTGAACTATTGCCATCTGGCAGATGGTACAGGATAATAAAAACAAAGACAAATAGGCTGAAAAATAGTTTTTAGCCCAGAACTGTAACATATTAAATACCATTATATAGTGCAGGCATGTCAAACTGCCAGCCCACGGGCCAGATGCGTCATGTTGAAACCGCACCCACCCCATTGCCAGCAATGGGGAAAAAGTCCCGATACATCACGCGACATCACGTGACGTGAGTTTGACATGCCTATTACAGTGCAACATTGAAGTGCAATATTAGGGGCAGTGCAATGGTGAATAGAATGTGAAGAATGTATGTATATGATGTATGTTCTTATTTGTGGTTTTTACTTGTGTGTAGTGTGCACTGCGGACAGCACTTAATTTCATTGTGAGTTACACAATGACAATAAAGATTCTATTCTATTCTATTCTATTCTATTCTATTCTATTCTATTCTATTCTATTCTATTCTATTCTATTCTATTCTATTCTATTCTAAATACCAGATTACAAAATCTACAGTATGTGCTCAGTCAGTATGTTCATGTATGTGATGAACTTAACACAGAGAACTTTCCAGGAATATTAGACTTAAATTCTTCCAATCAATGAAAGCAAGGACATGATTCAACACTGACATTCAGTTCTATATTGATCCTGATACAGCCAATCTGGCATTTGAGATTATATCTGGCCTTTGAGATTTCTTGCTTACTATAGTATGAAAATGAATAGCCTTTTAATGATCCATAAAGAGTACATGCTCATTGGAATAATTGCTTTTAATCATGTCTCCTAGTTTCCAAGACAATTTTATTTTGACATAAATATACTTTATGGGTGCTACATTAGCACTTGATTAGGCAGCACTGCCAATATGAATGAATCCTTTTTTGCTGTTGATTTCTTGACAGCCTGGTTTCTTGGCTCAAAGCACTTGCTATAGATAGCATGATGCTAACTTTGCCAAGGACGACAACATAAACAACAAAACTATCTGGTTTTCTTCATGGGAATACTAGCTTACAAGGAAGAGAAAGAAGAGGAAGAGAAGAGGAAGAGGAAGAAAAATCAAAGCACTTCTCAAGATGAATTTTTAAAATCCTTTAGTATTTCCTTTCACAAAAATAATATAAATACACATTAAATTTAACATTCATAACTGAGCCAGGGGGTTGGACTAGAAGACCTCCAAGGTCTCTTCCAACTCTATTATTATTGTTGTTATTACTACTGTACTGTATTTTTGAAGATTTAAAAATACAGATCCAAATTACTACTTCCTTATACAAAATATTGTTGATATACATTATATAGTCAAAAGCATTCCCTCAGAAAAGCAATTCTGGTGTATTGCTTACAGAAAAGCTGAGAGAAAGAGAAGCATTTAAAAAACAGATTCTTGTAAGGTAGAACTATTCTAAACTGTATTCAGAAATGGTGTTGCCTGGGAGAGTTTTATTATGGAAAAGATATCTGCTATATAAAGAATAGACATTTTTCAAAGAAACAGATAGCAAAGCAACCCTGAAAAGATATTTCTTGTAATTTAAAAAGCAGTAGAGTAATAAAGAGAATCACACATGGATTGCTTCAACTCCTGATAGTCACAACATCCTGAAAGACAGGAAACAGATTCTTTAATGATACTAATGGAAGCTAGTTCTATAACAATAAGCAGCTTCTTGTCCTTTAACAATTTGCTGAATACCAAGACCATTTAAGCTAAAGCCTGCCAGTTTCAATTGCAAAGGAACTTCCAATTTATCCCCTTTTATCAGAAATATAAAAATAACCCTCTAATTTGACATATTTTCTAATAAACATCACACTGTAAATACAACTTATATTGCATTATTAGCAATTGTCCCATATAAAAATACTAGTTGGAAAATTTGAAATGCTGGGTCTTCCAAAATTATACATGTTGTGAAAGTTTCATACAATTTTCACACTCACTAAGTTCAATATTTCAATATCTGTCTTCAGATGTGCCTGTATTTGTCATCAGCCAAATCTACAATGAAACTTTAACAAGATAAATAGCTTCTACTATCAATAAGGAATCACTTCAAAATTTTAGAACTATTATTTAGAAAATATTTTCTGTACAAGATAAAACATTGGAACTGTTATTAATATTTGTTCAATGTCTATACCTGCCCAACTCAACCAAGTAACTCTGGGTAGTTTATAATTCTAAAATTATAAAACAATTCAAAACATTAAAACAATGAAAACATCCTCAAAATAAATAAGTACAAACAACTGTCATGATGGTGAATAAGCTAAAAGTAAAGCTTGAGTAATGAGGCCCTTCACACATTCCGATCCCCAGGTCCTGATCCAAATTTTCGTCATTTTGAAACAGAAGCACATCAAAATTGTGACATATGCTCTCAAGTAGACTTAACATGATGTTTTAAAACCTTGTTTAAAAGTCAGTTCCTGAAATCCTTCTGAAAAGAGAAAAATTACAGCAGCCTGCATGTATAAGTCTCCAAGTTATTATGATAAAATCCTATTGTTGAATTGCTCTACTTCTTCACACCCACAAGTTAGAAAGCAAATATGTGTTCACTCATGCTTTTCCAAAGGCTTTTGACTATATAATGTATATCAACAATATTTTGTGTAAGGAGGTAGTAATTTGGATCTGTATTTTTAAATCTTCAAAAATACAGTACAGTAATAATAACAACAATAACAATAATAATAGAGTTGGAAGGGACCTTCTCACTCCAAACTGATAGATCCTAGGAAAGGACAGAGAATGAAGTCCTGAGGCACCCCACAAAATAGAGGCCACAGCCTGGATCTCTCCCCACCTACCAACACTGACTGAAACTGATCCTGAAGGAAGGAGGAAAACTAGCATAACACAGTGCCACTCATTACAAACACTCTGAGCCAGCCCAGAAGAATACAATGATCTGACAGTGATACAGTGTTGAATGCCACTGAGAGGTCAGGAAGATCCAGGAGGATGTGTTGTGCACTATGCTTAATACTTGAAAATATGAGATAAGTGAAACGCTGAAACATAATGATGTACTTTCACTAATACTGTTAGCAACAGCAAAAACAATTTTCAATTAGGTCAAACAGAAAAAAAAAACAACTTTAAGGATTTACATCAAACCAATAATTTGGTTTCATTGTCCAACTTAGAGTCCAATATGAGCCTGTGAGCAATGCCATTACTTTAAGAAGTTGACTGAATAAAATTAAAGCAACTCTTAGAATGCCACATTCTTTTGGAAGCCTCCAAATGCTGCGATATGCTTTATGAATAGCAGGCAAGTTATTAAATGTTGCTAGCAACAGGGGATGGAAAAACATGATGATAATAACAGAAAAATGAGAAAGTAGAACAAGGAAAATAAATTGGGGAGTGTGGGGGGTGAGGATAAAGAGATAATGAGTAAGGACTGAATGGCAAAGCAAATATATGAAGAAAGAATGAATGGTTTGAAAGGAAGAGTAACTAAGAGTCACATTTCAAAGAAGTGATGAAATCCACAAAAGCAAAGTTAATAACTTAAAAAAAAGAAGGCAGCATATGAATCAGCTAGATCAGAAAAATATGTATAGTGATTAGTGTTGATGTAAATAAACTTATGTTTCTTTTTCATTTCTCTTAGTTCATGTTTTAATTATTTTTGCTTATTACTTTTTACCCTTTTTCTGAGCTTTGCAGAATGTTGCTTAACACTAAAGAGAGTAGAATAATGGATGCATACGTTAGAATAATGGAAGTGAATGCATTTCCATTCGCTTCAATTTATTCTGACCTATAGGCCTTGATTTATTGATTATGTATCATAAAATTAGAATTAACACATAGATACACCTGTCCAAAATCTATTCTTCCATGTCTTCCACCAGTGCACCCATTGCTGCTGTAAGCAAGTCAGTCCCTTTTGCTTTGGTTGTCTTCTTCTTTTTCTTTTCATCTTTTCAAGGACTATAGATTTCTTAACTGAGCAGAGTCTCTTCAGCATAGCACATACTGTTGATATTTCTTCCTTCAATTTTAAAATCATGCTCATCTTCTTCCATTTCAACTTCTCTCAATATATATTCAGCATGTAGATTGAATAAATAAGAAGAGAGTATAAATAGGAAGAGAGTATAAAATCTCCTTTGCCTACCAGTCTGTTTTGTCATGTCCCATTTTGACTGTGGCTTCCTATCCTCTATATAGGTTTCCCATGAGGACAAATAAGAAGTTTTGGAAATCCTATTTTCAAAAGAAATCTATAGGACCTTCCATTCTTGTAGGACCATAGTAGTGATGCTTCTTCTATGCAACATTTAACCCAACATACTAAGTGATCTTGAATAACTCTCTCTTTGTTGCAACAAAATAATATAGTTGTTTTTCAATTATGTGATTTGCAACAACTACTTAAGAAATGTCAATTCATCATAGATGAGTCCATCCATATAAATATGTATCAGCCACTAGCCGCTGCCATGAGCTTCTCCAAAGAATGCAGAAGATTGACAGATATCACTAGAACAAAGCAATTGACTAAAAATGTAAGTTTGATTATGATGGATGCGAGCTAGATAAATTTCTCTTTTTATGTTTCTAGGACATAGAACACCATAGCTAACAACAGAAGCAAAGCATGTTGTCATGTCTTCCTTTTCTAAAAAGGCAATTAAAGGACTCAAAAGCAAAGCATCAGCACACATATTCCAACTATCATCTGGCAATTTGGCAAACTCTCCTGGCAGACAGTTTGCCAGTTATAAAATTATCTTTATGTCTTCAATATGGTTAGCTTGTGGATAGTTGTCAGCTATTGCAGCCTACTTTGTAAAAAAAATGTCAGATAGGATTTGAGGAATTAGAGCATAAGTCACAAATTCATATGCAGTGAATGTTAGAAATGATTTGGGTGGATTCTACAAGGAGGGTTGTGGGGGTACATTTCAACATATTTGAAATTTTGAGATAGAATGTCAGGGTGATAGTTACCGTGGCAACCGTATCATTTGCTATGTCCTAAACCTGTAGATTCCAAATGATGAGAGATAGCATTTCTTCAGAACTTTCTATTGAAAGTATCTTAAATAAGTAAATCCACAACTGTATCCTCAGATAAAAAAATCCAAAGTCAAAGTTAGTTTGAAAGGTGTTTGATGATGATATATGTGTTGGGGAAAAGGTTTCTGGAACAGAATAGAACTCAATATCTAAGAAGTGTGAAAGTGTGAAAGAAGTCATACCTGAGGTCTTTCTGACTTCGTACAATATTATGTATGCTTGTCTATGACTATAATAAAGGTTTGATTTGATACAATATTATGTCCTTGCAATCCTTTGACTCTATAGATTCTGATTTGTGTGCAGTATAAAGAATCCTCTGACTGAGCTAATAATATTTTCATGTTTATGAAAATCTGTAACAATTTGCAGGCAAAATGAATGAATGAATGGTAATGGAGAAAATATCTTACATTTAAATATCAGCTGTTTAAAGAGATTTGCATCAGTAACAGCTCAGAAAGAGAAAGTAATTCTTTCTATGACTTGTAATACCAATTTTCTTTCCTAAGCTTTGCTTGTATATTGAATATAAGAACAAATTCTGCATGAGAATGATCATGTAACAGTTTAGTCATTTGATAAAGAAAAATAAAAATCTTTTATCTCAACTTTATCAATGAATATATTATTTATATATATATATATATATATATATATATATATATATATATATATATATATAATATAATATAATTGGAAATTAATTAATTAATGAATCGGTCTTTGAGGGAGCATCAGAGAGAATTCAAGCAGTCTTATTAAAGCACCCAGAGATCTTATTTAATGACCATTTTTTATTTAAAACCAAAATGGATGATCAGAAGAAAGAGTTTCTGAATTTCACATATTGCCTTATTGATTGCTAATTATAGGAGTGGGAGGTGAATAGGCAGAGGAAAATGACATCAACATGATGTAGTATAATGTGTGTCTATAGATCCTCCTGAAGCTGTATGGTTATATGATTATACTGTTTGCTTAGCAGCTCACTTAGCTAGCGTAGTTCCACTACTTAAACTATAGGTATTAGTTTTCTCCCACTTCACTTCTGACCAGATATATTTAATTTCAACAGCTTTAGTTCAGATGAAGTAGTAGGAGGCTGTCCCTTTCTAAACAGACTGAATCTATGCAATTGCTAAAAAGGTCTACTAAATATTTAGCATTGAGTTCTTTCATCAATGGAAATATTTATAAAAATAATAACTAGCTGCTTCTACAATTTTCATGCCACTCCATTTTGAAGACTTTGAACAGCTTACAACAATATCATGAGAAAAATTCAAAACAGAAACCAATTAATATTGTTATGACCAATGAATACAATGTGCCACTATTCAAGTGTAGCATGATGTACCTCTTTTCAAATGCCTTTATTATAATCAATGAATGCAAAGTGCCACTATTTAGGTGTAGCCTCTTCAAATGCCTTTCTGAAAAATAATTTTTATGGCTCTTGGAAATTTAGTAAGGAAGAGGTAGAATAAACATCAACTTTTCAAAAGAAGGGAGAGAATTACTTGAACCTGGATCCCTGAAGTTGGTTTTCTTTCGGTGATTAAAATAATATATCTCCCAGATCTTTCTGGACATAAAATCCAAATTAAAGGATCTGATAATGGTGATAACCAGACTCTGAGCTGTGCAAGGCTTTAAAAATGACAATTGCTAGCTTGAACCGTACCAAGTAGCTAACTGCCAGCCAGTGCAGTTCTCATAATAGTGGTGTTTCATCGGTCAACCAGTGTATAACCACAACAAGGAACTGATAGAATTGCTCCCTACCTCAGATTAAATCTTAGGTACTCTGAGATAAAAAAACAAAGCTAACCTGAGTCTGGCTTGTAATCACCTGGTGCAAACCTTTGATTGTTATGGTGGCCAAGAGCTCATGAACAATTTAGGGAAGGTAAATTGAAGTTCCCCAGAATCAAAACATCAATACAAAAACAAACACAAAGCATACAGCTCAGATAAAAATGAAGCTATGAAGCAGGAAGCCTGATATAATAGCAGTACTCCTTATTTGTCCCTTAAGCCCAATCTTATATTCAGCTATCTATAGAATATGGTAATATCTTCGGTACCTGCAGAATCTCCCAGATGAAAGCTTCTGCTCTATCTGCTCTACTCTGTGACTAATGCAACACCCGATAATTTAAAGGTTTTTAATCCTTTATGGATTACTGCCTTGTCGTGGCGAAGGGGCTTGCGTAACTTAATGAAGCTATAAGCTATGCCGTGCAGGGCCGCCCAAGACGGACAGGTTATAGCAGAGAGTTCTGACAAAATGTGATCCACTGGAGAAGGAAATGGCAAACCACTCCAGTATCTTTGCCATGAAAACCCCATGGACAGTACTAAAAGGAAAAAGATATGACGCTGGAAGATGAGCCCCTCAGGTCGGAAGGTGTCCAATATGCTACTGGGGAAGAGCAGAGGGCTAGTACTAGTAGCGCCAGAAAGAATGAAGCGACTGGGCCAAAGCCGAAAGGACACTCAGCTGTGGATATATCTGGTGGTGAAAGGAAAGTCCAATGCTGTAAAGATTTTTTCTCCATAGGAACCTGGAATGTAAGATCCATGAATCAAGGCAAGCTAGACATAGTCAAAAAAGAGATGACAAGACTGAACATCGACATCTTAGGAATCAGCGAACTAAAATGGACAGGAATGGGTGAATTTAACTCAGATGACCATCAGGTATACTACTGTGGGCAAGAATCCCTCAGAAGAAATGGAGTAGCCTTCATAGTCAATAAAAGAATAGGAAAAGCAATACTGGGATACAATCCCCAAAATGACAGAATGATCTCAATTCGAATCCAAGGCAAACCATTCAATATCACAGTAGTCCAAATCTATGCCCCAACCACTGGTGCTGAAGAGGATGAAATTGACCGGTTCTATGAAGCCCTACAGCACCTTATAGAATTAACACCAAAAAATGATGTCCTTATCATCATGGGGAATTGGAATGCTAAGGTAGGAAGCCAAAAGATAACCGGAATAACAGGCAAGTTTGGCCTTGGAGTACAAAATGAAGCAGGGCACAGGCTAATAGAATTTTGTCAAGAGAATACGATGGTCATAACAAACACTCTTTTCCAACAACCCAAGAGACGGCTCTACACATGGACATCACCAGACGGTCAACATAGAAATCAGATTGACTATGTGCTCTGCAGCCAAAGATGGAGAAGCTCTATACAGTCAGTAAAAACAAGACCAGGAGCTGACTGTGGCTCAGATCATGAGCTTCTCGTTGCAAAATTTAGGCTTAAATTGAAAAAAGTAGGGAAAAGCACTAGGCCACTCAGGTATGAACTAAATCATATTCCTGATGAATATACAGTAGAGGTGACAAATAGATTTAAGGAACTAGATCTGATAGACAGAGTGCCTGAAGAACTATGGATGGAAGTTCGCAACATTGTACAAGAGGTAGCAACTAAAACCATCCCAAAGAAAAAGAAATGCAAGAAAGCAAAATGGCTGTCTGAGGAAGCTTTGCAAATAGCTGAGGAAAGAAGGGAAGCGAAAGGCAAAGGAGAAAGAGAAAGATACACCCAATTGAATACAGAATTCCAGAGAATAGCTAGAAGAGATAAGAATACCTTCTTAAATGAACAGTGCAAAGAAATAGAAGAAAACAACAGAATAGGGAGGACCAGAGATCTCTTCAAGAAAATTGGAGATATGAAGGGAACGTTTCATGCAAAGATGGGCATGATAAAGGACCAAAATGGCAGAGACCTAACAGAGGCAGAAGAGATTAAGAAGAGATGGCAAAACTACACAGAAGAACTATACAAGAATGAGCTTAACATCCCAGATAACCACAATGAGATGGTCACTGACCTCGAACCAGACATCCTAGAATGTGAAGTGAAATGGGCCTTAGAAAATCTGAGCAACAACAAAGCTAGTGGAGGTGACAGTATTCCAGCTGAGCTATTCAAAATCTTAAAAGACGATGCAGTAAAAGTGCTACACTCAATTTGCCAGCAAATTTGGAAAACTCAACAGTGGCCACAGGATTGGAAAAGGTCAGTTTACATTCCAATTCCAAAGAAAGGCAATGCCAAAGAATGTTCAAACTATCGCACCATTGCACTCATTTCACATGCTAGTAAAGTTATGCTTAAAATCCTACAAGCTAGACTCCAGCAGTATGTGGATCGAGAACTACCAGAAGTACAGGCAGGATTTCGAAGAGGCAGAGGAACTAGAGATCAAATTGCCAACATACGCTGGATCATGGAGAAAGCTAGGGAGTTCCAGAAAAACATCTACTTCTGCTTCATTGACTATGCAAAAGCCTTTGATTGTGTGGATCACAACAAATTGTGGCAAGTTCTTAAAGAGATGGGAGTACCAGACCATCTCATTTGTCTCTTGAGAAACCTATATGCGGGTCAAGAAGCAACAGTGAGAACCGAACACGGAACCACTGATTGGTTCAAAATTGGAAAAGGAGTCCGGCAAGGCTGTATACTGTCGCCCTGCCTATTTAACTTATATGCAGAGCACATCATGAGAAAGGCAGGGCTAGATGAATCAAAAGTTGGAATTAAGATTGCCGGGAGAAATATCAACAACCTAAGATATGCAGATGATACCACTCTAATGGCAGAAAGTGAAGAGGAACTAAAGAGCCTCTTGATGCGGGTGAAGAAGGAGAGTGCAAAAGTTGGCTTGAAACTCAACATTAAGAAAACCAAAATCATGGCATCCGGCCCTCTCAATTCCTGGCAAATAGATGGGGAAGAAATGGAGGTAGTGACAGATTTTATTTTTCTGGGCTCCAAGATCACCTCAGATGGGGACTGCAGCCAAGAAATTAAAAGACGCTTGCTCCTGGGGAGGAAAGCTATGGCAAATCTAGACAGCATACTAAAAAGCAGAGACATCACCCTGCCAACAAAAGTGCGTATAGTCCAGGCCATGGTTTTCCCAGTTGCAATGTATGGCTGTGAAAGTTGGACCATAAGAAAGGCTGAGCGCAAAAGAATTGAGGCCTTTGAACTATGGTGCTGGAGAAGACTCCTGCGAGTCCCTTGGACTGCAAGGCGTTCAAACCGGTCAGTCCTAGAAGAGATCAACCCCGACTGCTCTTTAGAAGGCCAGATCCTGAAGTTGAAACTCAAGTACTTTGGCCACCTAATGAGAAGGAAGGATTCACTGGAGAAGAGCCTAATGCTGGGAAAGATTGAGGGCAATAGAAGAAGGGGACGACAGAGAATGAGATGGCTGGATGGAGTCACTGAAGCAGTAGGTGTGAATTTAAATGGACTCCAGAAGATGGTAGAGGACAGGAAGACCTGGAGGAACATTGTCCATGGGGTCGCGACGGGTCGGACACGACTTCGCAATTAACAACAATCCAACAAGGGAAGATCCTCTTCTTCACCCATCCAAGTCTTGGTACTGGCGATACACATGAGATCTGCCCTCTTATCCATTACCAAATTGAAAAATATAATAATAATAATAATAATAATAATAATAATAATAATAATAATAATGATGATGATGATGATGATGATGACTGTGG
This sequence comes from Crotalus tigris, assembly GCF_016545835.1. Classification (NCBI taxonomy): domain Eukaryota; kingdom Metazoa; phylum Chordata; class Lepidosauria; order Squamata; family Viperidae; genus Crotalus; species Crotalus tigris. The sequence continues at coordinate 1,364,421 of NW_024096553.1, read as the reverse complement.
CAAAAGCAAGCAAGGGTAGTACCAATAGTAATAGGCGCCTTGAGTGCAATCCCAAAACAACTGGAGCACCACTTGAACACCATTGGCACTGACAAATTCACCATTAGTCAATTGCAAAAGGCGGCCTTACTAGGAACTGCTTCCATCCTGTGACGATATCTGTAATAACATCAAACATCCACATCTGCCTATCCCAGGTCCTGGGTAAGGACTTGATAGGTAGACAAAATGCTAAATCCAGTCTGAATATCTGGCTGACTGTGCGATGATCCATAATAATAATAATATAATTAATAATAATAATAATAATAATAATAATTACTATTTATAATAAGTAAATAACCATTACTATTTGTTATTGCACTGTTTCCTCTGTCAACAATACTGAATAACTCAGGACATGGCTATCAAACATCAAAAACATCTACCAGACTATCCCATCTCCTTTACATGGATGATCTGAAGCTGTATGAAAAAACATCATCTGAAATAGAATCGCTGCTCAACACTGTCCGTATATATAGCCAAGATATTGTAATGGAGTTTGGCTTGGACAAATGTGCCACACTTACTATCAAACAAGGAAAAGTAGTGAAAACTGAAGGAATCAAGATGCCCCACGAAAATAACATTAAGAGTCTGGATGAGGAAGATTACTACAAATACTTGGGTATCCTTCAAGCTGACAACATCAAGCACACTGAAGTCAAGAAAAAGGATAGCAGTGAATACATCAAGAGAGTAAAGAAGATCTTAAAGTCCAAACTCAATGGAGGAAATACCATAAAGGCAATCAACACCTGGGCAATTCCAGTCATTAGGTTCACAGCTGGAATAGTGGACTGGACTCAAGCAGAACTAAAAGCAATGGATAGGAAGACCAGAAAAATAATGACAATGAATCATGCCCTTCATCCACACAGTGACATTAACAGACTTTATCTACCAAGACAAATAGGTGGGTGTGGAATGCTACAAGTACATCAGATGGTTGAAGAAGAAAAAATGGCTTTGGAAGAATATCTGAAGAGCAATGATGAAGATGCACTGAAATTAGTATATCAGGAAGGTTTACTGACTACTGGAGAGACCAAACTGGCCTACAAGAAAGACCAAATGAAGAACAGAATAGAGGCATGGGAAGACAAAGCACTACATGGCCAATACATTAAAAAAATAGCTGGGAAAGCAGATAATAACAAGACCTGGCAATGGCTAAGAGCAGGAAAATTGAAGAAAGAGTCCAAGGGACTAATTCTGGCTGCATAAGACCAAGCCTTAAGGACAAATGCATATAAAGTCAAAATTGAGAAGACAGCAACAGACAGTAAGTGCCGCCTATGCAAAGAAGCTGAGGAAACAGTGGACCACCTGGTAAGCTGTTGCAAGAAGATTGCACAGACTGACTACTAGCAGCGGCATGACAAAGTAGCAACAATGTGCATTGGAAGATCTGCAAAAAATATCATTTGCCTGTAAGCAAAAACTGGTGGGATCATAAAATAGAGAAAGTCATAGAAAATGATAAAATTAAACTGCTCTGGGACTTCAGAATTCAACAGACAAGCACCTGCAACATAACACCCCAGACTTAACAATTGTCGATAAGACAGACAAAAAAGTCTGGATAGTGGACGTGGCAGTGCCTGGAGACAGCAGAATAGACGAGATAGAACTGGAGAAGATAACAAAATACAAAGACCTACAAATAGAAATAGAAAGACTGTGGCAAAAGCAAGCAAGGGTAGTACCAATAGTAATAGGCTCCTTGGGTGCAATCCCAAAACAACTGGAGCACCACTTGAACACCATTGGCATTGACAAATTTGCTATTAGTCAATTGCAAAAGGCGGCCTAACTAGGAACTGCTTCCATCCTGTGACAATACCTGTAATACCATCAAACATCCACATCTGCCTATCCCAGGTCCTGGGTAACAACTCGATAGGTAGACAAAATGCCAAATCCAGTCTGAACATCTGGCTGACTGTGCGATGATCCATAATAATAATAATTAATAATAGCATCATCCTACTGAAAATATATAGAGATTTTTCTAACTGGAGTGGCAATCATCATCATTTTGTAACTATGTTATCTCTATTTTTTTTCCAGATCATGAAGTAGCAGAGAAATAGATATTTGCATGGCTATTTTTTCAGAGAAAGATAGGGACATATTTTGGTGCTACAATAAATGAATAACATAAATGTTCTGCCCCTTCTCAATCTATGAATTCAGATATCAATTCTCAATCCTCTTTTATGATTCTTGACTTTCTCACAACATTGTGTGCACTTTTAGGTATCCATATCTGCTGTTCCTCAAACATCATGTTAGACTTGGAACTATGGTACAGAGACCTAGTTAAAATCCTTATTTGACTGCATAATTCAAGGAGTTATTTTGGGCCTGCTACTTTCTTTTATCTTATTCTTACTCACATAACTATTGTTATGAATACCAAATGAAGTATTTGCTAACATTGAGCTTTGTAGAGAAAAAAGTGGTCTATAGAATTAAATAAGAGCTGTATACTCTAAGTTCATCTTTAACAAATTTGCACAACCACATATACTTGTGTTTTGCCATATCTCTACTGAATTCTTTCTATTTTCTTTCTATTTTCTATTGGTTATATATATATATATATATATATATATATATATATATATATATATATATATATATATATATATATATATATATATTTAGATCTTCATATTTGATTTTTATGTCATATTGCTAAGCTCACTAATATGATTACTTCTGTTCAGCATTCTGCTGCCAAAAAATTTCATCTCTTCTGTCACTCTGATTATATGATACCCTAATTAAATCCCTGTCCTAGTTTTCTGTCTACTCTAATGAATAGTCAAATGCTTTCTGAACTCTATATAGTCTTCCATATCTGTGACTTAGTATCCTGTTATGTCCTTGTCTGTGTTGTTTATTTCTCACATTCTTATCTACAATGCTTTTTTCTTCACTTGACAAACTGTTCTTCATTTCTTTTCAAATTTGTGATCAAATTTGTCATTTGTCTGAAGACTTTAGCTGAACTTTACCCTGAACGATGACTAATATCTCCATATTGAATTGATAATTAATTGTGCTCAAGAACTAAGATTAGTTCTCTTTTCCCTGTTCTAGCATGAGTGCTAGAAACACCACTGAACTTTTAAATTCTGGACATTATAAGGCGGGACAGACACTATAGTGGTGAGATGCATACAAGAAGGTTACAGTCTAGAAGAAGAAACCTCTACAATTACACCATTAATTACATTACTAAATATTAAGGATATATAACATATCTAGAAAGGGCACTGAAGGATATTCAAAAAGTTGAAGTACCCAAGTCCTCCAAATGCCCCCCTTTAAAATAAACATAGTAAAAACTAATATAAACTAAACTAGAAAAAACAAAACAAAAAGTAGACGAGGAAAAGAAAATAATAGGTATCAATAAAGAAGTGGCTTCCAACCTTCATCACACCAAATGTAAGCTAGAATAGTATCTTTTCATTCCCTTCTCCCCGTAGCCTAAATTTTATTTATATGCAATCCAAAAATCATCATCTTTTCATCCTGGTTCAGCAAAATGTCCATTAGGAGTTTCCAGAAATATCATACAAATAGTTCATCTCTAGTCAAATAGATAATAATAATAATAATAATAATAATAATAATAATAATAATAATAACAACAACAACAATAATAATAATAACAACAACAACACCAACAACAACAACATGCAAGCAAGCTAGAACAGATGAAAGAAAAGAAGCTGAAGAACAAGAAGACCAAAGAATACCTAATCAAGAAATACCACTTAGAAACAAGGAAGATCAAGGAAGCACTGGAAATAATAAAGCAACAAATAACAGCTATAGCCAGGAAAATCAGTAGATATGAAGCTCGAATTGCAAACTATAGGCAGAACCTCCAATTTCAATCCAATCAGAAACGTTTCTACCAATCCATCAATGGAGAAACTGCAAGGAATCAGTCAGTACCTGACAAGGAAGAAACAGTGCAATTCTGGAAGCAGATATGGGATAACCCAAAGAAATACAACAAGGATGCAGCTTGGTTAAAAGAGGTGGATGCAAATAAAACAGAAGTTGAAATGAAAGAACTAGTAATAACAACAAAAATGGTAGAAAAAAGAGCAAGGAAAATCAAAAATTGGTCAGCACCAGGTGAAGATGAACTGCATGGGTTTTGGTTGAACCCACAGTGGTTCTCAACCTGTGGGTCAGGACCCCATTTGGGGTCAAACGACCATTTCACGGGGGTCGCCAAACAACGCAGTCCGCCATTTTTTTCTTCCCTTTTCCTTAGCTGTGCTACTCCCTTTTATTCTATTGGCTTTTGAAAGCCAATAGAATAGACTCGCTTGAATAGAGTCTAATTCTATTGGCTTTCAAAAGCCAATAAGAATTGTCCAGGCTGTCTCTGCCCTGCTGAGCCTGCCAAAAGTCCCATTCTGCAAACGGTGCTGCACCAGTTGAGTAGTCCTCGATTTACGACCGGTTGAGTAGTCCTCGACTTACAACCGGTTGGGGATCACGGCATTAAAAAGGTTGAGAACCACTGATCTAACTGTTATACACCCACTCATTGCCAAGCAGTTCAACAATATGCTACAAGGAGGAGAAATTGAAAAGTGGCTAACAACTGGGAAAACTACTTAATAATGAAAACAATGGTGCATTGGAAGAGCTGCAAAAAATATCATTTGCCTGTAAGCAAAAACTGATGGGATCATAAAATAGAGAAAGTCATAGAAAATGATAAAATTAAACTGCTCTGGGACTTCAGAATTCAAACAGACAAGCACCTGCAACATAACACCCCAGACTTAACAATTGTCGATAAGACAGACAAAAAAGTCTGGATAGTGGACGTGGCAGTGCCTGGAGACAGCAGAATAGACGAGAAAGAACTGGAGAAGATAACAAAATACAAAGACCTACAAATAGAAATAGAAAGACTGTGGCAAAAGCAAACAATGGTAGTACCAATAGTCATAGGCACCTTGAATGCAATCCCAAAACAACTGGAGCACCACTTGAACACCATTGGCATTGACAAATTCGCTATTAGTCAATTGCAAAAGGCGGCCTTACTAGGAACTGCTTCCATCCTGCGATGATATCTGTAATACCATCAAACATTCACATCTGCCTATCCCAGGTCCTGGGTAAGGACTCGATAGGTAGACAAAATGCCAAATCCAGTCTGAACATCTGGCTGACTGTGCGATGATCCATAATAATAATAATAGTAGTAAAGTTGGAAGGGACCTTGGAGGTCATCAAGTCCAACCCCTTGCTCAGGCAGGAAACCCTATACCATTTTGGACAAATGGCTGTTCAGTCTCTTCTTAAAAACTTCCAATGTTGGAGCATTCACTGCTTCTGGAGGCAGGTTGTTCCACTGGTTAATTGTTCTAACTCTCAGGAAGTTTCTCCTTAGTTCTAGGCTGCTTCTCTCTTTGGTTAGTTTCCACCCATTGCTTCTTGTCCTGCCTTCAGGCACTTTGGAAAATAGCTTGACTCCCTCTTCTTTGTGGCAGCCTCTGAGATATTGGAACACTGCTATCATGTCCCCCCTCGTCCTTCTTTTCATTAAACTAGACATACCCAATTCCAGCAGTTGTTCCTTATATGCTTTAGCCTCCAGTCCCCTAATCATCTTTGTTGCTCTTCTCTGTACTCTTTCTAGTATCTAACATCTTTTTTACATCGTGGTGACCAAAACTGGATGCAGTATTCCAAGTGTGGCCTTACCAAGGCATTGTAAAGAGGTATTAATACTTCACGTGATCTTGATTCTATCCCTCTGTTAATGCAGCCTAGCACTGTGTTGGCTTTTTTGGCAGCTGCAGCACACTGCTGGCTCATATTTAAATGATTGTCCACTAGGACTCCAACATCCCTCTCACAGTTACTACTATTGAGCAAGGTACCCCCTATACTATACCTGTACATTTGGTTTTTCTTGCCTAAATGTAGAACCTTACTTTTTTCACCATTGAATTTCATTTTGTTAGATGGCGCCCAGTGTTCAAGTCTGTCCAGATCCTCCTGTATCCTAAGCCTGTCTTCTGGAGTGTTGGCTATTCCTACCAGCTTGGTGTCATCTGCAAATTTGATGAGTTCCCCATCTATCCCCTCATCCAGATCATTGTTGAAGATGTTGAAGAACACTGGGCCCAGAACAGAGCCCTGGGGCACCCCACTACACACTTCCCTCCATGTAGTTGTGGTTCCATTGAGGACCACACACTGAGTACAACCAGTCAGCCAGCTACGGATCCATCTGGTGGTGATGCTGTCTAACCCGCATTTTTCTATCTTATCAAGTAGTAGGTTGTGATCTACTTTGTCAAATGCCTTACTGAAGTCCAAGTAAATTATATCCACAGCATTGCTCTGGTCCACTAATTTTGTCACTTGGTCAAAGAATGCAATAAGATTTGTCTGGCATGATCTGTTTTTGACAAACTGTGTTGGATTTTAGTAATGACTTTGTTTGCCTGTAGGTGTTCGCTGATTCGTTGTTTGATTATCTTTTCCAGAATCTTCCCAGGTATTGAGGTCAGGCTGATAGGTCTGTAATTTCCTGGGTCCCTTTTTTTCCCTTGTTGAAGATGGGAACTACATCAGCTCTTTTCCAGTCTTCTGGCAGTTCCCCAGTGCTCCAGGATCTTTGAAAAATATAGTTCAGTGGTTCTGAGATCACATCTGCCAGTTCCTTGAGAACCTTGGGGTGTAATCCATCTGGTCCTGGTGATTTGAACTCCTCTAGGCTGGACAGGTACTCACTTTCCATTTTCTTGCCTATCTTAACTTGTATTTCTATTTTGTTTTTTATGGCACTATTTTTGATAGGTTGGTCTGTTTTTTCCCTTTGTGTAAAGACATGCAAAAAATGAGTTAAATAGTTCTGATTTCTCCCTGTTGCTTGTCATCTTCTTGCCACTTTCACCTACTAATGGACCAATCATTTTCTTCACTTTTTTCTTGTTTTTTACATGTTGAAAGAAGCTTTTTTGTGTATTTTTGACTTTGGTTGCAAGCCTTAGTTCATTTTGAGTCTTAGCTTTCCTCACTTCATCTTTGCAGGCTCGGGCTATTTGCTGATATTCTGACTTAGTTATGTGTCCCTCTTTCTACTTTCTATACTTGTCCTTTTTATCTTTCAATTGATCAGAGAGTTCTGAGAGATCATCTTTATATTCTTTTGTTTTGTTCTACATAATTTTGATTCTTAAATCATTCCAATAGCATCACAGGATTTCGTTTTTCACCACCTTTTTGGCATTTAAAAGGAGTCTTCAAATGTTTGACTAACTTTCTTTATAATTGCCATAAAGAGACATCATCCAGGATTACTTGTTGCTGTTGTTCCATGTCCAGACCCTTTTATTGATTTGAATTTTGTATTCTCATTTTGGTAATCTCAATTTTTTTAATCTTCCATCCCTTCAAATTATCTAATATCTATGTTTTTTTATTTTTCTCACTATCTGTTAAAACTTTATTCACTGAAATCTTTATTCTTTCTGAGATAGTTATAGTGATTAATATCTCAGTCCATGTTTTTTAAAAAAAACTAAGAAAAAGTTATACCTGGCTTTCGTTTCCTGTACAGTCCCTTTGCACTTTTATCAAACCACAATTTTTAATATGGATTACAGATATTCCAAATCTCTCTGGTCTCTCAATTCATTTAAAACTTTCTTAAATCAAAATGCTTTTTTATCTTTTGTTGTTAACGAATTGTGTAATATTTTAAATTCTTAAGATCTTACCAGGTGTCAAATTAAATTCACTATTTGAAGGTCTCTAATGTTCATAAAGTGTTTAAATCAAATATTACTAAATGTGATTAGAGTTCAACTGGCTTAGTGTCCTTAGGAAAGGCTCTGTCACTGTTAAGAGCAAAAATATTGCCTTCCTTGTCTCCTGGCACTCAATTTTGCAGGAGAGTACTGTAGGCTCCAGAGAGATTTGAAGGACCAACCTATCTGCCAATTTTTCATTCTTCACAGCTTGCTCTGTGGAGACATCAGCTTGTTCATGGAGACATCCAGTCAGTCATGATTCACATTGGAAGCCTCCTTCAAATGACTTGACGTAGATTGCTTTGAGAGATTTCCCAGGTTGTCTTCAGTAGTCAATGCATGCAGAACTGGTTTGCTGGCAATCCTGGTACTGCCTTTGGATGCATAATTATTTGCAGACAGCCTAAAAACTTCTAGAAGCAACAGCTAGAACAAGTAGCAGTATTTGGGAAGGATTGCTTCTCTTATGCCAATCCCAAAATGATCCTTTGAATGCTTTGTATAGCTCTATAAAATATAAAACTGGGATTGTTAGCAGGTAGAAGGGAAGAATTAGAGATGAAAAGAAGATGTTACATAAGGTTTAACCTGTCCAGTTGTGTGTTACTCTAGGGGGTGCTGTTTATCTCTGTTTCTTAGCCAAGAGAGCCAGTGTGGTCTGAAGATGCTTCCATGGTCAGGGTGGCCAGCATGTCTATATCCTGAGGTGTACAGAATGCTGTTACCTTCCCATCGAAGTGGTACCCATTTATCTACTCACGTTTGCATACTTTCAAAATCTCAAATCTGGGCTGTCCTGACAAACTCAGCGTCTTTAATTGCTGAGCCATCACGATCTCCCCAGAGTACATGTACCTATGCACAAAAGAAACAACCTCGCTACGCTAACATAACTTTGATCAGTTAAGAACTACATGACTAGATAAAGATAGAATAAGGTTAGGTTTTTCTGTATAAGCTTATGTGTCTTTTACAAATCCTTAGTGAGGCTGTGTCATCTTCTCTGGTTTTATCCTGGAAGAGTCGCTTCTGTCTTAACAGTTCATACTCAGTTTTCAAACGTGTCAGTTCATTTTGTTATACCATGAGGCTGTGCAACTAGGATGGATGAATGTGTCAGTTTTAGTTTCCTGTCTGTGAATCTGCAACTTAGTTTCTTCTCAGTTCCTCATTTTTATGAATTTATCAACTCTGAGCCATTGAATTTGGTTTTTTAAAAAAGTTTGTTCTAAAATAATACATAGTCGCACAGTTATCCTCATTCATGCATTTTTGTTCATAATCTGCATTTTCCAGATTTTGCAAACAATTTTTTATAATATAACATTTTTGTATATGAATTTTACAAATATAAGCAATTTAGAACAGACTATTCCCAAGTAGCCATCATGAGTGCCCATGGGCATAGAGAAAGGAATAATAATACTAATAGTAACAATAACAACAACATCTTCACCATGATTATCATCATCCAACATAATTTTAGCACATGATTTGGTTAAAAAAATGTGAGATCATATAAATTCATATTGAAGTATAATCTATATGCATTTCTTCCCTTCCTTTGGTACAGCTAAGCCCTAAGCTAAACAGATGTATTATTTCAGTATGCATCTCCTTTCTTCTAATTCCTATATGGTTTCCTCTCTCCCTCCCTCCCTCCCTCCCTCCCTCCCTCCCTCCCTCCCTCCCTCTTCTGGCAAAATGAAACTTTATGGTGGAAATATAATCACAACACAGTGGTTTATGAAGAAGACTTTCTAATAATTTTTGATAATTTTTATTAGACAAAAAATAAAATCTTATGTAAAATAATGCCCACTATCTTTAGCAAAGGTTACTGATTTGCAGACCATTGGTGTCCTAGATACCTCAGACCTAAAAATAAAATCATAACCTGATCTGTATAAAAAAGTGACAGATGTGGGACTTCTGGTGGATTGGCGCGCGCGATGGCGGCTACTTTGTAGCCGTCCTCCTGGGTAAGTGTTTGAATCGCTATGAACAGCGGACATCAGCTGTTCAGCAGTTCAAAATCCCCCTCCCGGGCAAAGGGGGGGGAAGAGGATTGTCTGAATAGTGGTAGAGCCTCTTATGCACCCCAAGGCTTTTTTGGGGGGTGAGAGGAGTGCTCCCATGGAGTTCAGACTGTCTCCGCTTCCCAGCTGCTTTTGTCCCTAGGGACAAAGCAAGCCGCTGCAACCACCTCTGCGATTAAAGTGACCTGGGGAGTTTTTCTTAGAAACAGACAGAGCTGAGTAGAGGATTTTGTTTTTGCCTTTTTTGATTTTATTTGGATTTTAAGTTTAAAGATTTATCTTTATATTCCCTCTTTTTATTTATTTATTTTTTTCCCCTTTGTTGAAAGGGAAAGTAAAATGGCGATCGGCAGGCTTTTCGGTGTTTTTTTTCCCTTTCTTTTCTTTTTTTAATGACTGGAACGGAATGTGGACTTGATTATTCATAATGATTTTTTGATGCTGGGTTTGGATTTTAGAAGGATTATTATTTTTGTTTAACTTTTTTTGTTTTGTTTTTTGTACTTTTAAAAAATGGAATGGATTTTTTTTTCTCTTTCCCTTTTCTTTTTTTTTAACTTTTTTCTTTCTATTATAATGATCTCCTTTTGAAGGATTTTCTGATTTTTTGGAGTTAATCTCTCTTTTTCTTTTGTTTAATTTTTGTAATTTTTAAGAAGGAGTAAAGATTTTTTTAAGATGGCTCCAAAGCGTCCAGTAATTCCTACAGCTCCTAAGGTGGTTTCTTCTTCGGTGTTATCATCAGCGCAACAACCTAAATCAATAGCTTCACCCTCTTCTTTGGCACAGTCAATAATGGTAAAGGATTTGCAAGACATGATGGAAAATGTTATATCTCAAATTAGGGGAGAGATGAAAGAGATTTTAGAGGAAAATAATAAGATTTTGAGGCAAGAGATAGTTTTGGCTTTAAAAGGAGTTGCCTCTGTTCTTGAAAAGTTGAACTCTCGTGTAGAAGAGGTAACAGAAAAAGTGGAATTGATGGAGGGAAAATTTGAAAGCATGGAAAAAGAGATGGAAAATTTTCAAGATGAGATTCTTATGCTTCAATATAGACAAATGGAATATGCTTTAAGAATTAGAGGCTTGAGAGAGTCTGTGCAAGGAGATCTGAGAGAGATGGTTGCAAATGACTTTGCTGTGATTTTGAATAGAGAAAAAGAGGAAATACTTAGTGAAATTGAAAAAACATTCAGAGTAAACTCTGTGGTGGCAGAGCAAAAGAATTTGCCAAGAGATGTGGTAATTTATTTTGGGAAAAGATCCCTGTGCAACGAAATTATACAAGCTTTTTATAAGAAGAGGTTTCAAATTGCTTCACAAGATGTTATAATTTTAAAGGAGATCCCATCTAAAATTTTAAGAAGAAGAAAGGAGTTTGCTTTTTTAGCAGATGAACTTAAAAAGAGACGAATCTTGTTCAGATGGGATGCTCCGACTGGAATGGTGGTGAGTTACCTGGGGATATGTTATAGACTTAATACTGTTTTTAAAGCAAAAGACTTTTACACTTCGGTCCTGGGGGTATGTTCATCGCCATCTAGTATGTTTAAAGCTTTGGAAGAGTAGAAGGTAGAATTTCAGTCTGAAGAGCCTATACTTATGAAAATTGGGAAATTTCAGTTTGAGGGGCCTCAACAAGTTGAGATGGAGGAGCAGAGGATAACCTGTGCAACATATAACTGTAAAGAAAAGGAGCAACAGAAGAAGGAGGTTAAGGAAGCCTCACAAGTATTGGCTTCCAAAGCTGCGGGAGAAGGGCCTCAACAAGCTGAGATGAAGGAGCAGAGGACAACTCGTGCAACATATAAACGTAAAGAAAAGGAGCAACAGAAGAAGGAGGTTAAGGAAACTTCACAAGTATTGGTTCCTGAGTCTGTGGGAGAAGCAAGATTTATAAACTTTTTGGAGCAACCTTTAAGGGCAGATTTTAAAGCACTTCTTTCGAGGTTTATGGATAAGAGAGATTGATAAGGAATGTGTTTATTGTGGATGGAATTGGTTATTGGTAAAGATTTAAATATGTATAAGGATTTTAAAGCACTTCTTTTGAGGTTTATGGATAAGAGAGATTGATAAGGAATGTGTTTATTGTGGATGGAATTGGTTATTGGTAAAGATTTAAATATGTATAAGGGAATTTTAATGTTTTAAGTAATGTTTAAATTTGTGTTTTGGAGGGAGATTATAAAGAATGATGGATAATAATATAACTATGATATTAGAAAATGTTTAGAGTTTTTTAAGAGAAGATAACTTGTTTAATTTAATGTATTTAGATTTGTTTAGGATTTATATGTCTTTTAAGTTTTTTTTGATAGGAGAGAAGATTATGGAGATTGAATGAAGACTTTAGATAAGAAGTTTAAGTTTAAGTATTTAGTTTAAGTATTTAAAAGAGTATTTAGTCTTAATGGTATAATGAATGTTTATATGTTTATTTTTGTGTCTTAGGATAAAGAAAGAGAGAGAGATTAGATTTTATATCGTAGGTATAGATATCTAAGGAGTATTTAAAGGAACATTTTGTTTTAAATATGTATTAGGGAATTTTAATGTTTCAAGTAATGTTTAAATTTGCGTTTTGGAGGGAGTTTGTAAAGAATGATGGATAATAATATAAGTATGATATTAGAAAATGTTTAGAGTATATTATAACGTGTTTAATGATTGCAATTATTATTTTTTAGAGAAGATAACTTGTTTAATTTAATGTATTTAGATTTGCTTAGGATTTATATGTGTTTTAAGTTTTTTTTGAAAAATTTTAACTAAGCCTGTACTCAGCTCTGGGAAGGTTGGGGGAGGATATGGGAGGTTTGGGGAGGTGGGGGAGGGTATGGGAGGGGTGGGGGGGTTTGGGGAAGGGATCTGTTTTGTAAAATTTAAAAACTTTCAATAAAAAAAGTGACAGATGTTCAATAATGATAAGCATTAAATACATATAAAACTCAAAACATAAAGTTGAGGAGCAGCAAAAAAAAATTGATACTACAAGCTCCCCATTTTGAATTTCTTAGCTTGTAAAGACATGAATTTGCTTTTTGCAAGACCATTAACCAGATTCATGCTTGCATTAATACCTTTGCTGAATCAATTTTCAAGTGTCCTAGCTTTGAAATTATTTTCTGTTTTAACTTTTTAAAATATGCCCACTTTCTTTAAAATATTCTTTAAAAATGGGATACTTTTACAGTAATGTTAATGAATTCTAAATTGTCAGGTCTAATTCCTTTGATGCAAAATAAGACATATCTTTTAAATCTTTCCATTTACCTTTTAGTCATTCTCATTTATTTGAATTCAGTCCTGGCCTCTTACTGCCTTAACTACATTTGAGTCAGTTGTCTTTTGCCATTTATTATATCCATTTGAGAAAACAAAGCAGACATATCAGCAACTAAATTCTTTCCAGTTGCCAAATCCATAAAAAATGATATAGCTAAGCAAGCTTCTGAATTTCCAACACAAATGCAGTTAATGTAACCTCTTTTGAAACCCAACAGCATTTAGATAAATGTGGAAGAGATATATAACAAATGCATTATAGTATATTCTCAGCTGCTCAAAATGAATAAAATTTCACTTTACAGATTATGTTTATATTTACATGTAGAAGTTTTTTCTGTATCATTTAAATATCTTTTGGAATATGTTCAAAAACCAAAGAAAAAAAATCTCTGAAGTTAAACATTTTTAAAATCAATAGGAAAGTTAAATATATAGGTATTCTCCACCACTGCCTGAAACATATGATTTACATATTAGTTAGATTTGTTGGTTTGAGCATTTAGGTAATGAAGAAATGTATATATTCTCCTGGCACCAAATGGCAAGTCAGACCCAGGAAAAAGCAGTATTTCCTTGCTCATTCCTCCTTTTTAACACATGTTTTTACGATAGGATGAAATCTCTCCAGACTAGCTCTTGAAATGGTGGATATATGTGGTACTCTAAGGTTCTTCAGACTCTTAGCTGCTCTCATCTTCCACCATACACCTATTTGAAGCTTTTTCAATATCATAGTTTTGATATCAGCTGTATGTGGGAAAATTGAATGGTGTAATAGAATTTCAAATGCAGGAATTTCAATTTCAGTCAAATCTGTTACTATATAACAGATCTTTCCTACTTTCTCTGTGTGAGTGAGTATTTGCAATGTGTAATGTAATTCCCACATTCCTAGTAAAAATACATATCAAGAACATTAATATTTATCTATGAATGATTTTTAAAAATCAAATCTCAGTATCATCATAGCTGAATGCTTATAAAATAGAACTCTCCCATCTTTTTAGAAACATATCAGTTGTGTTAAAATACAGTATATTGTATGCAGTCCATCAATACATACCTATACATTATTGATGTCCAGATTAAAATTCTTTAAAATATTTTTTAATAAAAGCTTATGTTTTAGCTTGTATTCAATAAAATATAGAAATAAATAAACAGAAAATTATACAATTATTTCTAGCCTAAATATTTGCAAAATGTTTTAGAAAATAAACACATTTTCATATAAGAACATTTCAGACATAATGACTTGGTTAAAAAGTATAACCATGATCATGGTTTCTCAGAGTAAGTATGTCTATATCTTCCCTCCTCCATTCTCATGTGGGCCTTCCTTAAATATTTCTGGAGTTTCTTAAGCTTTGTTTTTTTATAAAAACAGCACAGCCATCAGTAATGCATATGTGTATATTTATTGATGGACTGCATGTAATATGTTTGAACATAACTGGTTTGTTTCAAAGATCAAGACATGGAAGACTTCCAGAAGCAGAACCCTGAGCTATCTCCCATGGAACTGTAGTTGAGAAAGACTTTTCTAGATTAATCATTCTTCCAATCCTGGCCTTTAAGAGTGAAGGAAAATATAGTTATTCCTAGTCTGCAGTTGGAAATTTTCCAGTTCATATATAAATGAAAACTAATTTTATTAAATCCTTGAAATGGTTCCTTCAAATGTATTACAGAAAAGCAGGACGGAAGAGAAAGAAGGCATGAAGACGGGAAACAGTTGGTCTGATAAGCCATAGCTGAACAGACCAAGACCATTATATTTAATGCTGATCTTTCATTTTATTATTTCATAATAAAATGAAAATGAAATGAAATGACCATTATATTTTAATCAAGCTTAAATGGAAACAATCCTAGCTTTGCCTGCACAATGAGTTGCAAACAACCATGACTAACTGCATAATTAATGTGCTTGCAGCAGTCATGTCTTCTATAAATATGTCAGATGGTCAGATGGGAAATAGAACTCCTGGATAGCTTATTTTATTTAAATCCTGGAGGAAATAAAAATATAGCCCTATTAGATATTTCATTTTTTATATCTTTATTGTGTCACCTAGTTACTGTGAAACTATAAAACTGTGAAACTACTTCATCGTTTACTAAACCAACAAACTGCCAATTTAAGACATTATTTTGTCTGCTAGTTTTCTAGCAAGAAGAGCTACCAAGCCAGTGCAGGCAATTACTGGAGTCACCTCATAGTTATCAAATAGCAGGAAGCCAGTAAGATAGCAAGAGATAGCTGGTGTAGCTTAATGTAAGCTAGCTACACTCCTGACTATCACAAGGGACAGCTGGTGTAGTTAGCTATACCCCTATCGACACATACAGAATCAGCTGCAAGGAAACATTAATTATGCAGATTATTTTGTTTTGCATATCAAATATATGTCTCATGTGATCCCAAACCTTACTAATTGACTCTGATGAAATCATAATTAAAAGTACATTGGCAGTAATATAAATTGGATAACATGAAATTTGGGCCCACATGAGATTGTTGTACATGCCACGTTTCAGATCTGCTCTTCCTAGAAAAAAACGATGACTCAAAACCTGTGAGTTTTATTATTTATGATAAGTAGACTTTCCTATTTTTTTGAAAATATCAAACACCTTTAATAAGGATTAATTTTATTAACCTAGTATCTGTGTTTTACTTCGTAGTTGTTAGTATTTGGGAATAAACATATAATGTGTTCCCAAAGAAATTATGATAAATCTGACAAGATATTCTCTGTTTATCCATATCACTTTCTTTTCTATACGTTTTTTCAAGTTCTCCATTGTCACCCTTCTTTTTACACCATGAAGCCCCACAAATGGAGGATATATGTTTTGCAGGAAGGAAATTCTAACGTATGTTGTAAAGCCTCTATTAAAAAATACCCCAAAACCTCACATAGATGCTCTGGGGAAAAATCTTCAGAAATAAAAAATCCCTGCCAGACAGGAGACTGACCTTTCTCTGAAGGATGCCTTCAATGTGTTAGATTTTCCTAACTAAGCATGGGAGCTAAAATCCAAACACACCTGGGAGACATTTGACTAGTATGTTTTAACCTTGGCATCTTTATGATTGCTGGCTGGGGAATTCTGGGAATTGAAGTCCAGACATTGCCACAATTGAGGTACACTGTACTAGACTGACAAAAGAAGCAGTAAATAAGACTATAGTTTCTGAAAATCTAGCCAATAATTAAAGAGTGATAAAGATGTACTCATCTGTTGTTGCTATTTAGTGGTCATTTGGATTTCTGCAATGTTTTCTAGGTTTCTCAAGATGGCAATATTTAACAGAGGAGATCAGTTATCAGTTATCTCTCAGTTATCCAGGCCCTATGCTATATAGGGCTGTGCAGGTTGTAACTAGCTCCTTGGGTTGCACTTAAGTCAACTGACAGCCAATACAGTTTGCATAGCATGATTACAAGGCACATAGAGAAGTGCCACTTAGTGTTCACACATCCTTGCATTTTGAACCAACTATAGCTTTGAATGATCTTCAAAAGTGCATTGCAATTATCCAAGTATGAAGTAGCTAGAGCATGAGTGAAATGCTTTCCAACTGAAGAACGGGTGCAACTGGCACACAAGATGTATCTGTGCAAAGGCCTTCTGGATGATGTTGCCACTGCCCTTCCAGCAGCAGCTGTGAATTCAGAAAGAACCGTAAGTTGTGCACCAGTCTTAACTATGGAAATGCTGCCCAGACAAGACCAAGGAAGATGATACCCCTGACCTAGTGGGTCCAAACAGCCATAGTCACTCAGTCTTATGAGAATTGAGCTGAAGTCTGTACCTCCCATGCAGATCTCAACAGCCTCCAGACAATATGTTATGTATTGAGGTTAATTTACTTGGAAACTATTGGAAACAGCCAAAAGGCTGCGCCTGCTTAAGCTCCAGACTGTCTAGATGTTAAGTAGCTTGTCTTAAGAGGGAAATACTGCTTTAATTCTATTGGCTGCTGCCTAGTGGTGAGCTGTATAAATAGTGGTTAAGCAGCAGTTAGGGCTGCTTCTGTTGTTAACTGAATAAAGAGTTGTTGCTTGCACCATTTGCCTCATCAATGCCTCACCGAACTAGAAACATAACAGTGGCGATGAAGGTGGAATGTGCTGCAAAGAAATAAAGAGCCAGAAGTCACTAGGGGTAAGACCAGGTCTAAGCACCCTGATAGGAACTATGTTCCCCCCTCTGCCAGCCAACAAGCAATGCTGGAGGCCAACGCCCTGAGGGACCCATCCCCAGGCTCAACAACAGAGCCTTAGCAGCACAAGACATTGCGAGGTCAGAGATAACTCACCATGGCCAAGCTTGGAAAATTGTTGGAGTTTGACGTGTTGCATCCTGAGAGGTGGAGCTCTTACATCTCGCGAGTTGAGAACTACTTGAGAGCTAACCAAATTAGCGAAGACGGCTTAAAGGCTGCAACACTGCTGTGCGTGTGCGGCCAGGCAACATTTGATATCGCCGAAAACCTGGTCGCACCAGCCATACTTGAATTGGTCACCTACGCTGAGCTCAAGAAAAGATCATTTCGAACCAAAGCTCTCAGTCATTGCCTGGAGACATGCCTTCAAACAAAGGGAGCAACAACCAGGCAAGTCTGCTGCTGAATTCATAGCTGCCCTATGACAAGTGTCCTGGCTCTGCAATTTCCAAGACCTCAAAGAGAGACTGAGAGACCATTTAGTTTGCAGATTGAGGAACAGGGATCTTCAGCAGAAGTTGTTCGCGAAAGAGACTTTGTCATTTTAAGATGCCCTAAAGGAAAACATGGCCGAAGAAACTGCCGGGGGAGCCGTAAAAGCCTTACAGCCCTCCAAGAACACTTCCAGTCCAGAAACCGTCCACCACGAGGACGTGGAAAGAGGTGAGGTCCCCGACATGGACCATAAAATCGATCTGCAGAAACCACCAGTAAGAGTTCATCGGCCTCTTGACAAGGACGTTCCCTTCACTTGATGTATGGGCTGTGGAGGCCGACATAGACGCTTGGAGTGCAGGTTCCGCACAGCATTGTGCCAGCGTGTGGAAAGCAAGGCCACATTGCTGCCATCTGCAAAGGTCGCCATTCCACAAGAAGAATTTCCCAGGAAAGGTACCAGGGCTCCAGGGCAACACAGAGTTGGCTTTTGTGCCAGCAGAAGGAGTGTGTTTAGAATAATTGCCCATCGCCCCCTGAAGGAAAAGCTGAGACTCAAAGTCAAGCTTCATGGAGTCCCGTGCAACATGGAATTAGATACAGGGTCAGCTCTGTCTATAATTTCCCAAGGAACTTTTAACCACATTTGCAGTCACAATGGCAAATGAGTCAAACTCAAACCATTGAATCTCTTGTTAACTGATTTCCAAAACTCCCCCATAGCGGTTAGAGGAGAAGCCACACTCAAAGTGCAGATCAAAGGGTTTGAAGGCCCCCTGGACATCATAGTAGTTGAGGGTCACCGCACAAGCCTCATCAGGCTAGATTGGTTTGATGCATTGGGCATCCAAGTGACTGGCATACACAGAACGCAAGCAGCGAACCTGTCGTTAGTTTGCCAAGAGTTTGCTGATGTGTTCAGCCATGACTTAGGGAAGTACAAGGGTCCTCCAATTACCATCCACTTGATCCTACCATAACCCCAGTAAGGATCAAGCCTCATAGAGTGCCTTTTGCCTTCAAACCCCAAATCAATGCAAAGCTGGACAAGCTGGTGCAACAAGGGGTGTTGCAGCCAATTGATAGCAGTAGGTGGGAAACCCCCATAGTTATGCCACTTAAGGCCAAAGGGGAGGTGTGCATATGCATGGATTATAAGTGCACTATTAATAGAGTGGTCCAACAACATTCATATCCAGTACCTGTAGTCAGCCACATTTTGGCATCACTACAGGGAGGTTGCATATTTTCCAAATTGGATTTGGCTCAAGCTTACCAGCAACTGTTGGTGGATGATGCCACGGTAGCAGCTCAGACTTTAGTCACCCACAGGGGAGCTTTTAAGGTTAAGCGCTTACAATTCGGGGTCAGTGTCACCCCAGGGTTTTTCCAGGGCGTGATGGAGCACACACTCAAGGGTATTCCAGGCACACCCGTATTTCAATGATGTCCTCATAGCTGGGGAATCAGCAGAGAAATTGGCAGAATGGTTCAAGGCTGTCCTTCAGCGTTTCTGTGAAGCAGGGCTGAAACTGAAGAGAGAAAAATGCAAAATGGGGTAACTTCGACTGAATTCCTCAGTTTCTTCATAGATGCCAAAGACATTCACCCTGCTAAATCCAAGCTCAAGGCAATTCAGCAGGCCCCAAGTCCAAAATCAAAGGGGGAGCTTCAAGCATTTTTAGGACTGCTCAATTTTTATCATGCCTTTCTACCACACAAGGCCGCAGTGGCAGAGCCGTTATACCAGCTCTTGGAAAAGAAGGCACAGTGGCAGTGGACGAACGTCCACGAAAGGAGTTTTTCAGCAGTCAAATCACTGCTGTCCTCAAACTCAGTTTTGACGCATTTTAATGAAACACTACCTGTCTGCATTGCTTGTGATGTGTCCCCATACGGGGTGGGGGCTGTGCTGAACCATTTAATGGCTGACAGAAGACAAATTCCAATAGCCTATTATTCAAGGATTCTGTCCTCAGCGGAATGTAATTACACCCAAATAGATAAAGAGGCACTGGCCATCATGGCTGGTATTAAGAAATTTCATGACTATTTGTATGATCGGCAATTCATGGTCTTTACGGACTACAAGCCACTCCTGGGTCTATTTACAATGGACAAACAAACACCTCAGATTCTCTCTCCAAGGATGATTCACAAACTAGGCAGGGAAATGGGCCACGTGGATGGCCTTAGCAAGCTGCCCCTGCTGCAATTAGAGCCAGACCCTGCTCCAGCTGCTCAAATCCTGGCTATCCAGGATTTGCTGGAGTCTCCCCTTAACACAAGGGATGTGGCTGCCAAAACAGCTTCAGACAAGATGCTGAGCCGCGTGTTGAGTCTGGGGCCTAATTTTCAGAACTTCACTAGGAGGAAGGACAAGCTCTCAGCTCACAAAGGCTGCATTTTGTGGGGAAGTCAGGACATAGTCCCGCACTTCTTAAGGCCCAGGATACTAGAGTCTCTGCATGAGGGACATCCAGGAATAGTCCAGATGAAGGCACTCACGAGAAGCTATCTGTGTTGGCCAGGGTTAGATAAAGATATTGAGACCCAAGTACACAGCTGCTACATTTGCCAGCAATCCCGGCCAGAAATGCCACAAGCCCCTATCCATCGATGGGAAACCACACAAGTCCCGTGGTCAAGAATCCACATCAATTTTGCAGGTCCCTTTCAGGGAAAGCTGTTCCTTATTGTGGTGAACAGTCACTCTAAGTGGTTAGAGGTCGCACCTGTTGAAACTATGACTACTGCCAGGACCATCCAGGAACTGCACAGGTTCTTTGCCACACACAGGTTACCTGACGTGATAGTCTCAGACAATGGGGCTCAATTTACTACTTCAGAATTCCAGTCCTTTTTGAGGGCCAATGTGATCAGGCACACCACTTCGGCCCCTTTTCACCCGGCCTCTAACGGCCAAGCGGAATGCATGGTCCAAATGCCAAAAGAGTCCTTAAAAAGGATCGTAACCAGCAACTGGCAGCATAGATTAGCAGACTTCTTGCTCTGCCCTGCACTTACACAGGCAGAAGCCCAGCAGAATTAAGATGGGGGCATCGCTTGATCACTAAGCTAGATCGTCTGCATCCAGACTGAACTGCATCAGAATCAGCACAGCCAACGTCACCGAGGAGATTGCAAGTTGATGACTGGGTTTGGGCTTGGAACTACAGGGAAGGGGCACTGTGGGTGGTAGCTGTGGTTGGTAAGGTGTCAGGACCACTCTCTTATGAAGTGGTCCTGGAAGACGGTCGCGTGCTACGAAGGCACATTGACCAGTTGCGCTGGAGGCTAGCGAACCAGCTGCTGGCTCATGACTTTGGTGGAAGCCAAATCCAGGGGGAGCCTGACAGCCGGGCACCGGAGTCTGCAAGTGAGGATGAGTCTCCCAGGGGAGGGGCATGAGCAGACAGCGAATTGACCCCGAACACAGAGACTGCACCCACTGAGCAATTCTGATAGGTGGCTCTGATTTCCAGCCCAGTGGAAACCGCTCCACCTATGGACTCTGGCTCGGGTCTACCTGGACAGACCAGCCACAGAGACTCATGTCTACCTGTTGCAAACAGGTCCAAAGCCCTGGGCTATCCAGCCTGGCAGGCGAGCTAGTAGACTGGGGGCCTACAGTGGTGCCAAGGTGCTCGGAATGGTCAAGAAGGCCACCAAAATATTTACAGGACTATGTTCAATATTTGTCATTATGAACTATCTAGGGGGAAGGGGTGTTATGTATTGGGGTTAATTTACTTGGAAACTGTTGGAAATGGCCAAAAGCTTAAGCTTAAGCTCCAGACTGACTGTCTACATGTTAATTAGTTTGTCTTTAAGAGGGAAATACTGCTTTAATTCTATTGGCTGCTGCCTAGTGGTGAGCTGTATAAATAGTGGTTAAGCAGCAGTTAGGGCTGCTTCTGTTGTTAACTGTATAAAGAGTTGTTGCTTGCACCATTCATCTCATCAATGGCTCACCGAACTAGAAACATAACACAATACATTGAACAGTTTCATTGTGCTATTTGGAGTTGAGATGTAGAATTGGTATCACCAGTACACTGATGATATTGCATCCCAAACTGGCAGACATCCTCACTTAGTACTTTCATGTAGATATTGAATGGAAGAAGAGGCAGCATTGAATCCTAAGGAACACCCATATATGAGAGGCTCAGATGCAATCTCTCTCCCCCATCAACTCTGACTGGATTTGACTGCTGAAGAAGGAGGTGAACCATTAGAGCACAGAGCTTCCTACTCCTATCCCCTGAAACACTATCAAAAGACACTCGTAGATCAAAGAGAACAAGGATAGTTGCATCACCCCCATCTTGGTTCTGCCAAAGGTCTGCAAGTGTGACCATAACAGAAAATCTTTTTTTATATTATACCCTAGCTTGAAGGCAGACTGAAACAGTTCCATATAATCCATGCCCTCCAAGTCCCTCTGTAATTGTCATCCAGCCATCTTTTTGACAACCTTCCCTGGAAAGGGGAGGTTGGAAACTGGCCTATAATTGTCCAAAGGGGTCCAAAGTTGACATCTTGAATGGGTGGTATATTCTTTGTGGGGAATTTTCTTTGAATGAAGGCAAGAATCTCTCTTTTGACTTACTTTTTCTCATCTTGGCTCCTCCATGCATTCGTCAAAGTTGCTTTCAAGTTCTCCTTTTCTGTTTCTGGCAGTTGTCACCACTTTAATTAGGGAAAATGACTACCATCCTTTGGAATCTTATTCTTTCTCAGATTACCTTTGCCTCAAATTTCTCAGATGTTTAGTCTGCTGGATTGTTGATTGCAGTTTTTCTGTATCCATCACCTACCTAAACTTATCTCATCAGTGGACTATCCCTCCCTCAGCTAACAGCTTCATCCTCTTTTTCATTGAAATATCTTCTTGAAAGACTTACTTTTTATGACTTCTGATTTTCTTCTCCCTTTTTCTTATTATTTTTCTTCTTTTTCTTTTTTTATTCTTTCCACATCTCCAACTCAAGATTTTATTACTCTCATAAGCATCAGCCTCTCTCTAGCCAAGAACTCTCATCCCCTGCTATCTCTCCCCTGCTAGTTCCTAAGAATTCTTATTTAATATTTTTCACCTCTCCATTCCATAAAGGTGCTTCTCTGTATGCTGCAAAACATACACTCTTGTGGGGATAGTAATGACTTTGATGAGAGCTTGACAATGTCACAGCAGACTGATGCAAAAGATCCATCACTATAAATTAAGCCTTTGTATACGTTGACAATAGAACACATTGTCTTTTCAAAATTTGATGACAAATTTTTTTCCTGGGATTATATCAGTCTGCACTTCGGATTATTTTCATGAAGGGCAGCATAGTATTTTTAAAAATAAATATTTTTTCTTTGGTCATTTTCACATGAATAAGTATACCCATTTGAGAATAGTAAATGTAAAGTGAATCCAGATTTTTTTTAATCTGCCAGTTTAGTATCAAGAATAATTCTAGCTGTATGGTTAAACTGATTTGATTACTGTAACAAATCCATTTTGAAAACCATAAAGGATGCCAAATTAATTTTAAACATTTAAAAGTACTACATTTCTTATTCTAGACAGCCCTATAGTTTCCAAGTGAGAGGTACAAATGTGTGGCAATGAATATAAAATCTATCTTTGTCTACGCTGAAAGATGACCCCTTGTGATCATGTTCAGAAGCTAAGAAAAGGTTTCCACAATGTACTTGGATGAACTTTACATAGACAAGGGACTTGTCTCATCATTTATCTTTCAGTTTATGTATATTGGTACATATAAAAGCACTGAAATGACAGTGGATAGTATCCACAGTTTTTTGTTTATATCCATCTGTCACAGACATTAAGAGCAGCTGCATTTTAAATTATTTCATCTTACTGCTAGACAGCGAATCAGACCATTTGTGTGCCCACCCAAGGGATAAGAAAATCATTCGATATTTAACCAATCTTCTCTTGGAGTATATCCACAGCATGAAGAGGTTACTTATATACTTTATTACCCACTGTCATTGATCTATTATTAGGATTTGCTATACCCAGTGGTTCTTAACCTTTTTGAACAAATTGCCCCCTTGAGCCAATGAGGAAGTTGTCATCCCCCCCTCCCCCAACATAACCTCTCAATCACAACATAGGAAATAATTCTTCAATTTATGCAAACACTTTTTTTGTTTTTTTTTTTAAATGGTCATCAGGACATATTGATGCAAATCTCATCTGTATGAAAAATTTTGGTGCCACCCGTCACTTTATTCCCAAACTTCGTGATACATGTATCTTATTTATTCAAGACACTTAAATGTAATGACCACTGAAAACAAAATTCAATTGCAAGAAAGTGAAATGCCTAAAAAGAAAAACAGTAACATTTAATTATTGAATTACAAGTGAAATTTAAGACGCAAAAAAAAAAAATAGAAAAAGGCATAAGAACAAACCGCAATGCAGGAACTAAGATGAAACGGACATAAGCCAATAACAAGGCTTCATTTTCACAAATCATTGACTCGTCAATCTGCATCATGAATTCTGTATTTTTCAAGGTGTCAATAAGCCTTTCTTCCACATCAGCAGCCATTTCATCAATTCTTTTTGATATGGTATCATTGCTCAAAGGAATTGATTGCATGATAGTGCTTGTGCTGGGCCCCAACATGGTGGCAACAATCTGTTTCACTGCTGGTAAAATCAGCATTTCTCTGATAGTGTGAGGTTTGCCACATTTTGCTATCAACAAAGATACTTCATAGGAACAAATGAGCCCCTTGTTGGCGCTGATTGACGATTTTCCAAATAACTTCCCAACAGTGCTGCGACCCTCAAACTTGGCCTTTAAGGATTGGAAAAATGATGCCGGTTTGTCGGCTTTATCCGAATGAATTCTTACCAAATGGTCTTTCAGTCGGGAAGGCTTCATCGCTTCATTTGAAAATGTTTTCTCACAAAGAAGACAAAACGGAAGCTGTATGTTGGAAGGAGATGGAATGAATCCCAATTTTAGGTATTCCGTCGAATATTGGTGACACTTCCTCTTCTTGGCCATTTTGAGAGGTCTTAAAAATGAAAGGCACTACCTGCAAATTAAATTTTCGACTCCACTGGAACACTAGAAAAACACATGTGGACGTCGATAAACCTAGTTTCAACAGTTACGTTGACATTACAGCTGACGTCACAGAGGACAGCCACTCAGCATGCGATGTTTCGAAAGAAGCGCTCCCCCTCCATCATTGCCCATTCTGGCCAATGGCATGCCACTGTATGGGTAGAGGTTGCTGTGCAACGCGCATGAAGATAAGCGATGTGTATTCACATATGTACAGCATTCTGTCCTGAAGCTAGCTGGAGGAACATTTGAAAACACAATTCAATCCACTAATAGTGAGTGATCTAATAGTTTTGTATGACAAATATACAGCGATTCACTGTACGAAAAAGTATCAAAAGTGTCCCCAAAACTTCTCTTTCCATTGCCCCCATATTGCCCCTTTTTCATTCCTTCGCCCCCATGTTGTCCCTTTTCATTCCATCGCCCCCCTGAAAAATGAAATTGCCCCTGGGGGGCAATATCGCACAGGTTAAGAACCACTGCTATAAACTATAGCCTATAGATTTTGCATTTTAGCAAAATCCTGATTTAGAAGCTTTGTTCCCTTCCTATTTTAGTGTAAAAAAATTATACCTGGAGCCACAAAGGACTCTTGGTTTACTGAGAAGCTTCAGAAATGAAGTGAATGAAGAGATGAGAATGAGATGAGAATGAAGAGGAAAATCTATAACAAAAAGGAGAGTTGGACTTGGTTCACTTGTGGCTATGTAGGAATTCTAGGCTGTTCCTCTTTTCACTCCACCCCCAGGTTCTGCCATTCCTTCTCTTACAGTATCTTACTACACACAAAAAAAGATATAGGTCTTGGAGTATATGTTAAACCATTGATTCCCATTTTATCAGATCAATTTTGATAAAACCTAATCTATAAATAACTTATAATATTAATATAGTATTTACTTCCACACGTTAAGAATCTTGCTATGCAAATGCTACCTGGAAAATAATCTTGAAGATCCCACCCTGGGATTTTTTGAAAGAAAATTAGATTAACATAAATAAATAACATGTAGCAATGAAAAGCATGCAGGATATTACCTACGGGGAATTATTTTCTATTCAATTGCCAATAATTAACAATTCAGAGCACAAGGCAGAGATTAGGGCAGTCAAAGACATGCTGCTGTCTGAGGTAGAACAGAAAACAGCCTCTCTTTCCGGAATCATTCTACATAATAATCATAACTGAGTTATGTTGATTCCTAAGGTAGAAAATCCACAAGTACCAATCTCTTGCAGAAAAAAATACATTACATGAAATAACTAACCAAATACTATGTGCTACTCTTTCATGACACCCATCATTATTTAACAGTATGGCTGACCCTGATAAAATATTATGAAGCTGGTAGTTGCACAGATAAGAGATGTAAAAGCTATTTCCTCAAATCTTATAGTATGCTTCAGGACCATTGCTTGCAAAGGATGGGCTAAATAATAGATTTGAATATAGATATAAAATTGTTGGTTTTATGTAATTCATAATATCAATATCAGTTGCTAGAGTAGTAATATAGCCTAGCATCATCTATTGCTGAGTAATGCATTTGAAATCTATGAAACTTATTGTTCTATGTTCCTTAATTTTCAAGAGAACTATTGGAGACAATGAGGAAGAATGAATATATGAACGTATTTCATATAACAATTCCCTGATTGGGTTGCACTATGTGTTTTGATTTACCATGGTAACTTTTATGTTTTGGAGTTCACAGCATTGAAGCAAGACACATGTTGTAATCAAGTACTTCTTTATTCATTTCTCAACTCAACTCAACTCAGAACCAAGCAGGCACGCAGGCCTTTTATAGTCTCCCAAACCCAGGCTGTCCAGCCAATAGGGAAGAACCTTTTTTTGCACCTTGAGCATGCGCACAAGTCCGGTGCCAGCCAGTCTGGTCCCGGGCAGCTTTTTGGTTGCCTGGGACCATTTGCAACATTTCTGGGCCTGCTGAAATGCTTCAACAGGCCCAGGACACAACACCCCTCCCCCTTGGATGAAACACACCACAGAAGGCACAATAGCCCAATACAGATGTCTTGGACAGGATAAGTGTTAAAAGTTTCTTTTACTGCACCTAGGCAGAGCACTTTATACTAAATCATAATAATAACAAATAAACTTTTAACAAAATAATTACAACAACCACTTTGTGGAACATAATTCTTTGACTAATAAGGTAGCCTTTGGACTGATAATAACCTTACATAACCTTTAAGGTATTTAGGTGGGCCTTTGGCCCTTTGTGACCATCGCAGGGTCAGGGAGGGTGCTTGGCCTGACAGCTTGCCTGCCAGTCTAGGCAGACCAGGACTTCTATTTAATGGTGCCTGGCCTACCTGCCCGTCTGGTGGGCTCAATAGACCAGGACTTTGATGCCTTAGAATTCCAGGTGACCCACTCCACTGCTGACTGGCTGGATCCTCTGAATCCAAGCCATGTTTCCTCGAGGAGCGGAAATCCCCAGGCCCAATGATAAAGTGGAATTCTCCACGTCCACAATAGAGTCTTCTTGGGAACATTGCCCCTCGAGCCCACGACCAGCATCGGAAGTGGCCTGCGTTGCAGAAGTGCCCCAGTATTACCAGTCCCCTGTGTATGTGGCTGAGGTGCCAGAGTCAAGAGCTGCCTCCATGACAAACCCCCTCTCTTGTGGCTCCATTTGGAGCGCTTGCTGTTTTGTGTGGATACCTCTGGTGAGACTCCCTGTCTGGAGCAACAACTGATGTGCGGAATGACCCTCTTTCTGGAGACTCCCTGTTTGGAGCAATAGCTGACTCCTGAGAATGCCCCCATTCAGTCACTGGACCCTGTGCATTAGCATGTGAGAATTCAATGGAAGTGGGAGACTGAGGCCCAGAATGCAATTAATGGCCCTCCTCTCCCCCCAGGAGCAGAGCCAGGAGCGGAAACATTGTTGGACAACTGCCAGCACAGTTGGTCAATATGGCGCTGAAGGATACATCCATCTCTGAAGATCACTTCATATGAGAGTGGCCCTGAGACCTTGCATACAGTAGCACTGACCCAGAGATGTCCAGGACCATAGTTCCTTGCCCAGACCAGATTGCCCACCTGAAGTCTCCTAGGTGCCCACGGCTGTGACACCTGTTAAGCCACCCGGTCTGGGTGCAGTCTGTCCAACTTCGTGATGAGGCGTCGACCCCAGCGGAGTTCAGCTGGGCTCCTTCCAGTGGCAGTGCATGGTGTGGTGAGGTGTGCAAGAAGAAAATCTGCTAACCTGTGATGCCAGCTACAATGCGTGATTCTTTTGAGTGCATCTTTGGTGGTGCGTACCATCCGTTCAGCTTGCCTGTTGGTGGAAGGATGGAAAAGAGCTGACATTGCATGCCGGATCATGTTGGCCTATAGGAAAGCCTGGAACTCAAGAGAAGTAAATTGGGGGCCATTGTCAGAGATGAGGACATCAGGAAATCCATGGGTAGCAAAGATTCCTCTCAACACCTGGATGGTCCTAGCAGTAGTAGTGGAGGAGACAGGTACAACCTCTAGCCACTTGGAATGGCTATCCACCAGGATAAGGAAGAATTGCCCCTGAAAGGGCTCAGCATAATCTAAATGTACTCTTGACCAAGGGGTTTGTGTCTCCTCCCACCTGTGTACAGGGACCTGAGGTATTTCAGGCCATGACTGTTGGCACACCTGGCACCCGTGCACCTGGGCCTCAATAGCTTCAGGTTACCAAAGATGGCTGTGTGCAAGCACTTTTCTGCGCACAATGCCCGGATGTCCCTCATGCAGAGAGAACAAGACTCTAGACCTCAGTGAGGCTGGGATAACTACTCTACTACCCCATAGCAGGCACCTATTAAATGTAGACAGTTCGTCCTCCTTTGCCAGAAGCTTTGAAAAACAGCATCTGGACACGTGTCAGGCCATCCTGACAACACCCATGTCAGCACGCGTGTAAGCATGTGATCAGTGGCAGTTTCTGCAGCCACGTCTCTAGCATTGAGGGGAGATTCAGGCAGTTCCTGAATAGAGAGAATATTAACAGTAGGTGCAGGATCTGCCTCTATTTGTGTGAGAGGTAGCCTACTGAAGCCATCTGCATGGCCCCTTTCTTTCCCAGGTTTGTGAATGAGCGTGTAGTCATATGCTGACAGGAAAATGGACCACCTCAGCATACGTGGGGATATGATGTGTGGAGTTTGTTTGGTCATTGTAAATGACCCCAGCAGAGGCTTTTGGTCTGTATAGACCGTGAAATGGTGGCCATATAGGAAATCATGGAATTTCTTTATGCTAGCCACTATGGTCAAGGCTTCTCTGTCAATCTGAGTGTAATTCCACTCTGCAGATGACAGAGTCCTTGAGTAGTAAGCCACAGGGGCTTGTGTCCCATCAGCCTTCAGGTGACTGAGTACTGCACCCACCCCATAAGGGGATACATCACAAGCGATGCACACAGGCAGTTGCTCGTTAAAATGTGCTACTACAGCATTTGATGAGAGCAAGGCCTTGACCTCTTTAAAACTCCTGTCATAGACCTTAGTCCACTGCCATGGAGCTTGCTTATCTAAGAGCCAGTGTAATGGCTCAGCCACTGCAGCCTTATGGGAAAGAAAAGCATGATAGAAGTTAAGAAGTCCCAAGAAAGTCTGAAGTTCACTTTTAGACTTGGGACTTGGGGCCTCCTGAATGGCCTTCAGTTTGGATTCTGCAGGGTGGATGCCTTGAGTATCTATTTTAAAGCCTAAAAATTCTGTGGAAGTAACTCCAATTTTGCATTTGTCTTTTTTTCAATTTGAGGCCCACTTGGCGGAACCTCAGCAAAACAACCCGTAACCTCTCAGCCAAATTCTGTGATGACTCCCCTGCAATGAGGACGTCATCGAAGTAGGGGCACACCCCCGGAATATCCCTGAGCGTGCACTCCATGATGCTCTGAAATATGCCAGGAGCAACATTCACCCCAAATTGTAAACTTTCTACCTTAAAAGCGCCCCTATGGGTCACTATTGTTTGGGCCTCAGCAGCTGTCTCATCAACGGGTAGCTGTTGATAGGCCTGTGCTAAATCAAGCTTTGCAAACAGCTTTCCTCCTTTGAGGGAGGCCAGAATATGACTCACTACCAGTACAGGATATGCATGCTGTTGCAAAGCTGTATTCAAAGTACATTTATAGTCTGCGCAAATTTGGACTTCCCCATTAACCTTTAAAGGTGTTACAACGGGGTTTCCCATGGACTGGAGTCCACAGGTTCCAAGATGCCCTGTTGGAGCAGCTTGTCCAGCTCAACATCAATCTTGCCCTTGAGGGCAAAGGGCACTCTCCTAGGCCTAATCCTAACCGGTGTGATGGTTGGGTCTAACCGCAGGGCAATGGGAGGCCCCTTGTATGAACCAAACTCTGAACTAAACACATCCATAAACTCTCTGCAGACTTCTGCAATTCCTGGAGTTTGCAGGCTGTGTAGGCCAGTTACCTGGATTTCCAGGGCCTCGAACCAATCAAGTCCAATTAGATTCGTACGATCACCCCCAACAACCACCACATCTAATAGGCCTTGGAAAGCCTTTCGCTGCACTTTGAGCATGGCTTCTCCAAGTACATTAACCCTTGAATTTTGAAAGTCAGTAAGAATTAAGTTTGATGGCCTGAGTTTGACTCGAAGGCCACTACTGCTGCAAATCCTTTTAAAGGTATTGTGTGAAATGATTGATAGAGCGGACCCAGTGTCCAGCTCCATCGATAAGGGAACCCCATGTAACTTCACATCAATGCAAAGTTTCTGTTTAAGGGGCTTGTGTGTCCCTGTCCATAAAATGCTTCTATGTGACGTGCAGAAATCCCCTGTGTTGGCTGGGGACCCTGGTACCTTTCTGAAGGAATTCTCCCCGAGGTTTCACCTGCTGGCGACCCAAACAAATGGTGGCAATGTGGCCTTGCTTACCACATGCCCGGCAATGGTGGAATGGAACCAGCAGTCCATGCGCTTGTGGCGTCCTCCACAACTGAGACACTGAAGGGCTGCTGGGGCCTTATCTAGTTTCTCTCACGGCCTTCTTACCACAGGCTGGTGAAGTCTGTCCACCTCCTCTTTAGGATCCAGGTCTGGAACTTCTTGAGCGACCTCTTGATGGACAGTCATGATGGCTGGAGCATTTCTGGCGAGTCGCAAAGCCTTCACAGCGCCGCCTGCTGCTTCTTCAGCTGCAACTTTGTGCAAGATATCTTGGAAAGTGACTTCAGCTCTAGCAAAGATTTTTTGTTGCAGCTCTCTGCTTCTAAGCCCACAGATGAAGCGGTCTCGTAAACATTCTTCCAGGTCCTTGAATTCACAGGGCCTGGCAGCTTGTCTCAAGGCAGCAATGAATTCTGCAGCAGACTCACCCGTCTTCTGGTCCCTCTGCTCAAAAGCATGCCTCCACACAATTACTAACAGTTTGGGATGGAAGTGATCCTTCAGCATGTTTTTTTAGTCTGTGTAAGTGACAGACTCCAGAGGTGCAGGGGCTACCAGGTTTTCGGCCACATTGAAGGTGTCCTGACTGCAGATGCACAGCAGGGTTGCCGCTTTCAGGCCGTCTTCCTGGACCTGGTTAACCCTTAGGTAATTTTCTACCTGGGCCACATAGGAGTTCCAGTTCTCCGGGTGAGAAACATCGAATTCCGACAAGCGTCTTATCTTCAACATCTTCAGCTTCGGAATGCCTCACTGCAAACCTGTACTGGCAGGTGAGTGCAGAGCTGGACACCGACTCCCCAGGCTTCAGGCTCTTCAGAAGAGGCTTAAACTCTTCTTATTGCCTTCTTCCTTGCAGCGATCTCACCTTCGTCGCCACTTTTATGTTTTGGAGTTTGCGGCATTGAAGCAAGACACATGTTGTAATCAAGTACTTCTTTATTCATTCCTCAACTCAACTCAACTATAGTCTCCGAAACCCAGGCAGTCCAGCCAATAGGGAAGGTGCGCACAAGTCTGGCGCCAGCCAGTCTGGTCCCGGGCAGCTTTTTGGTTGCCCGGGACTGTTTGCAACATTTCTGAGCCTGTTTCAGCAGGCCCAGGACACAACAATAACCATCAGTCAAATATGTGACAGCCTGTACTTCAACAATTCTAAATTTTGAATTTGTTTGGATGACTCCCAGGTACCAATTTCTGGTACCACATATCTTTACCCACTATGAATATGAATTTCCTAACTTTCCTAAGATAGATTTCCTCATTTTAAACGATTCTTCTCCTCCTCTATGGTGTTTTTGTTTTGTTTATTGCTGCCATATATGTTGCCAAGAAAATAGAGTTTCTCTCTTCCTTTTTTTTTTTAATGAAGAAAAGCTTAGGAATGGCATTGGTAGCTAAGAACCCATACCCAGCCCCCAAACAATTAATAGATATAGCCACTAAGTAGGATAAACAGCAAGCACTCTATACATCACCATATATCAAAGCATTAATTGAAATAATAAGTTTTATTTATTTATTAAATTTATATGCTGCCCATCTCATTATTCAGAGGAAGACTCTCAGTGGCTTTGGCAAGTTATTTATAACAACAACAACAACAACAACAACAAAGTTGGAAAGGACCTTGGAGGTCATTGAGTCCAACCCCCTGCTCAGGCAGGAAACTCTACACCATTTCAGACAGATGGCTGTCCAGTCTCTGCTTAAAAACTTCCAGTGTTGGAGCATTCACTGCTTCTGCAGGCAGGCTGTTCCATTGGTTAATTGTTCTAATTGTCAGGAAGTTTCCCCTTAGTTCTAGGTTGCTTCTCTCCTTGATTAGTTTCCATCCGTTGCTTCTTGTCCTGCCCTCAGGTGCTTTGGAGAATAGCTTGACTCCCTCTTCTGTGTGGCAGCCCCTGAGATATTGGAAACTGCTATCATGTGCCCCCTCGTCCTTCTCTTCGTTAAACTGGACATACCCAATTCCAGCAACCGTTCCTCATATGTTTTAGCCTCCAGTCCCCTAATCATCTTTGTTGCTCTTCTCTGTACTCTTTCTAGAGTCTCAGCATCTTTTTTACATACCACTGCGAGGAGACTCACAGTGCAAAACCTCAATCGATTATCATCCAATGTTATAAACAATGAATCATGGTATCCTCACATAAGCAAATCTTTCATATTTAAATTTCCAGAATTGTTACAATCTAACAATGTCTAGGAAAGCCAAAGAGAACAAATCTTACAACTTAACCCTAAACCTTTCTGGGTTTCCCCTACTATAGGGAAATTCTCTCAAGCTTCCTCCTTCCATTATATAATCAAGTTGGACAGTATTTAATATTTATTTCTTATATATATGTAGGGGTGTGGGTCTATACCAGTGGTTCTCAACCTTTTTATACGGCGACCCCGGTCATAAGCAGGTGGCACGCATGTGCGGCGCCGCCCCCTGCGCGGCACACATGTGCGGTGCCGCCCACTGCATGGCACGCACGCGCGGCGCCATCTGTATGCACCGACCTCTGCGTGGCGTGCATGCACGGCGCCGCCCACTGCGCCGCCTCCTGCACGGCACGCATGCGCGGCGGCGCCCCCTGCACGGCGCGCATGCACAGCACCGCCCCCATACGCCGCCTCCTGCGCATCGCGCATGCACGGCACCCCCCCTGCGCCGGCTGACAAAAAAAATGGTGGATTGCGTTGTTTGGCGACCCCCGTGAAATGGTCGTTCGACCCCAAATGGGGTCGTGACCCACAGGTTGAGAACCGCTGGTCTATACACATCTTGTACATAGTATGTTTAGGTGTGTGTCATGTATGTGTTTCACTTTGAGAGCGGGCAACTAAATTTAATTTTTGATGTGTGCCGTTGTGCCCACAGTAAAAAAATGACAACAAAGGTTATCTTATCTTATCTTATCTTATCTTATCTTATCTTATCTTATCATCTTATCTTATCTTATCTTATCTTCCACAAAAAAGAAAAATTCATAGTGAACATCAAAGAGAAGTGTTTAAGTACCATACTTCATAGTCTTATAAAGGAATCATAAATAAAGTCTTTTAAAACTCTTTTAAATTATAAGTTATTACATTTTCCTTTATATGTTTCAAGTATGTTACAAACTGTTTCAGTTATTAAATCTTGGCTCATAGCTTTGAATATATCCCATGTGTGTTGTAATCATAATAACATACATTAAATATGTTCCAATGGTGGATTTCATAAAGTGTATTCTTATAAAGCTCCAATTCTTAATAATTGTGCCTGAATTATTTATCTGAATTATTTATTGATTTATTTTATTTTTTATCATAATTCTATGTTTAAGTGACTCTGTTACATTATATCTAAGTTTGTATGTATCTTAAAGGATTCTGCATCTTACTAAATGAATATTTTTCATACTACAGTTTCCAAGGAGTGATTAAAATCTATGAGGAAGTAATTTAAAAGCAAAACGTCCCTAAGCATTTCATTATTTCAGGCTAACATTTTCTAAGTAACATATGAGTACATATATCAATATTCTGTTCAGTCCCAGTCATTAATAGCATTTGATAGCATGAATTTTATATAGGAACTTTTAAAGACCTTTATAAAGCAGTTTTTCCTAAATATAATTATGAAGCACTGTTCTCTGTTCTGCAGAAAAAAATATATAATGGTGAGTTTAAAATCTAAATATAAGACAAGACTGACATACTTCAAGAATTGGAGACTATATTATTAAAACAATAAAAATAAAGAGGAATGCTGATTCATAAAGGTCATGGCCTTCATTGTTTATATATTAATGCTCAAAATATAACTTTGAACTCTTATTTCAGAAAGGTAAAATGATTTCATAGGAGAAAGGTAATTTGCAGAACTAGAATATAGAAATCAAATGATAAAATGTGTTGCAAAGCAACAGAAGCAACAGAAATGGAAGACTGGTTGCATTAAAATATCTGCATCTGCACAAAATTGTAAAAGCACGAACTTGGTTCTATTGTTAAAAGCATTTGGATTCAAACAAGTGAAAAGATGAATAAAAACAGTATCATTGTTATTATCTGCTAGCAGTTACAGCCAAAAAGAAAAAAAAGGATTATGTTTTCTAAACACAAACTGCAGATCTTTCAAAGAGGCATAAAGTAACAGTGATAGAAACTTAAACTTTCCCGATATGTTAGGAGGCAAGAATGGACCTTCCAGGAAATTACTGAACTTCTTGCTGAAAATTATATCCTTCAAATGATGGTAAAGGGCACAAGAGGATTGGCTATACTTGACTTGAAGGAATAGAGAACATTTAAAAGTCAAAATGAAAATAGTGAGAATTAGTGGCACAAAAATAATATAATGCTGATGCTCTTTTTTTAAAGAGAAATTAAATACAAGATTGTTCAATGAAAACAGAATAGGCAATGTCTATCTTATATAATAACAGTCCTACTGGATTAGGCCAAGGCTCATATTATGCAAGCATTTTTTTTAATGTGATCACCCAGCTGCATCACATGTGTGAGATGGACAGTTATTCTTCCAATATTTGGACACATGCTACCACAATGCAGAGGTAACACTGAAACTTCAGAACCGACAGCTTTTGTTAGGCCTGCCCTCCTAGATTTTATCCAGCTCTCTTTTACAACTGTCCAACTTAGTGTCATCATCATGCTTTCTGATGATGAATTCCACAAATTAATTATGAGCTATGAGAATATATGCTCCTGTTTCCTGTTTTAAATCTTCCTGGCTACAAAACTGAGGAGAAAGGTTTTTTCCTGTCTATGCATGATTTACACACTTTAATCATTTCCCCAATTTATAATAAAATAAGTAAAAAGGAACATGCATACAGTACAAATAAAAACAAATAAACAATAGCTTAATAATGGTATATATAATAAGGGAGCCTGAAATTGAAGGCAAACAAGCTAACATATGTCTGCAGTATGATGTGGCTACCAAAAAGTCAAATATAGTTTTAGATGACATAACAGAAGTATAAATCATGGGAACATACACTATAGTGCTGCTATTTTCTACAGTAGCCACTTTCCATTTTTAGTTCTGTATCCAGTTCGGGCAGTTCTTTGATAAGAATTCAAAAAAAGTTGATTAGAGTAGATAAGGGTAAAAGGAATGATCAGAGAAGGATAAACCAAATCTTATGAGGGAACTGAGTATGTTTACACTTGAGAAAAGAAGAGTGAGTGAGAACATGACAGAATTTTTTTAAGTACCTGAAAGAGTGACACATGGAGAAGGATCAAAATTGGTTACTACTTCATAACAGAGAATCCCTGTGTGAGGGAGATGAGCATTTTCTAAATACAATAAATAAATGATGTAGGATTCAATGAATGAGAAGCTGTCAGAGATTTATCTGGAAAATTCTGGAATACAATTTCGCATTTCTCCAATTATGACCAACACTTATGAGACATTGGTCTTTCTACCTGAAAACAACCTGGCCTACAGTATATGTTTATAAAACACAAGCTGAGACCAGACTTCTATGAAGAAAAAAAAAAAACCTGGAGTGGCAAATAGTCAAACTTCAGTTGTTGCAAAAAGATAAGGATTTATCAGTTCCATAAAGAAAGCATTACAATAAGAATGGACAGAGGTGGTGACTGTACAGAAAGAAGACAGTCAACCAGAAAAAGAAACACAATGGATGAGAGTGATAAGCAGAATCAAGAGATACAGTAAATATTCTGTACCATTGAAACTCAGAAGAAAAAGAGACACAGCAGATTGGGAGAAAGAATATCCCTAAAAGACAAAGGAGATACAACTAATAATGAGATAAAGTGAAGATAAATGCTAGTTGGTCAGTCACTTCTGTGACTGACAACAAAGCACATCCAGTTTGAACTGCAAAAGCAAGAATCATGGAGGAATCAGAACAAGATGGATGGCAATTTTCTTTCTGCTGATCCACATACTGTAGGAATAATTAATACTGCAAAGAACAATTATAACCACATCACCATATTGTTTTCCTCAAAAAAACACATCAAATCCTATATTTTAATTGATTTATGAGGCAAATTAATATAATATTAACTATTCCTTTTTTTCCCATATGCTATACACTTCCCCAAACAATCTAGTCTCGGAGTCCTAGTGGACAATCACTTAAATATGAGCCAGCAGTGTGCTGCAGCCGCCAAAAAAGTCAAAACAGTGCTGGGCTGCATTAACAGAGGGATAGAATCAAGATCACGTGAAGTGTTAATACCACTTTACAATGCCTTGGTAAGGCCACACTTGGAATACTGCATCCAGTTTTGGTCACCACGATGTAAAAAAGATGTTGAAACTCTAGAAAGAGTGCAGAGAAGAGCAACAAAGATGATTAGGGGACTGGAGGCTAAAACATATAAGGAATGGTTGCTGGAATTGGGTATGTCTAGTTTAATGAAAAGGAGGACTAGGGATGACATGATAGCAGTGTTCCAATATCTGAGGAGTT
Source organism: Crotalus tigris (assembly GCF_016545835.1). Lineage (NCBI taxonomy): Eukaryota > Metazoa > Chordata > Lepidosauria > Squamata > Viperidae > Crotalus > Crotalus tigris. Next base: position 1,327,047 of record NW_024096553.1, on the reverse strand, counting down.
GCCACAAAGAAGAGGGAGTCAAGCTATTCTCCAAGGTGCCTGAGGGCAGGATAAGAAGCAACAGATGGAAACTAGTCAAGGAGAGAAACAACCTGGAACTGAGGAGAAACTTCCTGACAGTTAGAACAATTAACCAGTGAAACAGCCTGTCTCCAGAAGTGTGAGTGCTCCAACACTGGAAGTTTTTAAGAAAAGACTGGACAGCCATTTGTCCGAAATAAAGGTTTCCTGACTGAGCAGGGGGTTGGACTCGATGACCTCCAAGGTCCTTTCCAACTTTATTATTATCATCATTATTATTATTATCGATCATCGCACAGTCAGCCAGATGTTCAGACTGGATTTGGCATTTTGTCTACCTATCGAGTCCTTACCCAGGACTTGGGATAGGCAGATGTGGATGTTTGATGGTATTACAATATCGTCGCAGGATGGAAGCAGTTCCTAATAAGGCCGCCTTTTGCAATTGACTAATAGCGAATTTGTCAATGCCAATTGTGTTCAAGTGGTGCTCCAGTTGTTTTGGGATTGCACCCAAGGAGCCTATGACTATTGGTACTACCCTTGCTTGCTTTTGCCACAGTCTTTCTATTTCTATTTGTAGGTCTTTGTATTTTGTTATCTTCTCCAGTTCTTTCTCTTCTATTCTGCTATCTCCAGGCACTGCCAAGTCCACTATCCAGACTTTTTTGTCTTTCTTATCGACAATTGTTAAGTCTGGGGTGTTATGTTGCAGGTGCTTGTCTGTTTGAATTCTGAAGTCCCAGAGCAGTTTAATTTTATCATTTTCTATGATTTTCTCTATTTTATGATCCCACCAGTTTTTGCTTACAGGCAAATTATTATTATTATTATTAATTAAATAATTAATTTAATTATTAATTAATAATTAAATTAATTAATTATTAATTAATAATTAAATTATTATTATATTCAGACATTATTAAAGGAAAAATTAGTTTTGTACAGCAATATAAATCTCAATGCATGGTGCTCAGTTAATTTCATTTGATTACTATATCTAAATAGTGCTATATTAGGCTTCAAACATGTCATTAAACACCAAATTTAAAATAAAACAGATATTTATTTATACTTATTTTTTAAATTTAAAAGCCAGCCATCTCACTACTAGAATGGCAGTCATAAAGCAATACAACATTGTTAAACACATGGTGCATTCTTTACTATGATATTTTTAAAGAAATATGTAAAAAAATCAAATTATTCTAACATGTGTACAGGTTATAGGGGGCTTTATAAGAACTGCTAGCTATAGGATTTTGTACTTAATTTCAGTGACACCAAAATAATGAAATGTGTTTTGTGACATCACACTGGATGCTGCTCTCTTTCAGATTTACATTGTGACTTCTCATATAGTTGTATATGGAGTGGACTTTGTATCACAAAAGTCTGATCCCCTTTTTGTTATTGTTTTCCCTCCTCCCCAGAGATGTTCCAATTGCCCCAATACACAATACTGAATGTGTGACATCCTCCCCCCTCTGCCAGCTTTTTTAAATAGTTACTGGAATTTATGGAGTTAAGTAGAAAAGAGGTTAAGATACAGCCAGAGTGAATCTTGCTCTTGCCTGCTTCAGGAATGCAGTTCTTGATATGCTGCACAAGCCTACAATGGCCTAGTGAATCAAAAGATATACCCTTGAGATTTATGCAAACTCCAACGAACACAGTTATTTACTGATCATTATTACCATACTCTCTAATCTATGGTCATATATATGTATAGATTTTTTCTGTAAATTGCATTGCAAGCATTGTAAGTGTTTAGACTGAATGGAAAATGAATGGGAACATTTATAGGACTGAAAAGTCATAATATTGCAAAGAAAGGAACTGTGCAAAAATGAGGTCAGTTGGAGAGCTGAAAATCAGAGATGTTAGCAAAGAATGGCTCTAGGCAGCCAGAAAAGAGATAACAAGAATAAGGAAATGTCTTATTGTATGTAAGTTTGTAGTTCTGAAAAACTACAAAAAATCTAGGATGTAACTAGCAGATGGACAAATCCCAAAAGACAGCCTTGAGGTCATGTATGCACTTCCAAAGTCCTGGTGTTTGAAGAAAGCCACCATACTTTAATGGGAAATCTCTGGGGTATGAGATCAATTGACATATGTATCTATTAAACTTTTCAAACAATTACTCTTTTTAATACAAGTGAACAAAATTAAATTTAGAATTTGCTCTTATGCTTGTATTTTTTTTAATGAAAGTTTTTTATTTTTTCCATATAAACATTATATAAAAAAGTATACAATACAATTTTAAGATAAAATAAACATTATTACGACCTGCGCACTCCCCCCAGGCCGCGTCCACCCTCTCTTAAAACATTCCCTACTTCCCTCCTCTTTCTCACCTCCCATCCTACTCTCTTCCCCTCCCCTTTTCCTCTCACTACCCTACTTCCTCTCTACACTTGCCCACCTCTCATCCCTATCAAACCCATGAACGCAGCATAAGGGGAGTGCCCAGGCCACACCCCTATAAGCAACCATTATCTATATTACACTTATCCCCCCAACATTTCCTCCCTCCCACCCCCAACCCCCCTCCCTTCACTTCCCAGAGCAGAATACAGGGTTAATAATTAAAAGGATTTATAATAATAAGAAAAAAGAAAAGAAAAAGAAAAAAAGAAAAAGAAAAAATAATAATAAAAAAGGAAAAAAAAATATCATACTTAACCTTTAACTCCAATAGCCTATAAGACAATTCTCTGTAATATTTACTATAATATTCATTCATAAAATAAGTGAAACTTTTTAGTTCCATACTTTTTCTGAATATAATCTATCCATCTTCTCCATACAGTAATATATCTTTCTTGTGTATGATCCTTTAAATAGGCAGAAATTTTTGCCATCTCTGCAAAACTAGATACTTTAAATACCCATTCTTCTAAAGTAGGCAAAGAATCTTTCTTCCAATATAAACCTATTAATAACCTTGCGGCAGTTAATAAATTCAACATCAAAATAGTTTCTTTATCATTTAAATCCACAAAGATACCCAATAAAAATAGTTGAGGAGTAAACTTTATCTTCTTTCTAAAAATCTTTTGAATGTTCCACCAAATCATAATCCAAAATGCCTTTACCTTTTTACAATTCCACCAAATATGAAAATATGTCGCATCTTTATTGCCACATCTCCAACATTTGGGCTTTATGTTAGGATAAATACAAGATAATTTTTTAGGATCTAAATGCCATCTGTAAAACATTTTATAAAAATTTTCTCTCAGATTTTGAGCTTGTGTAAATTTAACATTTCTAGTCCAAATTGTCTCCCATAAATCTAATGAAATCGGTTCCTGTATATTTTGAGCCCATTTAATCATACAGTCTTTAACCAATTCTGTTTCCGAGTCTAACTCTAATAAAACATTGTAAATTCTTTTTATATGGGCCTGACTCTGATTTTTAATCTGAATAACCAATTGTTTATCTTCTAATGTTATTCCCTCTTTCTTATCTACAGTCCATCTATCCACTATTTGTAAGTATTGAAACCATGACTGTAGAGTATTTTCTTGCCTTAATACATCTAGGGATTTCAAATGCCAATTCGAACCAGACCAAATTAACAATTCTTTATACAAAATTTTATCGAAATTTGTCCCCTTAGAAATTCCCTCACTTGCATGTCTGAGAATCCCCCAGATAGGTATTTTATAATTCAATCTGTAATAATACTTTTTCCAAACACGAAGTAAGGCATTCCTCAAAATATGTGATTTAAAAGTCCGATCAACTTTCTTATTGAAAATCAGGTATGCATGCCAACCATATATTAAGTCCCAACCTTCCAAAAACAGAATATCCTTATTTGTTAAGTTAAGCCAATCGCTTAACCAAGTTAAAGCGGCTGCATCATAATACAATTTCAAGTTGGGTGCCTTAAAGTCCTCCTCTTTCTCGAGCATCCTGTAAAATCTTAAACTTAACCCTTGGTTTCTTTCCGGCCCATATAAAATTGTTGATACCTCTTTGCCATTCATCCAAATTTGCCTCTTTTTTTAAAATAGGTATCATCTGAAACAAAAAAAGGAACTTTGGTAGAACATTCATTTTTACAGCTGAAATTCTCCCCAACAATGACAATTGCAGTTTTTTCCAGTCTTTTAAGTCCTTTTGTACTTTTCCCCATAATGGTTCATAATTATTCTTATACAACTTTCCATTTGAAGCAGTTAAATATACTCCCAAATATTTAACTTTTTTTACCATCTGAAAACCTGTGGCTTTGACTAAACTTTCCCTATCCTTAACTAACATATTCTTAAATAATATCTTAGTCTTATAATTATTGACTTTAAAACCAGAGACATTCCCATACTATGTTATAAGTTCTAATAAACAATCAATCGCTTGATTCGGTTGTTCCAGAATTAAGACCAAATCATCCGCAAAAGCCCGCAATTTGTACTCATTCTTCCTTATCTTTACGCCCTTAACTACCTTTGATTCTCGAATCTGAATCTAAAAATCTTATAATCAACATTTAATAATGAAATTGGCCTATAATTCTTAGGCTCTGTAAGATCCTGATCTTCCTTTGGAATCAGTGATATAAAGGCTCTTTTCCAAGAAGGAGGCACTTGTGTACCCAACATAATACTATTAAAAAGTTCCTTTAGTAGGCTCCATCATTTCTTCAGATAAAGTCTTATAATACCTCGAAGTCAATCCATCTGTTCCCGGAGATTTTCCAACCTTTAACTGCTTAATAGCTAAACCAATTTCCTCCACAGTAATTAATCTATTCATCCCATTTTGTTGTTCCTCTGAAAGTTTAGGAAAATGCAAAGATTGTAAGTCTTTGTCTATATCCACACCCTTTATGTTATCACTTGAATATAATTTTGTATAAAAATCTAAAAAACTCTTTTGGATCAAATTTTGCTGAAAAACCTCAGTACCTTTATATTTTACTTTCTCTATAATTCTAGCTTTCTGTTTCTTTCGTAACTGATAAGCCAACCACCTCCCAGGCTTATTCGCATTACAGAAAGTATTATGTCTCATGTATGACAGATTAGTAGCCACCTGATCTGCCATCAACATATTAAATTGTTCCTTAAGCATCTTTATAGATACCTTTAAATTATTGTCAGTTGGATTAAGAACAAATCTTGTTCTTTTAATTTAATCTCTTCTTCTATTTCTCTACATCTTTTTAACCCTTTTCCCCTAAAAATCTTATTCAATTGAATCAAAATTCCCCTCATGTATGCCTTACTGGCATCCCAAACCATGGACATCGATGTTCCCTTATTCATGTTTATAGCAAAAAAGTCCTTTAAATGCTCTTTACATTTTTGTACAAACTCTTCCCGAGTAAACAAATTCTCATTCAATCTCCAGGGTCTTCTATTCCCATCTTCCAAATGTAATTCCATCCACACCGGACTGTGATCTGACAAAGTTTTGGGAAAAATTTTCACCTTCCTCACTCTAGAAAGAAGGTCACTAGTAATAAAAAAAAAAAGTCAATTCTTGAAAATGATTAATGTCTATCTGAATAAAAAGTGAAATCTCTATCACTTGTATTCCTTTCTCGCCAAATATCAATAAGCTCCAATTCTTCTTTCAAATAAAAAAAAGTTTTAGGTAACCTAGTTTGGGTAAAAGTTTTAGAAGAGCTCCTTTTATCTATAGTTGAATCTAGAACCCCATTCCAGTCACCCATCAAGATTACAGATTTATAATCCAACTGGGATATCTTCCCATGCAAAAATTTATAAAATTGTTTCTGTTGCTGATTAGGAGCATATAATCCAACAATAAGAACTTTTTTACATTGTAATGATAATTCCACAAAAAGATATCTTCCTTCAGAGTCAGTCTCAATTAATTGAGATGGAAACTTTTTCTTCACGTAAATTACCACTCCCCCTTTTTTCCCTGGAGCTGGAGCAATGAAATGTAAACCCAAACGAGGATTCATCAAAAGTTTGGAGTCCTTTAAAGTTATATGAGTCTCTTGCAGACATACCAAATCATTGTTGTGTTGTTTCAAATAATGGAAAATCTTTCTTCATTTCTGTGGCACATTTAAGCCATTAACATTCCAGGTCAGGAGCCTGGCCATCTCCACCGGCCTGGAGCCTCTGGAGCATGGCCTGCAGATCCATTGTCGAAGATCTTTTGGGTCTTGCCCCTCCCACAGGCTCTGTAATAACCATGCCTTCAACTTTATCTCCACTCTTCTGCTGCTGCTCTTTTTCTTTACGTTCATGGGCAGCTCGTGTCATTCTTTGTTCTTTTATCTCAAAATTCTGTACAGCTTGTTCCATAACCATCATTGATGAGGCTCCTGCCATAACAGGCTCTTCCATTATCCTTGTTTGTGGGGGTGAAGACGATCTTGCCTTTAAAATAGAATGATAAAAATCTCTTGCCTTCAGAACTGTAGTTAATCTATGACGTACCCCCTCATAATTCACTATTATTCCTCTTGGAATCTCCCATCTAAACTGGATTTGACCATGCTTTAACTCATCAGACAGAAAAGCAAAGTCTTTTCTGCCTCTTAAAATTTTGGGAGGTATTTCTTTTAAAATTATCACATCTTGATCTGCAATTTGAAACTTTTGTTTGTAAAAAGCCTGTATAATTTCATTACGAGTAAATCTTCTAGAAAAGTAGATGACCACGTCTCTTGGTAGGTTTCTCTGTCTAGCAACCCGTGAGTTGACTCTAAAAATTTTTTCTATCTCATTCCTGATTATTTCAGGCCTCCAGCCCAGATTAAGAGCGATATCTTTCACAATAAGCATCTTTAAGTCCTCCTGAGAATTCTCTCTCAGCCCCCTGATACGCAATGCATACTCCATCTCTCTATATTGTGACATGATTTGTTCATCCTGTGTAATTTCTATCTTATTCTCTACCTCCTCCATCCTAAATTCCATTCTTGTTGCATTTTCAGTAATCTCCTCGATTCTGTCGTCAATCCTCTCTATGTGCAGAGCAAGGCCCTGAAAGGCAAAAAGTATGTCCTCCCTTATTTGCTTATTTTTAGCCTCCAATAGTTCTTCTGTAACAGCCCTCTCTGCAATTATAAGATCTTTTACTTCCTCCTTAATATCCCAAGCATGCTTTTTTAAAGCTTCTTGTAAATCTTTAAGAGAAATTGCAGGAGGAGGAGAGGGTGGAGGTGATTTTGGTTTCTGGGAAACAGGCTGGGTCATTGCGGAAGAGATAGTAGCTTTAGGAGGAGGAGGCAGACGTTTTGAAGCCATTTTCATTAAGTTCTAAGAAGAAAGATTCTTGTTTAAAAAAAAAAGGAAAAGAAAAAATCACAGTTCTTTTAAATATTCCTTAAAAAAGAAAAAAGATTACAGAGAAAAAAGAAAGAACAAGAAATAAAAAGACAAATTCTTGCTTCTATATTTAAAGCATTAGTCTGTATCCGGATTTTAACTTTGTAATGCAGATCAAACAAGAAAGACAATCATCATTTTGCCTTTCACTTTCCCTTTCTTCAAAAGGGAAAGTAAACAAAAAAAGAGGGGGAAGATGCTTGCAGGAGTTAAAGTCACAATAAATCTTAAATCCACTTTCTTCTGGTCTGCTCCGTCTGCATTTGAATACTCACAAGCCTCCAAAAAAATCAGATGTGGGAGCGGCGCCTTGCTTCATCCCAGAACTTCGGGACAAAGACATCCTGGAGTGCGGAGTTGGCTCAGACTCCGAGGGAGCTCTACCCTCCGATCCCTGAAATTATGGGGATCCAGGGGAGCTCTTACCTCTACCTGAGCAGCTCTTCTCTTCCCTTTCTCCCAGGGAAGAGATTCAAGCCACAGGACAGCTGATTGTAAAAGTCCTGTGGCTTTTACACAACCCAGGAACGGGCTGCTTTGTGAAAAGCAGCCATCGTAGCTGCTTGATCCACAGGAAGTCGCTCTTATGCTTGTATTGTTTAATAATCCAACTTGATCATTTTGATGGTCGTATCCTTCAGGCTGACAATGTCAAGCACACTGAAGTCCAGAAGTAGGTTAGTAGTGAATACATCAGAAGAATGAAAAATGACAAAAAAAAAATATTAAACTCCAGACTCAGTGGCAAAAATACCATCAAGGCAATTAACACCTGGGCAATTCAAGTCATTAGATATATAACTAGAATAGTGGGCTCTACCTAAGCAGAACTAGAAGCTCCAGATAGGAAGCCCATAAAAATAATGACAATGAATCATGCCCTTTATCCATACAGTAATGTTGACAGGCTCTATTATCAAGGAGCATAGATGGGGATGGAATATAGCCAGTACACAAGATGGCTGAAGAAGACAAAAAGGGCATTAGAAGAATATCTGATAGTAAAGAAGATGCATTGAAACTAGTTCACAATGAAAGCCTATGATATACTGAAGAACTGAAACTGGCCAATAATAAAGACTAAACGAAAATCAGAAAAGAGACATGACAAAGCAAAATATTATTTGGCCAGTATATATAAAAAAACCTACCAAGCAAAAAAGATAACAAGATCTGGCAATGGCTAAGAGCAGGAAATTTGAAGAAAGAGATAGAGAGACTAATTATGGCTGCACAAGGCCAAGCCCTAAGAACAAATATACACAAAGCCAGAATTGAGAAGCCATCAACAGACATCAAATATCATCTCTGGAAAGAAACTAAAGGTACAGTCAACCACCTAGTTAGTTACAAGATGTTGATACAGAGTAAGTACAAACAACATATGTAGCTTGACATACAAAGTTGCAACAATGGTACATTGGAATATCTACAAGAAATACCATTTGCCTACAAGTAAGAACTTGTGGAACCACAAAACAGACAAAGAAAATGAAAGAACTAAAATGCTCAAGGATTCTAGAATTCAAACAGACAAGTATTTGTCATGTTGTTGTTAATTGCAAAGTCGTGTCCGACCCATCGCGACCCCATGGACAACGTTCCTCCAGGTCTTCCTGTCCTCCACCATCTTCTGGAGTCCATTTAAGTTCACACCTACTGCTTCAGTGACTCCATCCAGCCATCTCATTCTCTGTCGTCCTGTTCTTCTATTGCCCTCAATCTTTCCCAGCATCAGGCCCCTCTCCAGTGAGTCCTTCCTTCTCATTAGGTGGCCAAAGTATTTGAGTTTCAACTTCAGGATCTGGCCTTCTAAAGAGCAGTCAGGGTTGATCTCTTCTAGGACTGACCGGTTTGAACGCCTTGCAGTCCAAGGGACTCGCAGGAGTCTTCTCCAACACCATAGTTCAAAGGCCTCAATTCTTTTGCACTCAGCCTTTCTTATGGTCCAACTTTCACAGCCATACATTGCAACTGGGAAAACCATGGCCTGGACTATACGCAATTTTGTTGGCAGGGTGATGTCTCTGCTTTTTAGTATGCTGTCTAGATTTGCCATAGCTTTCCTCCCCAGGAGCAAGCGTCTTTTAATTTCTTGGCTGCAGTCCCCATCTGAGGTGATCTTGGAGCCCAGAAAAATAAAATCTGTCACTACCTCCATTTCTTCCCCCTCTATTTGCCAGGAATTGAGAGGGCCGGATGCCATGATTTTGGTTTTCTTAATGTTGAATTTCAAGCCAACTTTTGCACTCTCCTTCTTCACCTGCATCAAGAGGCTCTTTAGTTCCTCTTCACTTTCTGCCATTAGAGTGGTATCATCTGCATATCTTAGGTTGTTGATGTTTCTCCTGGCAATCTTAATTCCAACTTTTGATTCATCTAGCCCTGCCTTTCTCATGATGTGCTCTGCGTATAAGTTAAATAGGCAGGGCGACAGTATACAGCCTTGCTGGACTCCTTTTCCAATTTTGAACCAATCAGTGGGTCCGTGTCCAGTTCTTACTGTTGCTTCTTGACCCGTATATAGGTTTCTCAAGAGACAAATGAGATGGTCTGGTACTCCCATCTCGTTAAGAACTTGCCACAATTTGTTGTGATCCACACAATCAAAGGCTTTTGCATAGTCAATGAAGCAGAAGTAGATATTTTTCTGGAACTCCCTAGCTTTCTCCATGATCCAGCGTATGTTGGCAATTTGATCTCTAGTTCCTTTGTCTCTTTGAAATCCTGCCTGCACTTCTGCTGGAGTCTAGCTTGTAGGATTTTAAGCATAACTTTACTAGCATGTGAAATGAGTGCAATGGTGCGATAGTTTGAACATTCTTTGGCATTGCCTTTCTTTGGAATTGGACTGTAAACTGACCTTTTCCAATCCTGTGGCCAATGTTGAGTTTTCCAAATTTGCTGGCAAATTGAGTGTAGCACTTTTACTGCATCGTCTTTTAAGATTTTGAATAGCTCAGCTGGAATACTGTCACCTACACTAGCTTTGTTGTTGCTCAGATTTTCTAAGGCCCATTTCACTTCACATTCTAGGATGTCTGGTTCGAGGTCAGTGACCATCTCATTGTGGTTATCTGGGATGTTAAGCTCATTCTTGTATAGTTCTTCTGTGTAGTTTTGCCATCTCTGCTTAATCTCTTCTGCCTCTGTTAGGTCCCTGCCATTTTGGTCCTTTATCATGCCCATCTTTGCATGAAATGTTCCCTTCATATCTCCAATTTTCTTGAAGAGATCTCTGGTCCTCCCTGTTCTGTTGTTTTCTTCTATGTCTTTGCACTGTTCATTTAAGAAGGCATTCTTATCTCTTCTAGCTACTCTCTGGAATTCTGCATTCAATTGGGTGTATCTTTCTCTTTCTCCTTTGCCTTTCGCTTCCCTTCTTTCCTCAGCAATTTGCAAAGCTTCCTCAGACAGCCATTTTGCTTTCTTGCATTTCTTTTTCTTTGGGATGGTTTTAGTTGCTACCTCTTTTACAATGTTGCGAACTTCCATCCATAGTTCTTCAGGCATTCTGTCTATCAGATCCAGTTCCTTAAATCTATTTGTCACCTCTACTGTATATTCATCAGGAATATGATTTAGTTCATACCTGAGTGGCCTAGTACTTTTCCCTACTTTTTTCAATTTAAGCCTAAATTTTGCAACAAGAAGCTCTTGATCTGAACCACAGTCAGCTCCTGGTCTTGTTTTTACTGACTGTATAGAGCTTCTCCATCTTTGGCTGCAGAGCACATAGTCAATCTGATTTCTATGTTGACCATCAGGTGATGTCCATGTGTACAGCCGTCAATTCTATAAGGTGCTGTAGGGCTTCATAGAACCGGTCAATTTCATCCTCTTCAGCACCAGTGGTTAGGGCATAGATTTGAACTATTGTGATATTAAATGGTTTGCCTTGGATTCGAATTGAGATCATTCTGTCATTTTGGGGATTGTATCCTAGTATTGCTTTTCCTATTCTTTTATTGACTATGAAGGCTACTCCATTTCTTCTGAGGGATTCTTGCCCATAGTAGTATACCTGATGGTCATCTGAGTTAAATTCACCCATTCCTGTCCACTTTAGTTCGCTGATTTCTAAGATGTCGATGTTCAGTCTTGTCATCTCTTTTTTGACTACGTCTAGCTTGCCTTGATTCATGGATCTTACATTCCAGGTTCCTATAGAGAAAAAATCTTTATAGCATCGGACTTTCCTTTCACCACCAGATATGTCCACAGCTGAGCGTCCTTTCGGCTTTGGCCCAGTCGCTTCATTCTTTCTGGCGCTACTAGTACTAGCCTTCTGCTCTTCCCCAGTAGCATATTGGACACCTTTCGACCTGAGGGGCTCATCTTCCAGCGTCATATCTTTTTTCCTTTTAGTACTGTCCATGGGGTTTTCATGGCAAAGATACTGGAGTGGTTTGCCATTTCCTTCTCCAGTGGATCACATTTTGTCAGAACTCTCTGCTATAACCTGTCCGTCTTGGGTGGCCCTGCACAGCATAGCTTATAGCTTCATTGAGTTATGCAAGCCCCTTCGCCACGACAAGGCAGTAATCCATAAAGGGGGTATTTGTCATACCACATTCCAGATTTAACTACTGTTGATAACAAAGATAAAAAAGTCTGGATAATGTATGTTGCAATACTGTACCTAGAGATGGCAGAATAGAAGAGAAAGAACTGAAGAAAATCACAAAATATAAAGACTACAAATCGAAGTAGTATGGCTGTGGTAATAGAAAGCAAAGGTAGTACCAATTGTAATAGTAATCTTAGGCAATCCCAAAACAACTAAAACACCACTTGAACATCACTGGCACTGAAAAAATCACCACCGATCAATTGCAGAATGCAGTTTTACTTGGAGTAACTTACATTCTGCCATGACACTTTTAACCATCAAACAACAGTATCTTCCTGACCCTTGTGATTGGGAAAGATGCAATTGATGAACCAAGTGCCAAATACAGCCAAAACATCTGGCTGACTGTAAGATCAACTATAATAGTTCTTATTACATGCCCTAAGTGTTGTCCTTACTAATAAAAATTCCCAGGATCAGATTCAATTACCATATATATGCAATTACCATAAGATTTAGTGCAATATGTTATGGTTACTTATGTCAGCATTGGTACAAACTGTTTCCTCATTAAGACTGTGTCAGCACTAGGTGTCATAGTGACAATGGTTGCTGTTGTGCATGAGGCCAATCAGAATTGTTTGCTGTTTGTGGTTTTCCACCAGCGCCTTCTGGATATTGCTGACTGTGATGTCTGAAGTGGACTCCTTGTTCAAGCTATCTTTCTCTCAAAGCCCAAAGGAACTCCCTTATTACCAGTTACTCCCTCTCACTTCACTTTGTGCCTTACCTGTTGGCAGAGCATTATTCAGAAATAGTGTGATTGATAGGTTACAGGTACAGGGAAGAAACTATGTCAAGCAAAACTACTGGGACACAGCTCTCCTATTTCACAAGGTATTTCCTCTCCTCTTAATGCCTGACACCTGCTCTTTGGATCACCTAACACAGGGCTGTCAAACTGGTGGCCCACAGGATGGATGCATCACATGCAGGCCACGCCCACCCTGGGTCCACAAAGGCAAAAAATGTCAAGATATGTCTCGATATGTCACATGACATGATCGAGTTTGATACCTGTGACTTAGCAGGATAGCTAATCTAAACTCATTGTTAGATTAAGAGAGTTAAAGAGAGTGATTGATGGTAACACTTGGTGGGAAAGAAACAAAGCCATCAAAATATACCAATTCAATAGAAACACAAGTTAAGATAGGCAAGAAAATGGTAAGTGAGCACCTGTCCAGCCTAGACAAGTTCAAATCGCCAGGACCAGATGGATTACACCCCAAGGTTCTCAAAGAACTGGTAGATGTGATCTCAGAACCACTGAACTATATTTTTCAAAGATCCTGGAGCACAGGGGAACTTCCAGAGGACTGGAAAAGAGCTGCTGTAGTTCCCATCTACAAAAAAGGGGAAAAAATGGACCCAGGAAATTACAGACTGATCAGCCTCACCTCAATACCTGGAAAGATCCTGGAAAAGATAATCAAACAACGAATCAGCGAACACCTACAGGCAAACAAAGTCATTACTAAAAGCCAACATGGGTTTGTCAAAACTAGATCATGCCAGACAAATCTTTTTTATTATTATTTTTAACCAACAAGACAAAACAAAACAAAGCAAAACATAACACACATACACACACAATATATACTCCTCCTTTTTTTTACAGCAATTGTGTAACGGTAATCTATTATTTACATTTCCCCCCTTATTCTTCTTTAGAATATTTGTCCTTATAGCCCTGTTATTTCTTATTTACATTTTTCTTCCTTCATGTTCTACTTCTTACTAAGAATAATTCATATTATTATTATTATACATTATTATACACATATTTTCACTTTTGACCTTTCCATATTTATTCTCCTCTATTATTTCTAGTCTCCAACCAGACATACAACTTGTTCCATGTTATATAATAATCTGTGTCTTCCTTTTCTTTTATCTCTTTTGTTAATTTGTCCATCTCAGCACAGTTCAGGATTTTTCTTATTACTTCTTCCTCTGATGGTATATTCTCATTTTTCCAGCACTGTGCATATGCTATTCTTGCCGCCATTATTATATGTAAAATTAAGTACCATATTTCTTTACTATATTTTCTTTTTAAAATACCCAAAGATCTCTGGTTTCCAGTCTACCGGCTGGTCTATTATTTCTTCAATCCATTTTCTTATTGTAGACCAGTATTTTTTTGCAACTGGGCATGTCCACCATAAATGATAATATGTTCCATGTACTTTTTTACATTTCCAGCATGTTGGCGAATTGTTCTGGAACATCTTGGCAAGTTTTGCTGGTGGAAGATGCCATCAGTAAAACATCTTCAACTGGTTTTCCTTGAATGCTGCCGATATAGTCAATTTTATATTTATTTCCCATATTTTTTCCCATTTCTCCAATTCTATATTATATCCAAAATTTTTTGCCCATCTAATCATTGTGTCTTTGACAACCTCGTCTTCCATTTTATATCTCAATAGGTATTTGTATAAATTGCTAATTAATTTTATTTCTTTTCCATGTATAATTTTATCCAATTCTTGCGGCTCTTTTTGGATTTCATATAATTTTTTGTCCTCTGTATATTTAGATTGAATTTGTGTAAATGTCCACCAATCAATCTCTCTGCCAATGTCTTGTTCCAATTCTTGTTTTGTTTTCAAATTTCCCTGTTCATTTACTAATTCCTTGTATCTAATTATCTTATTTATATCCAATAGGTTTGGGTATTTCAGAGCTTCTGTTGGGGATAACCACATTGGAATTCTTATATAATGTTTTTGTTTTATTTTTCCCCCAAGTCTGTAGCAATGCATTCCTAACTATGTGTCTTTGAAAGTATCTGTGTATTTTATGTTTTTCGTCCCATAGGAATGCATGCCACCTTGCTTGCAAGTCATGTCCTTCTATTGTTAAAACTCTAGTATTTTTCAAATCCATCCAATTTTTTAGCCAAATTAATCTCGATGCTTGGTAGTACATTTCCCACTCTGGTAACACCAATCCCCCTTTATCTTTCCTGTCTTGCAAGAGTTTTAATTTAATCCTGGGTTTTTTCCTTTGCCATATAAATTTAGTGACCAATTTATTTAATTCTTGAAATAATGTTTTCCCTAATTTTATTGGAATAACCTGGAACAGAAATAATATTTTTGGCAATGCATTCATTTTGACCGTAGCGGTCCTCCCTAAAAATGAAATTTGCAAATTTTCCCAATTTTCTAAATCTTTTTTTATCTGGTGTAATATTTTATCATAATTGTCCTCCTTAATCGAGGAACATTTCGCTGTAAGCCAGATCCCTAAATATTTTATTTTGTTGGTTATACTTATCTTTGTTTTATCTTCCAATTCCCTTTCCTGTGCCTTTGTAAGATTTTTTGTTATTAATTTGGATTTATTCTTATTAATCTTAAGTCCGGCTACCTCACCAAATTCTTCTATTTTTTAAATCAGTTTAAAGCCGGTTTCTAATGGATCTTCCAAAATAAATACCAAATCATCAGCAAAGGTCTGGACCTTATATTCTTCCTTTTTAATTTTTAAACCCTTTATTTCTTGGTCCTCTCTGATTTTTGTAAGGAATATTTCTAATGATAAAATAAATAGAAGAGGGGAAAGTGGGCATCCTTGTCTTACTCCTTTGGTTATATCAATTTTTTCTGTCATTTCCTCATTTATAATTACCCTAGCTGTTTGTTTAGTATATATTTTCTCAACCATCTTTCCAAATTTTGTCCCAAAATCCATATAGTACAATTGTGTTATAATAAAATTCCAATTCAAATTATCAAATGCCTTCTGGGCATCAAGAAAAACCAGTGTAGCTTGTCTTTCAGGATGGACTTCGTAAAATTCTAAAGTGTTCAGTATTATCTTCATGTTATTTTTTATTTGTCGTCCTGATAAAAATCCATTTTGAACTGGGTGGATGTAGTTATTCAATTTTTTTTTATCCTTTCTGCTATTATTGTTGTAAATATCTTATAATCTGTATTCAGTAAAGAAATCAGTCTATAATTCTGAATTTGTTGTAGGTCTGAATCTTCCTTAGGAATGAGGGTGATGATTGCTTCAGTCCAAGTTGTCGGTATCTTCGCCTCTTCCAACACCTCATTGTAAATCTCCAACATTATCCATTGTAGTGACTCTTGTGTATTTTTATAAAACTCGACCGGACTTCCATCTGGGCCTGGTGATTTGTTGTTTTTTTGTTTTTTCAATGCTGTTTCTAATTCTATTGCAGTTATTGGTCTATTCAACATTTCCTTTTGTTCTGCAGTAATTTTGCTCATTTTTGCTGCCTCTATATATTGTTTGACTTTATCATCTGGTATATCTTCCTGATGGTATAGCTTTGAAAAGAAATTTTGTATTATTTTCTTTTTTTCTTCCCGTCTATATTGTACTGTTCCACTTTCATCTTGTAGTTGATGTATTGTTCTTTTGCCTTTTTCTTTTTTAATTTATAGGCCAACCATTGACCTGTTTTATTCGCATTTTCAAAGTAATTTTGTTTCGCCATCCTGATTTTCTGTGCCATTTCTTTTTGTGTTGTCAGGTTAATCTTGTGTTTTATAATATTCCATTTTTCTTTTATCTTTTTATTTTGTGGGTCCTTCTTAGATCATCTTCTATTTTTTTTAATTCTTCTTGTAAATTTCCTTGTTGAGGTCTCCTATCTTTGTTTTTCTTAGAGTTGTATGCAATTGTCAATCCCCGAATGTAAGCTTTTGTAATATCCCACAAATTTTGTGTTGATGTCTCTTCCTTTTTATTTACCTGAAAAAATAATGTCAAAAATAATGTCCTTTTCTAGCATCTGTATATATTGTTTATCTTTATACAGTCTTTGATTGATTGACCATCTTTTTCTCTGTTTCTGGCCTTTCCATTTTATTATTATTGGGTTGTGATCCACCCAATCATTAAGCCCTATTTCAATTTCCTCTATCCCTTTTTGTACGTCTGTTGTTGCCCAGGCCATATCGATCCTGGACCAAGACTGATGTGGATACGAATAGAACGTATATTGTTTGTCTGATCTGTGTGTCTCTCTCCATATATTCTGAAGATTAAGTTCTTTTACCATGTCAAAGAACAATTTTGGTAATATATTTTTCTTCTTTTTGTTCTTTTTACTACTCTTATAATCTTTCTTAATATCAACTATTGCATTTAAATCCCCATTCATACAAATATTTTCGTAGTCCAGATCCACTAGTTTCTTATGTACCTTTTAAAAAAATTCTTGTTGATTATTATTTGGTGCATATACTGCCGTTAATAAGATTTGTTTTTGCTCTAATTCTATTTCCAACATTAAAATTCTCCCCTCTTCATCCGAGCATATTGATTTTGATTTTATTTTTTTTTTGACATATATAGCAATTCCTCCTTTCTTGTTTTGTGCTAATGTTGTGTATAGTGTTCCTAATTTCACATTCTCTAGTAGTTTTCTATAATCCTTTTTTATATGAACTTCCTGAAGACATATCACATCTGCATCCAATTTCCTTAATTTGTTAAACGTTTGTGCTCTTTTTCTTGGTATATTTAATCCATTAATGTTTACAGAGAAGAGCTTAATTGCATCTCCCATTTTTTACTTGATCTATTTTTTTAATGCTTCTTGTCTCTATTGCTCTTCCTTTTGCTCCTTCTCTTTCTAACTTTTCTCTTTCTTGTATCTTTTGTATTTTTCTCTCTCGTTCGACTTCCTCTAATACATCTTCATCCTGACTTTTACTCTCCGACTCTTCCCTACTTTCTTGTTCTTCTCCCTGTGTAAAGTAACGTTCATAAAAGTCCTGCACTTTCTCAAGTGTATCTATCTTATATTTTTTTTCCTGCCAAGTTAAAAATATGCCTTCAGGTATTAACCATTGAAACATAACTTTATATTTAATTAATTGGGTCGTTAGAAATTGGTATTCTCGTCTGATTTCGTATACTACGTGGTATTTGTTTTAATACGATTATTTCTTTACCCTTATATATTATTGGTTCGTCTCTTGTTTTTTTATATATTTCATCCCTTATTGATCTTCTAGTAAACCTTATATGGACCTCCCTTGCCAATCTATGCCTTCGTGCATAATTTGTATATACTGTATATATTTTGTCTATGTCTCTTCTTACTTCCTGTTTTTCCTTGCCTAATATCTCCGCCAACATCTCCACCATCTTCTCTCCCAAATCTTCTTCCTTTTCCTCCACAATATTTTGGAATCTTAGAAAGAATGAAGCTTTATTCATTTCCAAAAAGGCAATCAATTCAGTAAACTCCCTATTTACCTGCTCAGATTTCTGTACCATCCTTTCTATTTTGCTATCAACATGCTCCATTTTTGTTTCAACTTTTTGGATTCTTTGTTCATTTTTCATCATTGTTTGTTGTATATTGCCTATCTTATCATTCATGTTTTTAATTTCATCTCTCATTTCTCCAATATCATTCTTAATTTCTTTGTGATATATTTTTGTTTCTTCATGATTATTTGCTATTGCCTCTTGGGTCATCATCATTATTTCTTGAATCGTTTGTAGTGTTATCTGCATATTCTGTGGGTTCATTGCCAATTTTTCTTTTTCTTTCCCCAACATGGTCGCTATCATTCTTTGACCTGTAGGAGAGGCCATTATAGGTGTGGGATTTGTAACTGTTTTTTTGCCAACTTTAGTTGTTGTTGCGGTACTTGTCATTTTTTTGAATAATATTTCTCCACTTTTGCATATACCAATTTATGGCAAGTTGTTTTTATTGATCAAGTTGGTTTTCAATCTATTATATAGTCTAAGCTTAAATATGCAAATACATATATAATATAGATAGTAAAGAATATATATATATATATATATATATATATTTGTTTTCTGAGGTTTTCGCGGGTGTTTGTATGTAGGTCTTTGGTTGTTCGGGTTTTCTCCCGCGTTAAATTGGAAGTGTCTTGGCGACGTTTCGACGAAGTCCCATTCATCATCTTCAGGCTGGTGTTTTCAGCTTCGTGCTTCGAGGAGCACGAAGCTGAAAACACCAGCCTGAAGATGACGAATGGGACTTCGTCGAAACGTCGCCAAGACACTTCCAATTTTACGCGGGAGAAAACCCGAACAACCAAAGACCTACACACACACACATATATATATATATATATATATATATATATATATATATATATATAATATTTCTAATTATGTATCAATATATATGACTATAATACCTTTATAAAATGTTATTCTTAGGATTAACATTGAAAAATAAAATTACAAATAGAGTTGTACCCTTCCTTATCCCACTATTATCTAGTACAATTTATAATACTCTAAACACCCCTTATATATATTTCTATAGCACTACACACGATGCATATACATATACTATTCTCTAAGTATTATCACCACTCTTAATTTCATTCACTATTACTCTTATTTGAATAATCACCTGTCTATATTTCTTTACAATACTATAATTACTTTCTCACTTCTATTTAGTTCAATTACACAATTATGCTTATTTCTATTTTGTTAATACAATTCATTTACTTCATTACTTTTAATACATTGCCTGATGCCCCTTTTCTACTTATAGCTTAATCACTGTTTGTATATGAGTGCTACAATATTGCATCAGCCTTTTTTTCTCTCTGTCTCAATTTAATATATCCACTGAAACACCAAATGTCACCTCTTCTTTCTTCTTCTATATATCCAATATTTCCAAAATGTCCACTCGTCATTTTACCCAGATATATGTCAGTTAAAGTCCAAATTTCAATGCTGTTTGTTCTTCAAAAATAGGTTCCAATAAGTAGTATTAAATTTCTCCGTTGTCTCACTTCATCTTTTAATCCTTATGTTAATTTTTCAAAGTCCTTCTTAATCACCCTGTATTGCCTCCAACCATCCTTTCTCCAGTCCTTTCTCTGGTTTCAGTCTCTACTTCTTGCAGTTCTTAAATTCCTGTCTCTCACGGGGTTTTTAATTTATTTATTTATTTTTTAAAATTTTTATTTTTAACCCACAAGACAAAACAGAACAAAGCAAAACATAACACACATACACATACAATATATATACTCCTCCTTTTTTTACAGCAATTACGTAATGGTAATCTAATTAATTAATTAATTGATTGATTAATTCTTAATCACCCTTTATTGCCTCCAACCATCCTTTCTTCAGTCCTTTCTCTGGTTTCAGTCTCTACTTCTTACAGTTAATAATAGTAGTAGTAGTAGTAGTAGTAGTAATAGTAATAATAATAATAATAATAATAATACCACCTCCTTTATATGGATGATCTGAAGCTGTATGGAAAAACATCATCTGAAATAGAATCGCTGCTCAACACTGTCCGTATATATAGCCAAGATATTGTAATGGAGTTTGGCTTGGACAAATGTGCCACACTTACTATCAAACAAGGAAAAATAATGAAAACTGAAGGAATCAAGATGCCCCACGAAAATAACATTAAGAGTCTGGATGAGGAAGAGTACTACAAATACTTGGGTATCCTTCAAGCTGACAACATCAAGCACACTGAAGTCAAGAAAAAGATTAGAGGTGAATACATCAAGAGAGTGAAGAAGATCTTAAAATCCAAACTCAATGGAGGAAATACCATAAAGGCAATCAACACCTGGGCAATCCCAGTCATTAGGTACACAGCTGGAATAGTGGACTGGACTCAAGCAGAACTAAAAGCAATGGATAGGCAGACCAGAAAAATAATGACAATGAATCATGCCCTTCATCCATGCAGTGACATTGATAGACTTTATCTACCAAGGCAAATAGGTGGGCGTGGAATGCTACAAGTACATCAGATGGTTGAAGAAGAAAAAATGGCTTTGGAAGAATATCTGAAGAACAATGATGAAGATGCACTGAAATTAGTATATCAGGAAGGCTTACTAACTACTGGAGAGACCAAACTGGCCTACAAGAAAGACCAAATGAAGAACAGAATAGAGGCATGGGAAGACAAAGCACTACATGGCCAATACATGAAAAAAATAGCTGGGAAAGCAGATAATAATAAAACCTGGCAATGGCTAAGAGCAGGAAAATTGAAGAAAGAGACCGAGGGACTAATTCTGGCTGCACAAGACCAAGCCTTAAGGACAAATGCATACAAAGTCAAAATTGAGAAGACAGCAACAGACAGTAAGTGCCGCCTATGCAAAGAAGCTGAAGAAACAGTGGACCACTTGGTAAGCTGTTGCAAGAAGATTGCACAGACTGATTACAAGCAGCGGCATGACAAAGTAGCAACAATGGTGCATTGGAAGATCTGCAAAAAATATCATTTGCCTGTAAGCAAAAACTGGTGGGATCATAAAATAGAGAAAGTCATAGAAAATGATAAAATTAAACTGCTCTGGGACTTCAGAATTCAAACAGACAAGCACCTGCAACATAACACCCCAGACTTAACAATTGTCGATAAGAAAGACAAAAAAGTCTGGATAGTGGACGTGGCAGTGCCTGGAGACAGCAGAATAGACGAGAAAGAACTGGAGAAGATAACAAATACAAAGACCTACAAATAGAAATAGAAAGACTGTGGCAAAAGCAAGCAAGGGTAGTACCAATAGTCATAGGCTCCTTGGGTGCAATCCCAAAACAACTGGAGCACCACTTGAACACCATTGGCATTGACAAATTCGCTATTAGTCAATTGCAAAAGGCAGCCTTAGTAGGAACTGCTTCCATCCTGCGACGATATCTGTAATACCATCAAACATCCACATCTGCCTATCCCAGGTCCTGGGTAAGGACTCGATAGGTAGACAAAATGCCAAATCCAGTCTGAACATCTGGCTGACTGTGCGATGATCGATAATAAACCTAATCAAGAAATACCACTTAGAAACAAGGAAGATCAAGGAAGCACTGGAAATAATAAAGCAACAAATAACAGCTATAGCCAGGAAGCTCGAATTGCAAACTATACGCAGAACCTCCAATTTCAATCCAATCAGAAACGTTTCTACCAATCCATCAATGGAGAAACTGCAAGGAATCAGTCAGTACCTGACAAGGAAGAAACAGTGCAGTTCTGGAAGCAGATATGGGATAACCCAAAGAAATACAACAAGGATGCTGCTTGGTTAAAAGAGGTGGATGCAAATAAAACAGAAGTTGAAATGAAAGAACTAGTAATAACAACAAAAATGGTAGAAAAAAGAGCAAAGAAAATCAAAGAAAATCAAAAAGTGGTCAGCACCAGGTGAAGATGAACTGCATGGTTTTTGGTTGAAACATCTAACTGTTATACACCCACTCATTGCCAAACAGTTCAACAATATACTACAAGGAGGAGAAATTGAAAAGTGGCTAACAACTGGAAAAACCTACCTAATAATGACAAATCCAGCAAAAGGGGCAACACCAGGTAACTACAGGCCAATTACCTGCTTACCAACAACTTTCAAAGTACTAACTGGTGTGGTAGCTGATGCAGTACAACAGCATCTAGTTGAAAACAATCTCTTTCCACCTGAGCAGAAAGGAAACCGCCCCAATAGCAGAGGAACAAAAGATCAACTCCTAATAGACAAAATGATCTTGGAAAACTGCAAGAGAAGTAAGACCAACCTGAATGTGGCATGGATTGAATACAAAAAGGCATTTGACTCTCTGCCACATGATTGGATAATAAAGTGCCTAGAAATAACAGGAGTCAGTAAAAACATCAGAAAATTTGTGCAAAGATCGATGGCACAATGGAAGACACAGTTGCAGATCAATGGTGAGAGGCTGGGAGAGGTTAATATCAAGAGAAGAATATTTCAAGGAGATTCATTATCACCATTACTATTTGTTATTGCACTGTTTCCTCTGTCAACAATACTGAATAACTCAGGACATGGCTATCAAATATCAAAAACATCTGCAAGACTATCCCACCTCCTTTATATGGATGATCTGAAGCTGTATGGAAAAACATCATCTGAAATAGAATCGCTGCTCAACACTGTCTGTATATATAGCCAAGATATTGTAATGGAGTTTGGCTTGGACAAATGTGCCACACTTACTATCAAACAAGGAAAAGTAGTGAAAACTGAAGGAATCAAGATGCACCACGAAAATAACATTAAAAGTCTGGATGAGGAAGAGTACTACAAATACTTGAAGTCAAGAAAAAGATTAGAGGTGAATACATCAAGAGAGTGAAGAAGATCTTAAAGTCCAAACTCAATGGAGGAAATACCATAAAGGCAATCAACACCTGGGCAATTCCAGTCATTAGGTACACAGCTGAATAGTGGACTGGACTCAAGCAGAACTAAAAGCAATGGATAGGAAGACCAGAAAAATAATGACAATGAATCATGCCCTTCATCCACGCAGTGACATTGACAGACTTAATCTACCAAGGCAAATAGGTGGGCGTGGAATGCTACAAGTACATCAGATGGTTGAAGAAGAAAAAATGGCTTTGGAAGAATATCTGAAGAACAATGATGAAGATGCACTGAAATTAGTATATCAGGAAGGCTTACTGACTACTGGAGATACCAAACTGGCCTACAAGAAAGACCAAATGAAGAACAGAATAGAGTCATGGGAAGACAAAGCACTACATGGCCAATACATGAAAAAAATAGCTGGGAAAGCAGATAATAATAAAACCTGGCAATGGCTAAGAGCAGGAAAATTGAAGAAAGAGACCGAGGGACTAATTCTGGCTGCACAAGACCAAGCCTTAAGGACAAATGCATATAAAGTCAAAATTGAGAAGACAGCAACAGACAGTAAGTGCCTCCTATGCAAAGAAGCTGAAGAAACAGTGGACCACCTGGTAAGCTGCTGCAAGAAGATTGCACAGACTGACTACAAGCAGCGGCATGACAAAGTAGCACCAATGGTGCATTGGAAGATCTGCAAAAAATATCATTTGCCTGTAAGCAAAAACTGGTGGGATCATAAAATGAGAAAGTCATAGAAAATGATAAAATTAAACTGCTCTGGGACTTCAGAATTCAAACAGACAAGCACCTGCAACATAACACCCCAGACTTAACAATTGTCGATAAGAAGGACAAAAAAGTCTGGATAGTGGACGTGGCAGTGCCTGGAGACAGCAGAATAGACGAGAAAGAACTGGAGAAGATAACAAAATACAAAGACCTACCAATAGAAATAGAAAGACTGTGGCAAAAGCAAGCAAGGGTAGTACCAATAGTCATAGGCGCCTTGGGTGCAATCCCAAAACAACTGGAGCACCACTTGAACACCATTGGCATTGACAAATTCGCTATTAGTCAATTGCAAAAGGCGTCCTTATTAGGACCTGCTTCCATCCTGCGACGATACCTGTAATACCATCAAACATCCACATCTGCCTATCCCAGACTCGATAGGTAGAACAAATTCAAACCAGTCTGAAACATCTGGCTGACTGTGCGATGGAGCAATAAATATAATAATTATAAAAATAATAAATAATAATAACATAATAATATAGAAATAGAAAGACTGTTGCAAAAGAAAGCAAGGGTAGTACCAATAGTCATAGGCTCCTTGGGTGCAATCCCAAAACAACTGGAGCACCACTTGAACACAATTGGCATTGACAAATTCGCTATTAGTCAATTGCAAAAGGTGGCCTTATTAGGAACTGCTTCCATCCTGCGACGATATCTGTAATACCATCAAACATCCACATCTGCCTATCCCAGGTCCTGGGTAAGGACTCGATAGGTAGACAAAATGCCAACTCCAGTCTGAACATCTGGCTGACTGTGCGATGATCATAATAATAATAAAGTTGGAAGGGACCTTGGAGGTCATTTAGTCCAACCCCCTGCTCAGGCAGGAAACCCTATACCATTTCAGTCAAATGGCTGTCCAGTTCTCTTCTTAAAAACTTCAGTGGTTGGAGCATTTACTGCTTCTCGGGCAGGTTGTTCCACTGTTAATTGTTCTCACTGGCAGGAAGTTTCTCCGTATTTCTGACGTTGCCTTCTCTCCTTGATTAGTTTCCACCCATTGCTCCTTGTCCTGCCTCAGGTGCTTTGTAATAGCTTGGATTTCCCTCTTCTTTAGGCAGCCCTGAGATATTGGAATACTGCTATCATGTCCCCCCTGGAGTCCTTCTCTTCATTAAACTAACAGACCATTCTAGCAACACGTCCTTATATGTGTTTGTAGCCTCCAGTCCCCTAATCATTCTTTGTTGCTCTTCGTCTGTACTCTTTCTAGAGTCTCAACATCTTTTTACATTGTGGTGACCAAAACTGGATGCGTATTCCAAGTGTGGCCTTACCAAGGCATTGTAGAGTGGCATTAATACTTCATGTGATCTTGATTCTATCCCTCTGTTAATGCAGCCTAGCACTGTGTTGGCCTTTTTGGCAGCTGCAGCACACTGCTGGCTCATATTTAGGTGATTGTCTACTAGGACTCCGAGGTCCTTCTCACAGTTACTACTATTGAGCATGGTGCCACCTATGCTGTACTTGTGCATTTAGTTTTTCTTGCCTAAATGTAGAACCTTGCTTTTTTCACCATTGAATTTCATTTTGTTAGTTAGTGCCCAGTGTTCAAGTCTGTCCAGATCCTTCTGCATCTTAAGCCTGTCTTCTGGAGTGTTGGCTATTCCCGCCAGCTTGGTGTCGTTTGCAAATTTGATGAGTTCCCCATCTATCCCTTTGTCCAAATCGTTGATGAAGATGTTGAAGAGCACTGGGCCCAGAACAGAGCCCTGGGGCACCCCACTACACACTTCCCTCCATATAGATGCAGTACCATTGAGGACCACTCGCAGAATATGGCCAGCTACGGATCCATCTGGTGGTGGTGCTGTCTACCCCACATTTTTCTATCTTATCAAGTAGTAGGTTGTGATCTATTTTATCAAATGCCTTACTGAAGTCCAAGTAAATTATGTCCACAGCATTCCTCTGATCCACTAATTTTGTCACTTGGTCAAAGAATGCAATAAGATTTGTCTGGCATGATCTATTTTTGACAAACCCATGTTGGCTTTTAGTAATGACTTTGTTTGCCTCTAGGTGTTCGTTGATTCGTTGTTTGATTATCTTTTCCAGGATCTTCCCAGGTATTGAGGTCAGGCTGATAGGTCTGTAATTTCCTGGATCCATTTTTTTTCCTTTTTGAGGATGGGAACTACATCAGCTCTTTTCCAGTCCTCTGGTAGTTCCCCTGTGTTCCAGGATCTTTGAAAAATATAGTTCAGTGGTTCCGATATCACATCTGCCAGTTCCTTGAGAACCTGGGGTGTAATCCATCTGGTCCTGGCGATTTGAACTCATCTAGGCTGGACAGGTGCTCACTTACCATTTTCTTGCCTATCTTAACTTGTGTTTCTATTTTGTTTTTTATGGCACTATTTTTGATAGGTTGGTCTGTTTTTTCCCTTTGTGTAAAGACAGATGCAAAAAATGAATTAAATAGTTCTGCTTTCTCCCTGTTGCTTGTCACCTTCTTGCCACTTCCACCCACTAATGGACCAATCATTTCCTTCACTTTTTTCTTGTTTTTTACATGTTGAAAGAAGCTTTTTTTGTTATTTTTGACTTTGGTCGCAAGCCTTAGTTCATTTTGAGCCTTAGCTTTCCTCACTTCATCTTTGCAGGCTCGGGCTATTTGCTGATATTCTGACTTGGTTATGTGTCCCTCTTTCCACTTTCTATACTTGTCCTCGTTATCTTTCAATTTGTCAGAGAGTTCTTTATGCAGCCATGCTGGTTTCTTTTGAGAGCTGTTGTTTTTCCTCTTTGTTGGTATTGTGCTAGACTGGGCTTTTATTATCTCATTTTTCAAAATTTCCCAAGCTTCTTGAGTTGTTTTCCCCTTGAGGATTCTCCTCCATGGAATCCTTCCCAAGCCCTCTCTAAGTATATTGAAATTAGCTCTCTTGAAGTCCAAGACTATAGTTTGACTGTGTTCTATTGCTTGTGCTTCCATAATGATGAATTCTAATATTGCATGATCACTTCCTCCCAGGGTTCCTATGGCTTCAACACCTTCTATCATTTCATCTCTCTTAGTGAGAATTAGATCCAAAATGGCTAATCCCCTAGTTCCCTTCTCTACTTTGGGATACAAAGTTGTCTGCTAGGTTTGCCAGGAACCTGTTTGATCTTTCACTTGGTGCGGAGTTTGTCTCCCAGTTGATGTCAGTGTAGTTAAAGTCCCCCATTACTATTGTGATGTGCTTCCTACATACCTTAGTTAGCTGACTATCAAAAAGTTCATCTATTTCCTCTGTTTGGTTGGGTGATCTGTAGTATACACCTATGGCAATGTCATTTCCCCTCCCTTTTATATTGACCCAAATGCATTCAAGACAGTTTTTATCATTGTTGTGCTCTATTTCTGTGGAGATGTAATTATTTCTTATATAGAGAGCAACTCCACCTCCTCTTTTATTTGGTCTGTTTCTTTTAAATAATTTAAATCCCTCTAGCTGTGTGTTCCATGTGTGGGTTTCATCTCACCATGTTTCCGTAATGGCAACAATATCATATCTGCCCTCATTAACCTGAATTTCTAGTTCACTCTGTTTGCTGTTCATACTCTGTGCATTGATGTATAAACATTTGAGTCCTTTGTGAGTGGCCCTGTGTTTCCTTTCTACATAACCTGTGTGGTGCCTGAGTTCCCCTATTGTCTTAACACCTATTTGGTTAGTGCACTTTGTGTGGCACTCACTATTAGAGGCTTCATTTTGCTTGATAGCAAGGTTGGTATTCTTGTCCACACACACATCTATGCTACGTGCACTGATAGCCCTATAATTTTTAGATTGCCGGGGACAGGGTTGTTCCATATCAATTAACTTCCTGTCCCCGCTGTTTAGTTTAAATTTCCCTCTAGAAAATCTGTGAATTTATAGCCGAGTAACTCAGTCCCTTTTTTTGATGGATGCAAACCATCTCTTTTGTACATCTTTTGATTGGACCAGCTACTGACATCGTGACTAATATATCCAATGCCTTCCCCTTTACACCACTCCTTTAGCCACATATTGAATTGTGCTATGCCCTGGCCTTTTCCGTTTTGCTCCTTATACACTGGTAAAACCTCTGAGAAAGTAAGCCTACAGCCTATTCTGCTAAGTTCCTTCCCCAAGCTCTGGAAATCGTTCTGCATGGAGAGTACATCTTTTTGGGACAGATCATTAGTGCCAAGAGGTACAATAGCCTCCACATCACAGTCCTTGCTGCCATTCTTGATTATTTTAGAAATACACTTCTTGTCCCTACTGGCAGTAGCATCTGGAAGACACCTGACCTCTTTTGAAGCCTCTGTGTCCTTTCCTAAATTTACATCCCTTATAATTGAATCACCTACCAGAAAGTAGCTTCTCTTTTTGGGTGCCTTTTTGTTCTTGCATGACTGATGTGTAATACCTGATTCACACTTCTCCCTGTCGAAATCTAGTTCTTCATCTCGGACCACAATCCCCTGCTTATTTGAGTTATCATCACAAATACCTTTACTGTCTCCTTAATGTCCCTATTAAGGTCAGCAGGGGCACTGTAACTGTTGTGCAGGGACATAGCGAAAGCTTGGTGTTTATGGTTCACAGCTCTCACCCTGGCAGAACCCACGATTGTCCACACTGCCCTTCTCCTGCAGGATCTTTGTGGTAAAGGGGGCTGATAGCACGGAGGCTTACTACAGTAGAGGGGCTGAACTGGATGCCTAATTTCTGCCCGAAGAGCACAGATTACAGACCCTAGGTAAATGATCTGTCCTTGTAGGCTAGTGATTTGTTTACAGATAGGAAAGTTTCCAAGTTTGAAAAGGGTACTGCAAAAGACAGCTGCAAAGCAAGTGTTGCACTGAACTAAGCCAGACATTTTTAATTACAGGGGATCTCAGACACACTTGCCCTGAATGTACTGCTGCTGTTTATGATTTTTAGTTACTTTTCTGGTGGATTCTCCCAAAACCTACAGCTCTAGCAGCATCTGATGCAATATAGCACGTTCCAGCAGCTCCGGCAGGAGTCGAAATGGAGTTTAAATACAGTATAATACACTATAAATATAATGGAGATCCAATCAGGGCCTAGCTATTTTTTTGATGGATTCTCCCAAAGCTTACAGCTCTAGCAGCAGCTGATGCAATATAGCACGTCCCAGCAGCTCTGGCAGGAGTCGAAATGGAGTTTAAATACAGTATAATACACTATAAATATAATGGAGATCCAATCAGGGCCTAGCTACTTTTCTGATGGATTCTCCCAAAACTTACAGCTCTAGCAGCCACTGATGCAATATAGCATGTCCCAGCAGCTCCGCCAGTCTCTCATGTTTTATAAACTTTACTGTGGGCTCTCTGTTTCTTCACACTGTTCTTGTTTAGCTCTATTGCTCCCTTCTCTGCTCTATTCCAATTCAGTTGCCGCTGTGTCTCTCTCCTTATAGCTTTGCTTTTTCTGCGTCTTCTCTCAGCCAAATGTTCTCACCTCCTTCAGGGGTTTTCCTCGTCTCCGTTACAAAGCTGTCAGTTCAATTTTTCACTCTCTCTCAGGCTGCCGCCATCACTCCAGGCCGGGCTTAAAGACTGGCTTCTTCTCTGCCAATTTTAAAAGTGCTGCTCCTTTCTGCTCGGGTGTTTGCTTTCCACCCGGCTTCTCTGAAGCTTCCTCTTTAATTTACCAATCTCTCCGGGATTGGCAAAGTCCTTGCTGGGCTCTTAGCAAAGATTTTTCTGGATTTAGGAACAGAGGTCTGTCCTTCACCCGCTCCATGATGACGTCACAGCCGGAAGAATGTAATCCTATTACATTCTTTGACTAAGTGACAAAATTAGAGGATCAGAGGAATGCTGTGGACATAATTTACTTGGACTTCAGCAAGGCATTTGATAAAGTAGATCACAACCTACTACTTGGTAAGATAGAAAAATGTGGGGTAGACAGCACCACCACCAGATGGATCCGTAGCTGGTTGACCGGCCGTACTCAGCGTGGGGTCCTCAATGGAACCGCATCTACATGGAGGGAAGTGTGTAGTGGGGTGCCCCAGGGCTCTGTTCTGGGCCCAGTGCTCTTCAATATCTATATCAATGATTTGGATGAGGGGATAGATGGGGAACTCATCAAATTTGCAGACGACACCAAGCTGGCAGGAATAGCCAACACTCCAGAAGACAGGCTTAAGATACAGAAGGATCGGGACAGACTTGAACACTGGGCATTATCTAACAAAATGAAATTCAATGGTGAAAAAAGCAAGGTTCTACATTTAGGCAAGAAAAACCAAATGCACAGCTATAGTATATAAGGGGTACCTTGCTCAATAGTAGTAACTGTGAGAGGGACCTCGGAGTCCTAGTGGACAATCACCTAAATTTGAGCCAGCAGTGTGCTGCAGCTGCCAAAAAGGCCAACACAGTGATAGGCTGCATTAACAGAGGAATAGAATCAAGATCACGTGAAGTGTTAATACCACATTACAATGCCTTGGTAAGGCCACACTTGGAATACTGCATCCAGTTTTGGTTACCACAATGTAAAAAAGATGTTGAGATTCTAGAAAGAGTACAGAGAAGAGCAACAAAGATGATTAGGGGACTGGAGGCTAAAGCATATAAGGAACAACTGCTGGAATTGGGTATGTCTAGTTTAATGAAAAGAAGGACGAGGGGGGACATGATAGCAGTGTTCTAATATCTCAGGGACTGCCACAAAGAAGAGGGTGTCAAGCTATTTTCCAAAGCACCTGAAGGCAGGACAAGAAGCAACGGGTGAAAACTAAGCAAGGAGAGAAGCAACCTAGAAATAAGGAGAAACTTCCTGACAGTTAGAACAATTAACCAGTGGAACAACCTGCCTCCAGAAGCGGTGAATGCTCCAATACTGGGTTTTTAAGAAGAGACTGGACAGCCATTTGTCCGAAATGGTATAGGGTTTCCTGCCTGAGCAGGGGGTTGGACTAGATGACCTCCAAGGTCCCTTCCAACTTATTATTATTATTATTATTATTATTATTATTATATTATTATATTATTATTATATTATTATTATTATATCGATCATCGCACAGTCAGCCAGATGTTCAGACTGGATTTGGCATTTTGTCTACCTATCGAGTCCTTACCCAGGACTTGGGATAGGCAGATGTGGATGTTTGATGGTATTACAGATATCGTCGCAGGATGGAAGCAGTTCCTAATAAGGCCGCCTTTTGCAATTGACTAATAGCGAATTTGTCAATGCCAATGGTGTTCAAGTGGTGCTCCAGTTGTTTTGGGATTGCACCCAAGGAGCCTATGACTATTGGTACTACCCTTGCTTGCTTTTGCCACAGTCTTTCTATTTCTATTTGTAGGTCTTTGTATTTTGTTATCTTCTCCAGTTCTTTCTCTTCTATTCTGCTATCTCCAGGCACTGCCACGTCCACTATCCAGACTTTTTTGTCTTTCTTATCGACATTGTTAAGTCTGGGGTGTTATGTTGCAGGTGCTTGTCTGTTTGAATTCTGAAGTCCCAGAGCAGTTTAATTTTATCATTTTCTATGACTTTCTCTATTTTATGATCCCACCAGTTTTTGCTTACAGGCAAATGATATTTTTTGCAGATCTTCCAATGCACCATTGTTGCTACTTTGTCATGCCGCTGCTTGTAATCAGTTTGTGCAATCTTCTTGCAACAGCTTACCAAGTGGTCCACTGTTTCTTCAGCTTCTTTGCATAGGCGGCACTTACTGTCTGTTGCTGTCTTCTCAATTTTGACTTTGTATGCATTTGTCCTTAAGGCTTGGTCTTGTGCAGCCAGAATTAGTCCCTCGGTCTCTTTCTTCAATTTTCCTGCTCTTAGCCATTGCCAGGTCTTGTTATTATCTGCTTTCCCAGCTATTTTTTTCATGTATTGGCCATGTAGTGCTTTGTCTTCCCATGCCTCTATTCTGTTCTTCATTTGGTCTTTCTTGTAGGCCAGTTTGGTCTCTCCAGTAGTTAGTAAGCCTTCCTGATATACTAATTTCAGTGCATCTTCATCATTGTTCTTCAGATATTCTTCCAAAGCCATTTTTTCTTCTTCAACCATCTGATGTACTTGTAGCATTCCACGCCCACCTATTTGCCTTGGTAGATAAAGTCTATCAATGTCACTGCGTGGATGAAGGGCATGATTCATTGTCATTATTTTTCTGGTTTGCCTATCCATTGCTTTTAGTTCTGCTTGAGTCCAGTCCACTATTCCAGCTGTGTACCTAATAACTGGGATTGCCCAGGTGTTGATTGCCTTTATGGTATTTCCTCCATTGAGTTTGGATTTTAAGATCTTCTTCACTCTCTTGATGTATTCACCTCTAATCTTTTTCTTGACTTCAGTGTGCTTGATGTTGTCAGCTTGAAGGATACCCAAGTATTTGTAGTACTCTTCCTCATCCAGACTCTTAATGTTATTTTCGTGGGGCATCTTGATTCCTTCAGTTTTCACTATTTTTCCTTGTTTGATAGTAAGTGTGGCACATTTGTCCAAGCCAAACTCCATTACAATATCTTGGCTATATATACGGACAGTGTTGAGCAGCGATTCTATTTCAGATGATGTTTTTCCATACAGCTTCAGATCATCCATATAAAGGAGGTGGGATAGTCTGGCAGATGTTTTTGATGTTTGATAGCCATGTCCTGAGTTATTCAGTATTGTTGACAGAGGAAACAGTGCAATAACAAATAGTAATGGTGATAATGAATCTCCTTGAAATATTCCTCTCTTGATATTAACCTCTCCCAGCCTCTCACCATTGATCTGCAACTGTGTCTTCCATTGTGCCATCGATCTTTGCACAAATTTTCTGATGTTTCTACTGACTCCTGTTATTTCTAGGCACTTGATTATCCAGTCATGTGGCAGAGAGTCAAATGCCTTTTTGTAGTCAATCCATGCCACATTCAGGTTGGTCTTCCTTTTCTTGCAGTTTTCCAAGATCATTTTGTCTATTAGGAGTTGATCTTTTGTTCCTCTGCTATTGGGGCGGTTTCCTTTCTGCTCAGGTGGAAAGAGATTGTTTTCAACTAGATGCTGTTGCACTGCATCAGCTACTACACCAGTTAGTAATTTGAAAGTTGTTGGTAAGCAGGTAATTGGCCTGTAGTTACCTGGTGTTGCCCCTTTTGCTGGATTTTTCATTATTAGGTAGGTTTTCCCAGTTGTTAGCCACTTTTCAATTTCTCCTCCTTGTAGTATATTGTTGAACTGTTTGGCAATGAGGGGGTGTATAACAGTTAGATGTTTCAACCAAAACCCATGCAGTTCATCTTCACCTGGTGCTGACCAATTTTTGATTTTCTTTGCTCTTTTTTCTACCATTTTTGTTGTTATTACTAGTTCTTTCATTTCAACTTCTGTTTTATTTGCATCCACCTCTTTTAACCAAGCGCATCCTTGTTGTATTTCTTTGCGTTATCCCATATCTGCTTCCAGAACTGCACTGTTTCTTCCTTGTCAGGTACTGACTGATTCCTTGCAGTTTCTCCATTGATGGATTGGTAGAAACGTTTCTGATTGATTGAAATTGGAGGTTCTGCCTATAGTTTGCAATTCGAGCTTCATATCTACTGATTTTCCTGGCTATAGCTGTTATTTGTTGCTTTATTATTTCCAGTGCTTCCTTGATCTTCCTTGTTTCTAAGTGGTATTTCTTGATTAGGTATTCTTTGGTCTTCTTGTTCTTCAGCTTCTTTTCTTTCATCTGTTCTAGCTTGCTTGCATGTGATCTTAACTTGCTGATCTTATTTTCTAGTCTAACCTTCCATTTTTCTGGTGCACTGTTTGTTTGTTTTTCTTTTTTGTTGATTTTGCATCCCAGGTATTCTGTTATAACTGCAGCTGTGCTGTACATTAGTTGGTTTGTTTCTTGCAGTGAATTGGTGCTTATACTTGATATTGCAGTATTTGCATCTTTTAATGCTTGTGCTAGCTGTTTCTTTGGAACAAGCTTCAATGCAGGCAGCCTTATTCTGTTGTTTTTGTGCTGTTCTAGATGCTCATTTATTCTTTGTTTCAATTCTTTTATTTCTTTAGTTAGAGGGTTTTGTTCTTCCTGAGGAAGAGGTGCCTGGTTTCCAAATGAGAACAGTTGTATATCTCTGCTGGATTCCTTCACTGCCAACTCCCCCTGGTTTGCCTCTACATTCTGAATTACTTCTGGTAAGGCTTTGATTTCTTTGCCCTGGGTAAACCTTTGCAGTTCGTCCAATTCTGTTTCTGTGAATACTTTATTTTTTGTTATAAATCGGCGTTGATCTGCTAGTCTCTGTTCTGTTATTTCTGATACTGGATGTTGTTCTTTCCAGAACTGGTGCATTCGTTTTAGATATCCTCTTCTTGTTGGACTTGATCTGTAGTAACAGATCATTATTTTTTTGTTTTCCATCACTGTGTATCTGCGACGGGTAAACATCTTTTCTTCCAGTAGTTCTGCAGTTGCTGGCCCTGGTTGCTCAGCCAACAGTCCTGAGTCCTGTAACCCATTTTTCACCAGATATCCAGGAACTCTGATATCTAGCGCGGACCTTGTTAACCCGGGCATCGTCCGAGCCGGTATGGCATTCTGCAATTTACGTCTCACCATATTTTTTATGGGAGAGACACTCTTTGTCTGACTCCTCTGATGAGACCTGTCCAGTATGGTTGAACCTCTGGCATAGCTCTCATCTTCCTCAGAGTACACAAGCCCCACAACCACGTCAAGGTAGTGCCTCACTGGGGGTATTATTATTATTATTATTATTATTATTATTATTATTATTATTATTTTGTTATCTTATCCCTCCTTCAACAAGCAAGGACCATACAGATTGCCATTATAGTGTGAAAATAAGAATTTGTACCAGGGAGAGCCCAGTTTATGCCAGGCTCAAAGGCTAGTGACTCTTCCTTTAATTGGAAGAGCTTCTAATATTCTCAGCTGAGAAAATACAAGAAAGGAGAACACCTGGAAAATACATAGATCAATAGGTTGTTTTGCTAATGGTAATATATCTAAAGAAGCTTCGGCTTTGAGAACTTAACTAAACAGACCCTGCTATTCTGTTTTCATTGTCATGCTGATAACAGATGGTCATATTGATGAAAATATGTATTTTCTCTTAAAGCCAGGTGAGTTAATATTCAGTTATGGTCAACAGGAAACAAAGGAGAACAAGACCAGTTCAGTACAGAATTGCATACTTGGTTTTGTTTTTCTGAGATAAAAAATAGATCACACTTTTTCCCTGTAAAAACTGGCACAGTTTTTATTTACAATAGCAAGTTTTCTAAAGCTGCAGAAGACAGCTGTATGCTCAAAAACTCTGTATATTTAGAATTTTAAAACAAATTTAGTAAGAAGTTAACATTTTTCTTCCTCTGGTGCTTTATTGGAAAATGTTTTAATTTCTAAACAAGTGATAAAAATAGGAAAATATTCTGAGCAGCTTCTTTAGAATACATTAAAAAGAGCTATCAGTCCTGTGAGGAAGTTGGTGGCTACATTCTACCAATATAATTATTTTCAAATATCCTAAACCAGTAGTTCTCAACGTTTGTGTGACGGCGACCCCCGTCACACAAACGTGCCGCGCATGCACGCCCCCATGCGCGCCGCCCCCATGCACAGCGGCGCCCCCATGCGCGGCGCGCATGCGCGGCGCCGCCCCCTGAGGGGGGAAAATGGCAGATCGCCTTGTTTGGCGACCCCCGAGAAATGGTCGATCGACCCCAAATGGGGTCGCGACCCATAGGTTGAGAACCGCTGTCCTAAACAGATAAGGCAGACACAAATTCAGAGTGGTACACATTTAATAGATTTAATTACTTTGGAAGTGGCCTGAGTTGAAAACACAATTATGTTTTAAGAGGATGATATCTGCTCCTGTGAGCTCTCTTGATGTAGAAGAGGCAGCATACCCACATCACAAATTTTATTTTACTGCTGTAGCATCTTGTGCACAGTAAAAAATGCTGGCACTCTAGGAAGGGGACAGGATGTATGTCCAATCCCATATCCTTCTGTTCTGAGGCAAAGTAAGGGCAAATATTATTGGCCACACAACTGTTTTGATATGTGCCAGAGAACTGCAAACACCCCTTTCTCAGAAATTGTTGTACATAATTTTCTTTTTAATCTTAACCATTGCCTATGTGCAAGCTCCAAGTATTTTTATAACTGGCTGTTCCTGCAAAATTCTGCGTTCATACATTTTAATTTTATAGAATTTTCCCCTTTATGTGACATCTTACTCATTTTTGTCCTTCACTGACATTGCAGGAAGCTGCTATTATGAAAGCAGATTTTTGTGCCGTATATATTGAATTACCTTTTGTAATTTCTTAGAGACAGTGTAGCAGGATTTCTTATAAAATACTTCATAACTACAGCATTAAATATCAGACTGCTTTTAAAGAACAACATTTAAGGCCATAGGAGTTCTAAAATGCAAATATATCAAAACATAATTGGGAGGTGGCTAAAATTACCATATATTCAGAATGATTGCAGATATTTTGTGTATTCCCTTCTGATTCTTCTTTCAACACTTAGAAACACTGCTGTGTTTTCTTCAGACTTTCTTTCCTTATGTAGATTTTGGATTAAATTGCAAAGAACTTTTTAAAAAGTCACAATTGGATGCAATTTAGGGGAATAAGTCTTTGTAAAATGTATACACTTCTCCTTTTCATGACCTAGCAGTTACCTGTATTTTCAAAAGTGATGGAAACAGAACTAATATTGTCATCAAAGCACAGTCAAACTGAGGGTAGCCACTGATTCTCCTTAGCATCAGCACTTTAGTGAAGTCTTTAAATATTTATTGCAAACTGGTTAGGTGATTGAAGTTGGTGTATTTGTATTAGAATGGGATTTTCTAGTTTCAGCAAGCACATGTTCCTGCTCAATATTTCTTTCAAAATTGCACAGTAGGTTATGAAAACTGGATCTTTTAGCATTAACTAATTTAGTACATTTTGAATGAAGTCTATTATTCCTGGTTATAGACTTAAGTGTATTATCATTAGGTCCAGAAGCAAAGGATTATAATTTAATTTATGTACTTTCAGTAAAGCTCTACCCCAACTTTAGGGAAAGGCCATTAAATATTGCATAGCAAGGTATCCATCTATCGATACAATACGATATGATGTACTTTATTGATTAGTCAATTGACTATATCAAACATGAGCCTCAGCCACAGTAAAATACAATGAAAGATAAGATACAGTGAAGTGAGATAAAACAGCTATAGTAAGATAAAATAGAATAAAATATAGTAGATAAGATAAAGATAAAAAGTAAGATAAAATAGGATAAGGAAAAAGAGAAGAAAACTTTATAAATTAAGTTGATTAACTGTATTAACTATATAAAATTTAATAAAAAATGCAAATAGATAAAAAGAAAACCTAACTTCCATAATAGTCATCCCTACAGTTAACTCCAATCTGACAAATGTATTCCCATCCTCTTTGAGATGGCCTTTGAAATGAAAAATACAGTCTTATTGATGATATGCAAGGTAGTTCCCTGCAATAAGACTGTTTCTCCTAGTTGCCCCAATGTCTAAATAAGTAGAGAGTACTTTCTGGAAAGTACAATTTGCAATCAACAAGAATTTGTCCAGTATGGGACACCCCATTCCAAGCAGAGGAATTTTTCAATAACCACAGAGAAGAAAGCCGATATGGAATTTAAGAGATCAGAGGGAACGTCTACTGTGGCGATTTCTAAGCAAACAGAGGAGGAGATACCAAAAAAGACGCAATCAGAGGAAGACATCAGACCTAAAGATCAGAGACAGATAAACTCACCTAGAAGATTGAGATCCCGAAATAATTAAAATTATGGAGGAAATTGGAATATACTCAATAAATATAAATGGTCTCAATTCCCCATCAAAAAGGAGTAAAATATTTCATAGGCTACAGAAACTTAAAATGGACATAATTTGTCTACAAGAGACTCATATTAAGAGACAACACTCTAGAATTTTAGAACAGCCAAAACTAGGCAAACTTTATTTCTCCTCGGCACTACAAAAGAAAAGAGGGATAGTGATATATATAAAAGAAAAGTTGAATCCAAAACAAATTTATTTGGAAGAATAGTAATGGTGGAGATTTCATGGAATCGAAAACAAATATTGTTGGTGGCAATATATGCCCCCAATGAGAAACAAGAGCAATTTTTTCAACAACTATATGACAAACCTGTGGACTTAAACTATCATAGTCTTTGTATATTGGGAGACTTTAATGCAATTGTGGATGCAGTTCAAGACTACAAAAGCCATAAGCAAGGAAAGAAAGGAAGTAATATTTTATCTAAACTGTTGAGTCCGTGGCGGGAAAACAGACACGAGAAGCAGCTGGAGTTCTCAGTTTCATTTATTCAGCGTTCAGCTTACAGGAAGATGGCTTCAGCCTCGCCCAAACGCCTCGCAGCCTCTTATATAGGCAACTCCCGGGTAAATGGGTTACTTTTCCCACGCCAGCACCCGCGCATGCGCACGGCGCTGGCGACAGCCTGTCTGGTCCCGGGCAGCTTTGCACCTGCCCGGGACTGCCTGCAAACGCCCGAGCTGTTTGCAAGGCTCGGGACATAACACCCCTTTCCCCCGGGCTAAAACTACTACCAACATACAACATTTATTTTATATGACATTTTGCTCCCCAGTGCTCCCACTGATTACTGGCTTTTGCCTTGCCAGCAATGTTATGTAATCTTCTAGATACTTAGGAGATTTCTTTGCTCTCTGTGACCTTCTTAGCTCTGGGTTACTGGCATAAGTCCCCTGACTGGAGGGAGGCGTGAGCCTGTTCTCTCTATTGTGCCCTGGTGTCTTCCAAGGACTGTGCCCCGATGCCTGGCCTGCTTGCTTGCCCACTGGGCTCGTCAGGCCAGGGCTTCTGTTACTTTGTGACCTGGTTGACCTACCTAGCTGTAGACCCTCAGGCCCCTTGAAGTGATAGCCGCTGCTGGGCGTCTCTGTAGAACCTCCTAGGTCAGTCCAAGACCTGTCAGGAGGCTGTCCATTCCCTGAACCCCATTCTGTGTTCGGGCTCGTGTGGGTTTCTGTACTTTCCCAAAACTCAGGTGTTCCCTGATTTGTGCTAGGGTTGTTGTAGTCGGGACTTGGTTCCTCGACTAACTCTGTGTATGTTTGACCCCCTGTAGGATTTGGGGTAAGGTCAGGCCAACCTTGGGAATTGTGTGCCAGTTCTCTTGCGGGGAATGATTTGTTGGGATGCCCCCGGGTATCCTCCGTTGCTGGAGTGCTGTGTGATGTGTGTGGAAAGTGAGTATGCCCCCGGGGTGACTCCCTGGCTGGAGTAGGCGTGAGTGCCTGTTGTGTGGGTAAGCTCCATGACTTTCTTTTCGGAGCAATTGCAGAACCTTGGGACGAGCCGTTTGTGGCTCCCTCAGTGGAGATGGGCAGTAGCTCTTGCCCTTCCCTTTGCTCCAAAGGGTCCCCCTCCCCCCCTGGAAAAGACCCAGGAGTCTCAGCAGAAAAGTCTCGCCTAGAGCGAAGTTGGTCGATGTGCCGACGCAGGACACGACCGTTGTCCAGGGCAACCTCGTAGGAGAGAGGACCTGTGATCCTGGACACAGAAGCGGGGACCCATGTATGACCAGGCCCGTAATTGCGAGCCCAAACCGGGGCACCCACAAGTAGTTGTCTAGGTGCCCTAGGATGTGAGGTAGATGAAGGCAGTCTGTCCGGATGCAACCGGTCAAGTCTAGTAGTAAGTTGGCGCCCCCAACGAAGTTCAGCTGGACTTCTCCCTGTAGAAGTGGACGGTGTGGTGCGATAAGAAAGGAGAAAGTCAGCCAACCTGTGATGCCAGTCCCCGTAGGTGAGTCTCTTCAAGGCGTCCTTTGCGATGCTCACCATGCGTTCAGCCATACCGTTGGTGGACGGGTGAAAAGGCGCAGACGTGGCATGATGAATCAGGTTTGCCTGTAAGAAAGCTTGGAATTCGGAGGAGGTGAATTGAGGGCCGTTGTCGGACACAATGACATCTGGCAGCCCGTGTGCAGCAAAAATCCCCCTCAGTACCTGAATAGTCTTTGCAGTGGTGGTGGATGAGACAGGCACAACCTCAAGCCATTTTGAATGGCTGTCAACAAGGACCAAGAAGAACTGGCCCTGAAAGGGCCCAGCGTAGTCAATGTGCACCCTAGACCATGGGGACTGTGTTTCCTCCCATCTATGCACAGGAGCTTGGGGCATCTCTGGGCGAGATCGTTGGCACAGGTGGCATGCGTGTACCTTAGCCTCAATATCTTTATCTAAACCAGGCCACCACAAGTGGCTGCGTGCAAGAGCCTTCATACGAACAATGCCAGGATGACCCTCGTGGAGGGATTCTAAGACCCTAGTCCTCATTGAGGTGGGAATGACAACTCTGTTTCCCCAAAGCAGACAACCCTGAGAAAGGGACAGTTCGTTCTTTTGGACCAGAAACTCTGAAACTCAGGACTAGGGCAGTGCTCAGGCCACCCGGACAGGACCCAGGAGCGGACACGTGAAAGTGTGTGATCTGTACCCGTTTCAGCGGTAACATCCCTGGCACTAAGAGGGAGCTCGGGCAAGGCTTGGATTGATAGAATGTTGACAGCTGGCGCGGGGTCAGCTTCTACTACTGGCAGAGGCAATCTACTGAGGCCATCAGCATGGCCCGTTTCTTTCCCAGGCTTGTGGAGTAATGAAAAATCATATGCAGACAAGAAAATAGACCACCTAAGCATTCTAGGGGAAATGATGTGGGGCGTCTGCTTACGTGTGGTAAACAGTCCCAGCAGAGGCTTATGGTCAGTGAAGACTGTGAAATGCCTGCTATATAGAAAATCGTGGAATTTTTTAATTCCAGCAACAACAGCCAGAGCCTCCCTGTCTATCTGAGCGTAGTTGCGCTCGGCAGAAGACAGTGTTCTGGAGTAGTATGCAATAGGAACCTGAGTTCCATCAGACCTGAGGTGACTCAGGACAGCTCCAACCCCGTAGGGGGACGCATCACAAGCGATGCACACAGGGAGAGACTCGTTGAAATGTGCAAGAACACTGTTAGAAGTGAGCAAGGCCTTGACTTCTTTAAAGCAAGCCTCATGTGCTTGTGACCACAGCCACACAGCATGTTTGTCTAGTAGCCTGTGAAGAGGCTCAGCTACACTAGCCTTATGTGGAAGAAAAGAATTGTAGAAATTCAGGAGGCCTAAGAAGGCCTGAAGTTCGGCCTTGGACTTTGGCCTGGGTGCTTCTAAAATAGCAGTTAGTTTGGATTCAGCAGGATGAATCCCAGCAGCATCAATTTTGAATCCCAGAAATTCAGTAGAAGGCACCCCAATCTGGCATTTGTCTTTTCTGAGCTTGAGGCCTGATTTCCTGAATCTTAACAGGACAGCCCTAAGCCTTTCAGCTAGAATGTGTGTGGAGTCTCCTGCAATCAAGACATCGTCAAAGTAGGGGCAGACCCCTGGTATACCTCGTAGTGTGTTTTCCATTACGCTTTGGAAAATCCCAGGAGCGACATTTACTCCAAACTGTAGCCTTTTTACTTTAAAGGCTCCCCTGTGGGTCACAATGGTCTGAGCTATGGCAGCATCATCATCAACAGGCAGCTGTTGATATGCTTGAGCTAGGTCAAGCTTTGCAAAAACACGCCCCCCCTTGAGAGAGGCCAGGATGTGACTGACCACAGGAACAGGATAGGCATGTTGCTGCAATGCCTTATTGAGTGTGCATTTGTAATCAGCACAAATGCGAATGTCCCCATTTGCCTTTAGAGGCGTGACAATGGGGGTCTCCCACGGGCTGGAATCAACAGGTTCTAGGATTCCCTGTTGGATTAGTTTGTCTAGTTCAGTGTCAATCTTACTTTTTAAAGCAAAAGGGACCCTTCTTGCTTTAATCCTAATGGGAGTGACAGTGGGGTCTAGCTTTAAGGACACAGGTGGTCCTTTGAATGTGCCCAGCTGGGGGCTGAAAACATCTGCAAATTCTTTGCAGACTTCCTGTAGGTCGAGTGTTTGTAAGCTATTGAGTCCTGTGACGTGTATCCCCAGGGCCTCAAACCAATCGAGTCCTATGAGACTCGTTCGTTCACCCCCTACTACTAATAAGTCTAGTGGACCTTCAAAACTCTTGTATTGCACGTTAAGGGTGGCCTCCCCCGTAACACACACTCTTGAGTTCTGAAAATCTGTTAATACAATATCAGAAGGCCTTAACTTGGCCTTAGACCCACTTCTGGAACAAATCTTCCTAAATGTATGCAATGAAATGATGGAAAGGGCAGACCCTGTGTCTAGTTCCATAGATAATGGAACCCCTTGTAGCTTCAAGTTGAGTGACAGCTTTTTCTTCATGGGCTTGTGTGTGCCTGTTCTACAGATGCTTCTTCGCGAAGCGCAAAAACCTACCCTATTCTGGCTGGGAAATCTGGTACCCTTCAGGCGTTCTTCTTGGGGTTGTGCCTTTCGTCGGCCCAGGCACACAGCTGCAATGTGCCCTTGTTTACCGCATGCCCGGCAGGTAGCGGAGCGGAACTTGCAGTCGGTTCTCCTGTGGCGACCTCCACAGCCGATGCACGTGAGCGGAGCCGAAGAGCTTCCCTTCTGGTTCTCTTCCTTCGCGGGGTGTAGACGGTCGACTTCCTCGTCCGGATCCTCCTCGGTGTTTCGTCGGACGTCTTCCTGGTGCACGGACGCACCCTCTGCACTGTTTCTGATCGGCCGCATGTTTTTGACGGCGCCGCCTGCTGCTTCTTCTGCGGTGACTTCCCTTAAGGCGTCTTGGAAGGATAATTCTTCCTTTGCGAAAAGTCTCTGTTGTAGCTCGCGATGCCTTAACCCGCACACGAATCGGTCCCTCAGTCGTTCCTCGAGGTCCTTGAATTCGCAGGGCTTGGCGGCCTTCCGTAACGCAGCGATGTATTCCTTGGCTGACTCACCGGACCGTTGATCCCTTTGTTCGAAGGTGTGGCGCCATGAGATAACGGACACCTTGGGGTGGAAGTGCTCCTTCGGCAGCTTCTTCAGGTCTGCGTAGCTTACAGACTCTACTGGGACAGGTGCTGCAAGGTTTTCTGCGATTTCGAAGGAGTCTTGGCCGCAAACGCAAAGCAGGGTGGCCGCCTTCAAGCTATCTTCCCTCACTTGGTTTGCCTTGAAGTAGTTCTCCATTCTGGATACGTAGGACTCCCACCGCTCTGGATGTGAGACTTCGAATTCCGAAAGCCTTCCGATTTTCGCCATCTTCGGATCTTCAGGAGACGGGTCTATCAGCCAGCCTACCCCCGAATGCGCACCGGATTGGCGGGCAGCTTCCGAGTCGACGCCGTTCCTCTTTCGCCGCTCAGGACTCCTTGGGTAAGCTTACACTTCTTCCTTTCCAGGTAGTGCAAGGCATCCCATCCTCGTCACCAGTGTTGAGTCCGTAGCGGGAAAACAGACACGAGAAGCAGCTGGAGTTCTCAGTTTCATTTATTCAGCGTTCAGCTTACAGGAAGATGGCTTCAGCCTCGCCCAAACGCCTCGCAGCCTCTTATATAGGCAACTCCCGGGTAAATGGGTTACTTTTCCCGCGCCAGCACACGCGCATGCGCACGGCGCTGGCGACAGCCTGTCTGGTCCCGGGCAGCTTTGCACCTGCCCGGGACTGCCTGCAAACGCCCGAGCCGTTTGCAAGGCTCGGGACATAACATAAACCTTGTTTAAAAATGAAAGATGAACTATGTTTGCAGGATATATAGTGAGAGATGAATCCAGGAAAGACACAATATACCTTTTACTCCAACAGGCATAAATCTTGGTCAAGAATAGACATGATATGGATCTCCCATGACCTGAAAACTATGATACAGGAAGCTGAAATAGAATGAAATATTTGAGCAGACCATAACCCAATTAAAATGACATGGAAAGGATCTAAGAAAAGATTGAGATGGTCTCTGAATAAATCTATTTTGAAGGAAAAAGAATTTTTACAATTAGCAACAAAAGAAATGGGATTTTTTAAAAGATTAATAAAAAGGAAGATACTTCTATTCAAAATGTTTGGGACACGGCAAGAGCATACTTTAGAGGCTTAGCTATAACCTATGCTGCTAAAAAGAACAAAGAAAAGAGAATCACACAGTCCAAATTGAAAAAACAGCTTGGTATATTGGAGCTGAAGTTACAAACTGACCCACAAAAGAAAAATTTGAAGATACAAATGGACTTAATGAAACATAAATTAAATCTACTTGAGACTGATACTATGGCACAACAGATTAAACAAGTCAAACAGAACTTTTTTGAAAATGCTAATAAACCTGGTAGATGGCTTGCATATAGACTGAAAAAAGATCAATAAGTACATTACAGGATGAAAAGAGTGAAATACACTGTCACAATAATGGTATCAAAAAAACTGTTAAGGCCTTTTATGAACTACTTTATAAGGC
The DNA here is from genome assembly GCF_016545835.1 of Crotalus tigris. NCBI lineage: Eukaryota > Metazoa > Chordata > Lepidosauria > Squamata > Viperidae > Crotalus > Crotalus tigris. The sequence continues at coordinate 1,282,673 of NW_024096553.1, read as the reverse complement.
TGAGACAATCTCTGAAGAGGCAATTCAGGACTATTTAAAAAAAGCAAATTTTCCAAAAATATCAGAAAATATGTGACAGAGGTTAAATGAGAAGATATCAATGATGGAGATCATAGAGGCAATTAAAAGACAAAAGAAAGATAAGACACCGGGCCGGACGGACTACCTGCAGAATTTTATGTAGCTTTACAAGATATTGTGACTCCTTTTCTGAAAGGAGTAATGAAATTTTTATACAGACAAAAATTCCAAACTCATGGATTGAAGCTAATATTACCTTGATACCTAAAGAAGATACAGATCCTACACAAATTAAAAACTACAGGCCAATATCATTACTAAATGTGGATTATAAAATCTTTGCTGCAATTTTGGCAGAAAGAATGAAAAGCTTTTTAATAGAATTTATTCACCCAGACCAAAATGGCTTTCTTCCTAAAAGACAGATAAAGAACAACTTAAGGATTATTTTAAATATTTTGGAGTATTATGAAAATCATCCAGGGAACCAGGTGGTGCTCATATTTCTTGACCCACAAAAAGCATTTGATAATTTAAATTGGCAATTTATGTTTCAACAACTACAGGAAATGGATTTTGGTGAAAACTTTATTAAAGCAATCCAAGCGATCTACAAGAAACAATCAGCAAGGCTACTTATAAATGGAGATTATACAGAGAGCTTTGATATTAAAAAAGGTACGAGACAGGGATGTCCATTCTCACCCCTGTTATTTATTTTTACTTTGGAGGTATTGACTAGAAACATCAGGCAAGACATAGAAATTAAAGGTCTTGAGATTAAAGACCAGAAATATAAATTACAGGCTTTCGCAAATGATCTGGTCTTTATCTTAGAGGAGCCTTTGGAAACAGCCCCTAAATTTATGCAGAAAATTGAGAAATTTGGAGAAGTGGCTGGATTGAAAATAAATAGGGAAAAAACTAAAGTGTTAACAAAAAAAATTAACTGATAAACAGAAAACTCAACTTGCCAAAAAGACAAATCTTCAAATAGTTAAAAAAAGTTAAATATTTAGGTAGCTATCTTACGGCGAAATATTCATTACTAAAAGAAGATAACTATGAGAGACTATTAAAAATTGACCTGGAAAAATGGGAAAATCTCCAACTATCATTGTTAGGAAGAATAGTGACTGTTAAAATGAACATTTTGCCAAAGCTAATTTTTTTATTTCAAACAGTTCCTGTAAAGCTGGGTAAGAATTTTTTTGACGATTTAAACGCAATGATATTAAGATTTATATAGCAAAGAAAGAAAGCAAGAATTAAATGTAAACTTCTACAAGACTTGAAAGATAGAGGGGGTTTTGGACTTCCGGATTGGAGACTTTATTATCAAGCAGCTATTTTGCTTTGGCTTAAAGAATGGATTACTCTGAGAAATAAGCGAATTCTCTATTTAGAGGGATATGACCTTCAACTAGGCTGGCATGCCTTTTTATGGTACGAGAAAGCTAAAATACATAAGTACTTTCAAAATCATGCTGTAAGAAATGTTTTACTCTCTGAATGGGAGAAAGTTAGACACAAAATGTATATGAAAATTCCTGAATGGCTTTCAACGATGGAAGCATTTACTTATCCGAATTTGATTAATTATGATAAACTTATGAGTTATAAAGACATTTTGGACAAGGACGGAAAACTCAAAGACAGGCAAGCCCTTCAACAACAAGGTATTGACTTAACATGGTGGTCCTATTTGCAAATTCAAACAAGATATGAAAAAGACATAAAAATGATGGGATTTTACAAAGAGCTGACTCCACTTAATAAAATACTTTTAAAAACAGATGAACATTTGATTAAGAAGCTTTATAAATACTTATTAAATTGGAAGATGGAAGAAGAACAAGTAAAAGAGACAATGATAGTATGGGCGAAGAACTTTGGATATTCTATAGAATTAGAAGACTGGCAAAAACTGTGGGATAAAAATATCAAACTTACTAAAGCAGTAACATACAAAGAAAACTTATATAAAATGTTTTATAGATGGCATATGACACCAATTCGCTTAGCGAAAATGTTTAAAAATTTATCGGATACATGTTGGAAATGTAAACAAAAACCGGGTACTTATTATCATGCCTGGTGGACATGTTCTATTGCAAAAAAATATTGGTCTAAGATTCATAGATGGTTAGAAAAGATGATGAAAATTCAGATAGAATTTAAACCAGAATTGTTCCTGTTAGGTATATTAAGACCTAACTATGGAAAGAAAATGATTATTTAATATTACATGTATTAACAGCTGCAAGAAAAATATTTGCCCAATTTTGAAAAAATGAAAACCTACCATCAGACCAGATTATAATTTTGAAAATCCTAGATTGTGCAGAAATGGACAGATTAACATTAGAGATGAAGGAGAAAGAAGATTCAATTTTTTATAAAACCTGGGGAAAATTTTATCAGTGGGTTGAAACACGTTAGAATAAGAAGAGATTTTAGAGCTTTATTATATTAAGTATTAAGGTTGGTGATTGGAAATAGTTGTTATGCTATCAACCATGTTAATTATTTAAAGGAATATTAGTGTTTTGCCAAATGTCAGTTGCAACTATACCGATTTATTCTTATAAATGTCTAGTATTATATAAACAATAATACTCAATATGAAGACCGGGATGACAGCTTGTTTGCTGAAGTACGTATTTACTGTAGTTATCCATACCCTGTCCCCTTTATCCCGATTTTCCTGTACCTGCACCGACCCCACCTTTTCCCTACCCATATAAAATCTAATAATATATATATATATATATTAAAAAATCTGTCCAGTATCTTGAATGCCTGGTGTTCCACAAATGCACAATTTTTCTTCAGTTGAGATTCCATGAAACCTCCAATGTCTTATCACGGAGTCCAGTTGTTTGAAACAAGCTCTGTAAAAGTTCTCCTGAAATACTGCAGGATGGAAATTGTTAAATATTTTTCAAACTGGGAATGTGATTTGTGTTGAACCAGCCACTTTAGAGACTTTGACATATTTAAGTATTGCAATATCAATGTCATCCATCCCAATTTGGTCAATTAGAAAAGAAAAACTCCTGGCCCATGATTAGCCAAAATTATACTTTACTAAAGCCAATGTGGTTACAAAAGCGGCAAAGAAGCCTCTTAGATTTTTGTGCACAAAAGGTTCAGTTAACTTTCCCTTGTTCCAAGCCAACCCTCAGTCAATGTCCAATTAGATGTTAACAAACTGTTTGAGAAACAGTCCCTGTCTTTGCATGCTTGCTGGCTCTGCATTCCTTTAGTGTGACCTTGAGATGGCCATGCTTCCCACAGGGTGGGATAGCTTAGTTTTCATTCCTCCCTGCATCCCTACCCCCACTGCTTCCTCCACTTGTTACTAATGTCAGGCTGTCAACTTGCGATGTGTAGCTTAGCAGAATGGCAGCCATGACAATCTTTGTGGCTAGCCACATCAGTAACTCTTTATTTGAAAGCTTCCTTGGCCTTTAGATGTGATTGGACTGGGAATTGGATGGAGAATCCGTATTGAGAGATGAGATTTTAAAGTTGGGTGGCCCAGGCCTGAGGTTGCTTGTTATGTAATTGCATTTTGTGGCACAGCTTGGAGGTATGGATTGTATCTTCAGCCAGTCATTTCTGTTAAAAATAAATATTTATCTTAATCTATGTTTTAGGATTAAATTATATAGTCCATATTTCTTTCTTCTCTTAGACTTCCTTATGGCTTTCATTTGTTATGAATACTGTTGTTTAAAACATATGACACACAGTTGTTGATATTATGTCATTTGTGACATTTGCTGCATTTGACTTGACTTGAGTTTATAATGATCCTGAATGCAGCCACAGCCCATTAAATATATGGTTTACACTAATTTATGCTTTTGAATGTCATATTCTGTTTAATATCTGAGTTGATATTGAGGCACAGATCATTTCATGGAAGCATAAGCATTAATGCTGGACCACAACACAACAGACAATGGAATCACATGCCTTCAGTTACTTTCTCCTATGTCTTCTGCATAACTGAACACCATCTGTCATGAAGGCAGCTCAGTCGTAAGTCAAAATAGCAAGCCAAAATCATTTCTGAAATATTGGCAAATATTTTCACAACAATGGAGTCAGGAAGGAGGCAAGATTATTGTAATAACCTGGAGAAAAAAGGCATCCAAATTATTGTAATATTCTAGGGGGGAAAAAGGAGCCATAATTTTCATCAAGCTTGCTAAAAAAAATAAAAGGAACTTTTTATTGTGATTTTAGTTGCCATTTTCTGTTGCCCGAAAAGCTATTGTTCCATGGTCTATGATATTCAGATACCATCACTAATGAATACACAGAGGCGCTCAGTCCTCTTCCTCTATATCTGTGATCATTCATTCTTTTCAGACAGTGATTTTGGATGTGGGCATTTACAAAAAGATAAGTCTTCTTGGAACTTGTCTTGATTGGTTTTCATCAAACCCAGTGTTTCTCAGCCTTGGCAACGTTATGAGGTGTGAACTTCAACTCCCAGAGTTCTCCAGCCAGCAAACTGCGCATCATTTTCACACATCTTAATGTTGCTGATCAAACAATACACAGAATGAATTTTTTCACACAGTTTGCTCTGTGCTTCCAGAGAGAATCATCTGTGCAAGCAAAGCACTGCTATGTTGTGATAAATTGTGTGAATACTGTATATATTTATAGGTTAGTTATTTATACTTCATGAATGGTGGAAGGCTTGCACCAGTATTTTCATAATATTGAATTGATACTAAATTACTCATGATTCTGCTACGATAAATCCAGATATAGGAATGATTTCCTGTCACACACACCCAAATTAGCATTTTCTTAGATGAGAAAATAAGCTTTTTAGGCATTAGTATGGCAGTTGTGGTAATTGTTAAGACTCTGATGCAACATAAGATAATCTTTTTTAAAAAATAATCATGGTTAACCATCTTCCCCAAATATAATATTTACAATTCAAGTAGAACTTTTATTTTAAAGTGCCAATGCCAGAGTACATGATGTCCATTTAAGTATTAAAATGTGAAATTTCCATTACATATTTAAAGCTTTATACAATAAAAAGTTATTGGGTTCTCTAACTTTAATAAAAGCTGTCTAATATGAAAAAAAGAAAATAAGTCAGTAAACATATTATGTATGTATATGGTACTTTATTACTAACAGTTAGAACTATGCAAAGTATTTGAAAGGGATGCTTCGCACCATTTATTCCTTGAAGTGTTAAGGTAATTGTGTTGTCCAGAAGGCTCAGTGCAGCTGCTTGAAAAGCTATCCCTGATTGTATTCATGTTCATGACAAACAACACTGCTTTGGGACCACTTGATGCTTGTAATAGATACTCATAACTAGAGACTGTTTGGGCCTCTAATGACAAAATTGCATACACCTCTTTTGAGGAACATAACCTAGTTTAGAATAGACAATCTTAGGGTTACAATTTTTATTTGCAACCTCCCACACGAATCCATTTAAAACCTCCTTAGCATTTTTTATTATTCAGCTAAGAGTACTTTACAATTTCTTGTAAGTTTCATCCATTTCATGGCAGCAAATAATTCAGAAAAAGGATCCCAGAAACCAGTCTCTCTTTTTAACATTACTACTGCAGCCAGTTACTCACTTGCAGTGCTCTTCTCTTTTCCAAAGCTTTTCCATAGCTAGGAAAAATGTGAGAAATGTATCTGAGATATCAGGTTCATGAGGTTCTTCCTACATTTTCAACGTCTATGGTTCATTTGCCTGTAACTGTTGTATAGTATTATTTGTAGCCATAGGAAAGGTAATTGTCAGTATTCATGATAAGTTTTTAGAGGTCATTTTGATACATGATTCTTGCTGTCAACAAATTTCATAAACTGAAGTCCGACATTTGTTTTGATTCTTTATCACAGTAACTAGTACAACTACCACAATTGTCCCTGTTTCATAGGGAGAAATATTTATTCCTGCATCTTCTTTTGTATAAAGCCTACAGTTCAGGTACACTTTGAATTGGTATCCCTTTTATTTCTATGTTTATTTTGCAAAATGAATATATGAATCCTGTTGAAGTTAAAACAACCCAAAAATGTGGTTCTCCTCCCCTCCAAGTTATGAAATTAACATTTCATTAATTTTCAGAGACCAATGACTCTAACTTTATATTTTTCATTAATGCTGTTTTTAAAGACATGTTCTTTTGCTCTAACAGAGCATATAATTTCACAAGAGACTGCAGCAATAAAACATTTTAATTAACATAATGTTAGACAAATTATTAACTTAATTGAGTATTTGGATAAGAATAATCAGATTCCTGTGGCTTTTATTTTTTTGGACGCTGAAAAAGCTTTTGATCAATTGGACTGGCAATTTTTATTTTCCTTGGTAGAGAAAATGAATTTTGGGGACAATTTTTTACATGCACTTAAAGCTATATATCAGCAGCAATCTGCACAAATTGTTGTAAATGCGGGATTGACTGAGAATTTTAATATTCAAAAAGGGACAAGACAAGGATGTCCATTATCCCCATTGTTATTTGTTTTAACATTGGAAATTTTACTGATTCAGATTCGGGAATCGAAGTTAATTAAGGGTGTAAAGATAAGGAAGAATGAGTATAAATTGCGGGCATTTGCGGATGATTTGGTTTTAATTTTGGAACAGCCGAATCAGGCGATTGATGGTTTATTAGAACTTATAACACAGTATGGGAATGTTTCTGGTTTTAAAGTTAATAATTATAAGACTAAGATATTATCTAAGAATATGTCAGTTAAAGAAAGGGAAAGTTTGATTAAAGCCACAGGTTTTCAGATGGTAAAAAAGGTTAAATACTTGGGAGTATATCTAACTGCTTCAAATGGAAAATTGTATAAGAACAATTACGAACCACTATGGGCAAAAGTCCAAAAGGATTTAAGAGATTGGAAAAAATTGCAATTGTCATTGTTGGGGAGAATTTCAGCTGTAAAAATGAATGTTCTACCAAAGTTTCTTTTTTTGTTTCAGATGATACCTATTCTTAAAAAAGAGGCAAATTTGGAGGAATGGCAAAAGGGTATCAATAATTTTATATGGGCCGGGAAGAAACCAAGGGTTAAATTTAAGATATTACAGGATGCTCGAGAAAGAGGGGGACTTAAGGCACCTAATTTGAAATTATATTATGATGCAGCCACCCTAACTTGGTTAAGTGATTGGCTTAACTTAACAAATATGGATATTCTTTTTTTGGAAGGATGGGATTTAATATACGGTTGGCATGCATATTTAATTTTTAATAAGAAAGTTGATCGGACTTTTAAATCACATATTTTGAGGAATGCCTTACTTTGTGTTTGGAAGAAGTATTATTATAGATTAAATTATAAAATACCTATCTGGGGGATTCCCAGACATGCAATTGAGGGAACCTCTAAGGGGACAAATTTTGATAAAATTTCATACAAAGAATTGTTAATTTGTTCTGGTTTGAATTGGCATTTGAAATCCCTAGATGTATTAAGGCAGCAAAATATTCTACAGTCATGGTTTCAATATTTACAAATAATGGATAGATGGACTGTAGACAAGAAAGAGGGAATAACACTAGAAGATAGACAATTGGTTATTCAGATTAAAAACCAAGGTCCGGCTCATATAAAAAGAATATATAATGTTTTATTAGAGTTAGATTCGGAAACAGAATTGGTTAAAGATTGTATGATTAAATGGGCTCAGAATATACAGGAGCCGATCTCATTGGATTTATGGGAGATAATTTGGATAAGAAATGTTAAATTTACACAAGCTCAAAATTTGAGAGAAAATTTTTATAAAATGTTTTATAGATGGCATTTAGATCCTAAAAAATTATCTTGTATGTATTCCAACATACAGCCCAAATGTTGGAGATGTGGCAATAATGATGCGACATACTTTCATATTTGGTGGAATTGTAAAAAAGTAAAGGCTTTTTGGATTATGATTTGGTGGAACATTCAAAAGATTTTTAGAAAAAAGATAAAGTTTACTCCTCAACTATTTTTACTTGGTATTTTTGTTGACTTAAATGAAAAAGAAACTACTTTGATGTTGAATTTATTAACTGCAGCAAGGTTACTAGTAGGTTTATATTGGAAGAAAGATTCTTTGCCTACTTTAGAAGAATGGATATTTAAAGTATCTAGTTTTGCAGAAATGGCAAAAATTTCTGCTTATTTAAAGGATCATACACAAGAAAGATATATTACTGTATGGGGAAGGTGGATAGATTATATTCAGAAAAAGTATGGAATTAAAAAGTTTTATTTATTTTATGAATGAATATCAAATATTATAGAGAATTGTTTTATAGGTTATGGAGTTAAAGGTTAATTATGATATTTTTTTTCTTTCTCTCTTTTTTTTTTCTTTTTTCTTAATCATTGTAATTTTCTTTTTTTTTTCTAACCCTGTATTCTGCTCTGGGAAGTGAAGGGGGGTGGGTGGGAGGAAGGGTAAGGGGGGGGTTTCTATTCTAAAATTTTATTGTATTTTTATAAATGATTGTATGTTTTAAAAAAATAAAAATTTTCAATTAAAAAAAAACATTTTAATTATGAAATATTATGTTCCTATTCATATCATATGTTCATCTTATATCTTGCACTAAAGTATAAGTTAATTCTTTTTTTTTTTTAAAAAAAAAAGATGATTTTACAGAGATAGATTTGGGATATATACTTATAATGGGGTCCATGGGGTCGCGATGGGTCGGACACGACTTCGCAATTAACAACAAAACAACAACAACTTATAATGCAAATATCTATTTAAATGTAAAGTTGCACTTGATAATTCTTGAAAGTGATAGCATAGCTGCTTACAAGATGTTTGTAAGGGCCAGGAGTACTGAATTACTTCTCAAAAACAACATATTAGAGCTTTAAGGAACATACAGCTTTCCAAATTTAAAGTTGACTTCTATAACATGGGACAAGACTTTAGCCATTTCAGATTTCTGGATATTGGATTTGTCTGCTGAAAATTATGAAACTTAACTTTTAAAACAAACTTTTCTTTTTCTTGAACTGTCATATTCCTATACTGTGAAATTTATAGTTGCTATAAGAATTTTGTTTTAAATTTTCTCCTCTATTGCAATTGCTGGAACAGGATAATTGTCTCTTTACTGTCTGCTTTTTAACTCTCTGCTTTTTATACAAAACCTGGAAAATGTCAACAAGAAACTAAATATTGAGCTCCACTCCTTCCACCCCATGACAGAAAGTACTCAACAAGCTCCTGGGAAAGAACAGTGGACAAGTATAAATAGTCATTAATTAAATGAATTAAAACTGACGTGTCTAGAGATAAAAATGAAAGTTTGATGTTGCAAAGATATTATCCCACTGGTATGTGGAATTTCTGAACCATGAACCATGGCAGGCTTCATAATGTTAAAGAAGAAATGTCAAGAAAGAATACTGACATTCTGGAAATCAGAAAATTGAAATGGATTGGAATGGGTCAATTCACTTCAGAAGAGTGACATATTTCCTGTTGTGGACAAAAAAATGGAGCCATGATTATTAACAAAGTTGATAATACCAACAAAGCTGGTTTTAAAGTTGATGTTCAGATACAACTCCCCTCAAATAATAGAATGGTCTCAAATTGAAACAGAAACAAAGCAAGCAATATGACAACTCCGTGATCCAACTACACATGCCAAATATGCAGAATTTGAATAATTTTATGGCAACTTGCAAGGAAAGGAAAGGAAAGGAAAAGAAAGGAAAATAAACAACAACAACAACAACAACAATAATAATAAAGTTGGAAGGGACTTTGGAGGTCTTCTAGTCCAACCCTATACCATCTCAGACAAATGGCTGTCCAGTCTCTTCTTAAAAACTTCCAGTGTTGGTCCATTCAAAACTTCTGGAGGTAGGTTGTTCCACTAATTAATTATGGGAGACCTGAATAATAAAGTTAGAAATAAAATAGTATCTGGGGTAACATAAATAAAACAAAGCAGGTTACAGACTAACAGAGTTCTAGAAAGAAAAATAAATGTTTGTAGCCAATACCTTTTTCCAAAAGTCTAAAAGTCTAGATGGACAAAAGTGAAATCTAATGATAAAAACAAAGATGGAAAACTCTACATAGTCAGCGGAAACAAAGTTTGGTGCAGATTATGGCTCTTATCATGAACTCCTTGCAAAATTACAATTTAAGGTAAAACAAACAAAAGAATATCAGGACAATGGCACAGCAATGATTCATGTGATTGTGTAGTGAAGGTAAATAATACTTTAATGGATAAGATTTGTTAAATCAGTATTTAAACACACACACACACACACACACACACACAATTTGTTTGGCAAAAACCTCCATGCATGGGGAATGCTCTTTCATATTCTATAGAGTAACCTTGATTGGTACTATGAATGTTTTAAAAATTCATCTTTAATCATTGAATAAAATGTGTTTTGACATTGAACTTTCAAACCATTAAAATATATATTTTACCTAACAGTAGATGAATGAGTTCTATGTTTATCTTTTTTTGACTTAATGGTTCAAAGCTCACTTCTGCAGTAAATCACAAATGGAAAAAAAGTACATATTGGATTAGAAATCCATAAAGATTTTCTAAAAGAAGAAAATGGTGATCGTGTATGTACCTAATGACACCTAAGAAAGAGCAGACAAAATCATGAGTACTACCACTACTACTACTACTACTACTACTACTACTACTACTACTACTAATAATAGTTGGAAGGGACCTTGGAGGTCATCTAGTCCAACCCCATGCTCAGGCAGGAAACCCTATACCATTTTGGACAAATGGCTGTCCAATCTCTTCTTAAAAACTTCCAGTGTTGGAGCATTTACCGCTCCTGGAGGCAGGTTGTTCCATTGATTAATTGTTCTTACTGTCAGGAAGTTTCTCCTTAGTTCTAGGTTGCTTCTCTCCTTAATTAGTTTCCACCCGTTACTTCTTGTCCTGCCTTCAGGCGCTTTGGAAAATAGCTTGATTCCCTCTTCTTTATGGCAGCCCCTGAGATATTGGAATACTGCTATCATGTCCCCCCTCGTCCTTCTCTTCGTTAAACTAGACATACCCAATTCTAGCAACCGTTCCTTATATGTTTTAGCCTCCAGTCCCCTAATCATCTTTGTTGCTCTTCTCTGTACTCTTTCTAGAGTCTCAACATCTTTTTTACATCGTGGTGACCAAAACTGGATGCAGTATTCCAAGTGTGGCCTTACCAAGGCATTGAAGAGTGGTATTAATACTTCACGTGATCTTGATTCTATCCCTCTGTTAATGCAGCCTAGCACTGTGTTGGCCTTTTTGGCAGCTGCAGCACACTGCTGGCTCATATTTAGGTGATTGTCTACTAGGACTCTGAGGTCCCTCTCACAGTTACTACTATTGAGCAAGGTGCCACCTATGCTGTCCTTGTGCATTTGGTTTTTCTTGCCTAAATGTAGAACCTTGCTTTTTTCACCATTGAATTTCATTTTGTTAGATAACGCCCAGAGTTCAAGTCTGTCCAGATCTTTCTGTATCTTAAGCCTGTCTTCTGGAGTGTTGGCTATTCCTGCCAGCTTGGTGTCGTCTGCAAATTTGATGAGTTCCCCATCTATCCCTTCGTCCAAATCATTGATGAAGATATTGAAGAGTACTGGGTCCAGAACAGAGCCCTGGGGCACCCCACTACACACTTCCCTCCATGTAGATGTAGATCTCCATGTAGAGCTGGAGATTTCCCAGAATATTCAGAATAGGGACATGGGAAAAAAAAATTGCAATTGATGAAATTTTCTAAGGAAAGAGGTTACTCATTTTGATAAGAAATCCTAATTCCATATGTACTTTATACTATCAATTTTTGTGCCTTATACGTAGTGTTCTGTTTTAGAATCAGAGACATCGAAGTGAGGCAGGAGTAACAAACACAACTTCTTTATTGAGATCACAAACAGAACAGAACAGCAAACAAAATGGCACTGGCTCTTTTATACTTCCTTTGCAGGGACAGCATCAGCCTATCGATGCAAGGATAGTCTCCCACCTTGCACATGCTCACAAGGCTGAAGATAGCCTGTCTGGTACCGGGCAACCACATGGTCTGCCCAGGCCTTCGGGAGCCTCCTGAGCCTGCTGAGTCATTCAGCAGGTTCAGGACATAACACCCCTCCCACCTGGGATAAAACAATAAGTGAATACTTACTGTTTTATAGCAGCAGACATATACATGTGTTCAATTAAGCATGTTGTTATTTCTAAACATAGTTATGCCTGCACAGAGGCAGACCCAGTCATTGCATTTCTCATTTTTATACGAATACCACATATTGTTTAATACTATCAAACAAAACACCCCAACTCTGAGTGTGCCCTGAGTTCAAGAGAACTATTAAGCCTCCTTTACATACATTCTATTTTTTTCACAAGAGTATTAGGCCTGTCCTGGATTTTACAAGAATCTTACATAGTCTTGTAAATGCTTGGGGGGACCCTTGCTCGCTCTGATCTTCTTAGAGCTGTTGTGGGCCCCTGGCCTGCGAGCTCGCCTGCCAGGCTTGGCAGACCAGGACGTAGATCCCCCTTGAATCTGGTGACCCTCCATCGTACTGACTGGCCGGAGCCTGTAACACCAGACCAGAGTTCCTTGGTGGGGTGGAATTCCCTGAATCCACAATGGACCCCTCTTGGGAGCACTGTCCCGTGAGCCCAAGACCAGAAAATGGAGAAGCCTGTAGTGCCAGTTGGTTGGCCAAATCCATAGACCCAGTGCCCGAGTCAGGAGCTGCCTCGTAGGCAGAACCCCCTTCTGGAGCCAGCGTATCCCCACTTTCGCAGAGAGACTGTGGTCCACGATCATAATCATGGACTTCCTCCCCCCCGAGAGCAGAGCCAGGAGCGGAAGTGTTGCTGGGAAGCCTCCAGCGTAGTTGATTGATGTACCACCTTAACACACGACCATCGCCCTAGGCCACTTTGTATGACAGTGGCCCAGAGACCTTGCATACCACTGCGGTCACCCAGAGATATCCAGATCCATAGTTCCTTGCTCAGACCGGATCTCCTAGGTGCCCGTGGCTGTGATACCTGTGAAGGCACCCGGTCTGGGTGCAACCTGTCCAGTTTGGTAATGAGTCTGGGACCCCAGCGGATTTCAGCTGGGCTCTTCCCAGTGGCAGTACAAGGTGTGGTGCGGTGGCAAAGAAGAAAGTCAGCTAACCTGTGATGCCAGTTGCCATGAGTGATTCTCTTTAAAGCATCTTTGGTAACATGCACCATACGCTCAGCCTGGCCATTGGAAGCTGGATGGAATGGTGCAGATGTGGCATGTGAGATCAAGTTGGCTTGAAGAAAAGCCTGAAACTCAGAAGACATGAATTGAGGTCCGTTGTCAGAGACAAGGACGTCTGGAAGACCATGTGAGGCAAAGATTCCTCTCAGCACCTGGTTGGTTCTAGCAGTAATAGTGGAGGAGACAGGAACAACCTCTATCCACTTGGAATGGCTGTCCACGAGGAGAAGGAAGAATTGCCCCTGAAAGGGCCCAGTGTAGTCGATGTGTACCCTTCGACCATGGAGTATGTGTCTCCTCCCACCTATGTACAGGGGCTTGGGGCATTTCAGGCCTGGACTGTTGGCATACTTGGCACCCATGAACCTGGGTCTTGATCTCTTTATTGAGCCCAGGCCACCAGAGATGGCTACGCACAAGCGCCTTCATCCGGACTATTCCTGGATGTCCCTCATGCAGAGAGAGCAAGATTCTAGTCCTCAATGCGGCTGGGATGACTACCCTGCTACCCCATAGGATACACCCCTTGAAAGTGGAAAGCTTGTGCTTTCTTTGCCAGAAACTCTGGAATTCTGCACCAGGACACGTGTCAGGCCATCCTGACAACACCCATGTCAGCACGCGTGTAAGTGTGTGATCAGTGGCAGTTTCTGCAGCCATGTTCTTAGCATTGAGGGGAGATTCAGGCAATTCCTGAATGGAGAGAATGTGCAGAGCAGGAGCAGGATCTGCCTCTACCTGCTGTAGAAGTAATCTGCTGAGGCCATCTGCATGACCCATTCTTTACCTGGTTTGTGAAGCAAAGTGAAGTCATAGGCTGACAGGAAAATTAACCATCTCAGCATTCATGGAGATATTATGTGAGGGGTTTGTTTGTTTGTTGTAAACAAGCCCAGCAGAGGCTTATGGTCTGTGTAGACAGTGAAGTGGTGGCCATATAAGAAATCATGGAATTTCTTTATGCCAGCCACTATTGCCAAGGCTTTTCTGTCAATCTGCGCATAGTTATGCTCTGCAAATGAGAGAGTCCTGGAATAGTAGGCCACAGGGACTTGTGTCCCATCAGCCTTGAGGTGGCTCAACACAGCCCCAACCCCATAAGGGGATGCATCACAGGCTATGCATACAGGCAATTGCTCATTGAAATGAGCTAACATAGCATTTGAGGCCAGCAAGGCCTAGGCTTCTGAAAAACTCTTTTCATGGACTTGTGCCCACTACCAAGCAGCCTGGTTATCGAAGAGCTGGTGTAATGGCTCAGGCATTGCAGCCTTGTGAGGTAGAAATGCATGGTAGAAGTTTAACAGTCCCAGAAAATCCTGAGGTTCACTTTTGGACTTGGGACTTGGGGCCTGCTGAATTGCTTTGTGCTTGGATTCAGCAGGATGGATGCCTTCAGCATCAATATGGAACCCCAGAAATTCAGTGGAAGTAACTCCAATCTTACATTTGTCTTGCTTCAGCTTCAGCCCTGCTTGGCGGAAACGCAGCAAGACAGACGTCAGCCTTTCAGCTAAGTTCCCAGATGACTCCCCAGCAAGGAGGATGTCATCAAAGTAGGGACAGACCCCAGGAATACCACGGAGCTGGCATATTGTGCTCCCTCACACAATATTCCAGGGACCACATTAACGCCAAACTGCAGCCTTTTTACCTTAAAGGTTCCCCGGTGTGTCACAATTGTTTGGGCCTCAGCCGTTGCCTCATCAACAGGTAGCTGTTGATAGGCCTGAGCCAAATCAAGCTTTGCAAAGATTTGCCGCCCCCTTGAGGGAGGCCAGAATGTGGCTCACCACAGGCACCGGGTAGGCATGCTGCTGCAATGCCTTATTAAGTGTACATTTATAGTTCGCACAAATTCAGACTTCTCCATTGGCTTTCAATGGCATGATATAGGGGTTTCCCATGGACTAGAGTCCACGGGTTCTAAGATGCCCTGCTGGAGCACCCTTCGGGGCTTGATCCTGATGGGTGTGATGGCTAGGTGTAAACTTAAAGCAATGGAGGTCCCTTGTACGAGCCAAGCTCTGAACTGAACACATCAGCAAATTCCTTGCAAACTTCTGCAAGTCCTGACGTTTGCAGTTTGTGAAGTCCAGTCACTTGAATCCCAAGGGCCTCGAACCAATCGAGTCCAATAAGACTCGTACGATCACCCCCAACTACCATCACATCTAGCAGCCCTTCAAAACTCCTACGCTGCACCTTGAGTGTGGCCTCCTCCTTCACGCTGACTCTGGAAGTCAGTAAGGATTAAATTTGAAGGCCTGAGTTTAACTCGTAGGCCACTTCTGCTGCAAATCTTTTTAAAAGTGTCTAAGGAAATGATTGATAGAGTGGACCCTGTGTCCAACTCCATCGACAAGGGAACCCCTTGCAACTTCACATCAATGTGAAGCTTCTTTTTAAATGGCCTGTGAACCCCGTTTTGAAAATGGCCCTACGGGACGCGCAGAAGCTCACCCTGTTTTGGTTGGGGACCTTGGTACCTTTCAGAGGCAATTCTTCTGAAGACCATTCCTTCTGGTGACCCAAACAGACGGAGGCAATGTAGCCTTGCCTTCCACATGCCCAGCAGATAGCGAAGCGGAACCAGCAGTCAGAGCGCTTGTGGAGTCCTCCACACCCGAAACACCAAGGGACTGAGGTTGTCTGTTGTCTACCTTCCTGAGGCCTTCTTTCTGCTTGCTGCTGAAACCTGTCTACTTCCAACTCTGGATCTTGTTCTGGAATCTCCCGAGCAACCTTGTGATTGATGGTACTAGGCGTTGGGGGGTTCTTGGCAAGCCGCATGGCCTTCACAGCTCCTCCTGCTGCTTTTTCAGCTACAATCTCTCTCAAAGCATCTTGAAATGAGACATCTTATTTTGCAAAAAGTTTCTGTTGCAGCTCACAACTTCGTAGCCCACAAACCAAGCAATCCCGGAGCCTCTCTTCTAGATCGTTAAATGCACATGGCCTAGCTGCTTGTCTTAAGGCAGCAACAAAGTCTGCAGCAGACTCACCAGGCCTCTGATCCCTCTGCTCAAAGATGTGCCTCCATGCAATTACTGAGAGCTTGGGTTCGAAGTGCTCTCGCAGCATCATCTTTAAGTCAGCATACACAATTGATTCCAGTGATGCTGGGGCTACAAGATTCTCTGCAATATCGAAAGTCTCTTGCCCACAGACACACAGCAATGTAACAGCTTTAAGGCCATCTTCTTGGATCTTGTTTACTCAAAAGTAATTCTCTACTTGAGCCACATAGGAGCTCCAGAGCTCAGGGTGAGAAGTATCAAATTCCGATAGACGGCCTAGCTTTGACATTGTTACAGCCTGAAGCCTCTTCGATGCCTCTCGCTGCAAGGTATGAGAAGGAGTCCCATGAAGCCGAGCTCACCTCCAGCGTTCTCGTAGTGGCAGGCAATCTCTTCCTCCGGACGCTGAACTTCCCAGCATTTCAGGCCTCCTCTGGTAAGTCAGCTTAGCTTCTCCTGTTGTTCTTCTTGCAGCCAATCCCACCTTCATTGCCAATGTTCTGTTTTAGAATCAGAGACATCGAAGTGAGGCAGGAATAACAAACACAACTTCTTTATTGAGATCACAAACAGAACAGAACAGCAAACAAAATGGTGCTGGGTCTTTTATACTTCCCTTGCAGGGACAGCATCAGCCTATCAATGCAAGGCTAGTCTCCCACCTTGCACATGCTCACAAGGCTGGAGACATGGTCTGCCTGGGCCTTCTGCAGCCTCCTGAGCCTGCTGAGTCATTCAGCAGGCCCAGGACATAACATGTAGAATAATTGACTATCAATTATAAATACTTGTGCGACAATATGGATTTTATTTTCATGTTCTAGTTGATATGGATATTGTTTTAATAACTGCTTTACTAACCTCTGCAAAATCTATCTTTATATCACTGTCACAGACAAATTGTCATTATTTATATTTGCACCAGTATCTTTACCAAGGTAGCATTTTGAGCATGAAATCCTCCTCAAGAAAAAATAACAACTACAATATAATTGCAATAGCACTTAGACTTATATACTGCTTCATAGTGCTTCACAGCCCTCTCTAAGCAATTTACAGAGTCAGCATATTGTCCCCAACAATCTGGATCCTCATTTTACTGACCTTGGAAAGATGGTAGGCTGAGTCAACCTTGAGCTGATCAGAATCAAACTCCTTGCATTAGGCAGAGTTAGCTTGCAATACTGCATTATAACCACTGCACCACTGCAGTTCTAATTGATGAATTGGAATAATCAATTGGAATATTTTTGAACATTTAAATGCTGCTTGAAACTGAGATAAGAATAATAGCTTTTTCCTAGATAAACATTTCCAGAGACCCAGTGAAAGGATTAGATTTATTTATTTTTTCTTATTGTGTCTGAAATGTCATATCTATCAGGCATTCCAGCATGGTAATGTTTGATGATGTTAAAAGCCAAAGCAAAATGGTGATTATTGCTTCAATCTAATTCTTAGGAAAGACTTCCTATCCTTCTGACTATGATTATTTTCTATTTTCAAACACTAATAAAAGTCTCGGTTTAAACATTTTTGTGAAAATAATGTTGCACTCTACCAAATTAAAAAAATGCTGAATATAGCAACTAGTTAAAGCTTTAAGTCAGACACATTAACAATTAAAGTAGCTTTTTTTTTTAAGAAACTGGTTGTTATTTAATAATGTTTATAAACTGCCCAGTCTAAAAGTTTCTGATGGACATTGATTAATATCCTTAAAATACAACAGATTTGCAGTAACATACATTAATGAAAATATCTAATATCAGGAGATATTTTTTGTTTTTCACTTGCATTGCAAAGTTTCCAAACTTTTCATTAGCAGAAATAATGTGTGTATGAATAAGTCACATTGCAAATCAAGATTAGCTGCTCGCGAGCAATGTGGTGAATCATTAAAATTGGCTGAATTACTTTTGTAATTATTTAAAGCATTTTCTAATCAGGATTAAAAAACCATACACATAGTCTGATTTTTAATTACAAGCTGATGCTTGAGGGCTTTACCTTGGCAGAAGGCTATGGATAAATTCTCTTCACAAAATAATACATGCTGAATGGTGCATCCATGTTAACAAGATGTCATAGTTATTAATATTTTGGATTTTGGAAGAATCATTTCATATGCTGTGGTGGTGTTATGCTGCACAAGGTTACTGATGGGTGGCCTGAAGAATTTTTGGCCCTTAAGTTAAAAACAAGAAGTACAATATTTTCAGGAAAAAGAAAGAAAACACATATATAGAAACACAGCACAGCAGGAAAGGCTACTGAATAGCAGAGGATTGCAAAATGCTTTACAGGTAACAAATTTCTATAGCTATTTGTCTTTTAATTGAAGCAAGCAATTGTGAAAAGCAATTCTATCTCACCCTGTGCTTTTTTTAATGCAATGGAGCAATAAAACACACAGCTTCAATCAACTTGGCACCATATAGATATTTTGTGATGACAACCCCCAAAATGTTTAGATAGTGTAGTCTAGAAACCAAGGTACATAACAAGCATCTCTTTCTCTGGGATCTTTAGTGGCAAGGATCTATCTGGCTCTTTGATTGCTATTGAAATCCTTTGGCTCTGAGAGGAATTTCCTATGGCAGAAATGTTTAGAATTCCAATAACAGCTATTTTCAGATGCTTGCCAAAAGCTTTGGTCCTATCTAAGGTTTCTTAATGCATTGTACTGCCTGGGTTTAGGTATTCTCACTTTTTGCGGTACTGAAGATTTATATGCGAAGGTACACACTATTTCATATATCAATCTCCTCCTCCTCCTCCTCCTCCTCCTCCTCCTCCTCCTCCTCCTCCTCCCTGCCTAGATAAGTCCCTGAAGTTTTCCTGGCAACATTTTCAGAAGTGGTTTGACATTGCTTGCTTCCTGGGGCTGAGAGAAATTCACTGGCCTAAAAGGCTTTATGCACAAGATAAAACTAGAATTCACAGTTTCCCAGTTTCTAGCCTGATCCTTTTAACTTATACATTAAAGCTGGTTTTTATTTTATTTCTACAGATGTAAAATAAATAATTTTAAAATATATCCACAATTGTGCAAGATTGCCAAATACGGTGAGATTTCAGAATTGTCATCCTAAAGTCTCATGAGAGTTTGGCTCTTTTGCCTGAAGTCTTATAAGATTTTGTTGTTCTTGTTCAGAGTCATAGGTTTTGAGGATGAGAGTATAGTCCATTGCTAGTAATGAAACTACTGTATATATTAAGGGCGAGTGCCCTCAGCTTCTACAGATGTAAACAGACATGGAAATTGGTATAAACATACCAAATACCTTTGCCTCAGTCAGAAAAATGTATTAGGACAACCTTGTTTCAATGAGACAATAATGATATATGAGAATAATCTTGGGAGATAGGAGAAAGAGCTGCAGTCTAGACCATGGATCTGCGGCATGCCAGACCGCGCAAACAAGCAAAGTCCCATCTGCAGGATGCAGGCAGCATGAGAAACTACGTCCCCTCTGATCCATGGAAAACCCTCTCTCCGTGGAACCAGTCCCTGGTGTCCAAAAGGTTGGGGGCCTCTGGTCTGGACAATGGTGTAATAAACAAAATTTGAGTCAGAAGGAGAAGTGGTAACAGCAACTCAGAAGAGACTCCCCTCACTAGTCTCTGGGAAATTTTTTTTTGTTAGTACTCATGTCAGAAGCACTAAGGTAGTTCCAGAATTAGCCAGTAACATCAACATTGCCCAGGGTTCACCCAGTTGGGGGCACCTTTCATATCCCTGGCAGGAGCTGGAGTGAAGGACAAGAGCTCACCCAGCCCTACCATAGCACTCGGGTCTCAAACGTGAGTTTGCTAACTTCTAACCCAGATCCTATCCATTCTTCATCTTGAAGAATAAAAGTAAGAGATGGGACAGATACTTTGAGACTTTGTTAATATACTATTATTATAATGATAGATCTACTATTCCTGGTTGTGCTTCTTGTCTAGACTACCTTGCAAGGCTAACAGAAACAGTAGCTGAAGCTTCAGTTGGAAGATTTGATTAGAAATCAAGTCAATTGAACCAAAGTTGGTTTGATTCACTGAATTGTATAGGCCATCTTTATGCTGATTTGAAAAATGTAGATATTTCTAGACATACTTTGAAATAGATCTCAAAATCTCCAAATTAAATCAGGCCTAGTTGATTAGATCACCTGAACTGGGGAGTTCCTTTCTCCAATTCAAATGGTCAGAATGTCTCTAATTGTTATCCTATGTTGAACCAGTATTTTAAATTGAATCAGCACTGATTTGCACTAATGGAATCTCTGGAATTCTGCTTTTGCATCAGAGGCCATAATTTCATTCTGAGACTTGGCAGTCTTATTCTGATCCTGAATACTGCTCACACCAACTACCTCCGTTGCTTACATTTACACTGCCGGCTAGGTTTATTCCATTCCACAATAAGCACAGTCAAAAGAGGCACTTGCTTTTTTTATTCATCCTTACTTAGTTCACTTTCCTTTCTTATTTCTATAAGAAAAATATTGGTGCTCCAGGCTTTCCTTATGAGGGAAGAGCCTCATATGACGTTTGGACTATGCAAGAAATTTCACTGCACTGCAAATTATTTTTCATTGAAATAAATCAAAGAGAAATATTGTAGTTCACAAGGATTCTCCTATAATGCCAACTGCTAAGGATAGTTCTTTTTTTTTTTTACCATAGCACAGTTGTATCAGTGAACCTGAATTTTTCCTTTTTTCTTTTCCTCCCTCCCTCCCTCCCTCCCTCCCTCCCTCCCTCCCTCCCTCCCTCCCTCCCCGTCCCTTTCCCTTCCTTCCTTCCTTCCTTCCTTCCTTCCTTCCTTCCTTCCTTCCTTCCTTCCTTCCTTCCTTCCTTCTCTCTAGGGGATGTTATATTCATGAAGAAAAATTTTATTGCATGACTCATCTCCAGTAATAGCGTATCATGATTTTGTTAAAATATCGAATAATTTCAATCACCGTCATTTAAGTCAGAAAATTAGTGTTTTATTTATTAAAATGTTTTATTGTTTAGAAAAATCTCATCATAGAATCTGAACTCTAAAATAGGTCAGAAAGAAGAAATCCTGTCTTTTCAGCTGAAGCTCACTTTGAAATCAGATAATTAATTCTTCCTGCTTCCTCTATGATTATTAACCAATAAATTTGTGAGCAAAGGTAGAAAATGTATTATAGTTCAATGTTGCTAACCTCTCCCTCTGCAACAACGCAGGGAGATATCAGTCTTGGCTTGGTTACATGTGCATTTTTAGCTTGCAGATGTGTGCAGTCAATGAGCAGGGAGCAAAAAAACCCTGCCTGAGGAGAGGTGTCCTTGCTTCAATGCTTCCTTCATGTAACCCCCTGCAGTTTAGCCATTTTTATTCCCTTATCCATTTCTTCAATTTCTATCTATGGGTGGTACCTGGGTATGCAGGGATACTAAGCATAATCGGTAAAGATTATGTTTACAGGATGAGTCATTTATGCAGAAAGAGTTTCTGAATTTTTTACTGGAAACCTAAGATTTGCTTAAATTAAACCATGCCTTTAGCCTCTGAGGGAAGTCAGAGCCTAGAGAAGGAAATATTAAAAAGGCAGAAAAATATTTTTCCTCAAAAGGACTTTTTAAAAGCAGAAACCAAACCTGGCCCCAAATCTATCTCTCTGCCCCAAGCAAGAGCCAGCCCTATACAAATGCAAATGTAAAACCATCAGGAAGGTTGGAGCTAGGGAACTCAAGACAAAGAAACTCTTAAGAGTCATTAGCCCAGCCCCAGGAAAGCAGGAGATGACATTTGGGACATAATAGGACTAACCCATTACCATCAAGTATACCATAGAGGCACACCTAAATTCAGGTCAGAATACGTGACACAGGAAATAGCCTCAAAGTTCATGCCACAGGAACAGGAAACTTCCAAACAAAAGGCTAGAGAGGGTATAAAAAACCCCTTGCCCATGTGCTCAGCCCTTCTCTCCTCTGCTCTTTCTGCTTCTTCAATAAACTGTATCCATCTTCCCAAAGCAGTCACCATGTTTATTTATTCCCGGCTTGGATGAACCAGGATGAAGACTTACTTCTAACCCCTCCTAGAGCAACAAAAACAGCATTATTAGAGCCAGCGATTGAGATTCATAAATTATGATGTTGCAATTTGCAATGAAAAGGAGATCCAATCCTAAAGTCATTATCAAGCCATCAGGATGCTGACTAATTACCACCCCATTTCCTCAGAAATTTGAGCATTTTCTCTACCACTCATTATTACCTCAACATTTATAAGGAAGACTGTGATACCATTTAATAGGATATCAGGCTTACTTGTTGTCATGCAACAAGCAACACTCTACCTGCTTGTTTTTTAGGAAGCACCCAATTTTAATAAATCAGGATCCACTCTGTGGTTTTTGTTATCACTATTATCACCACTCTCTGTTCTGGCCAGACAGGAAGTCCCCTTCTTCTTAATCTGCTTCAATAACAAAAGCAGGCTTGAGGGTACTATATCACTGGGAGGTTTTGCATAGCCAAAATCAGACAGAGAGTTCTGTAATATTTAAAATGAAGCATGTTATATTTGTAGAAGAAAACATAAAGTTCAGCTACTGAAAACTTAAAGAATACTTTGTAAAAGAAGCAACTTTATGGATGCACCCATCAGAAGCACTAAGGTATGCAGAGGAGTAGACAGCATTCCATATCTGAGCCATAAAGATCAGAGAGTCTGCCAATAAAAGTCATGATGCATGTCATGACACCCATGTACAAATGACAGAAACAAAGTAATTTCCATCCATTGCATCATAATATGAATGATTGTAATAATGCATCGGTCATTTGTGCAATGATATGATACCCATAGACAGATAAAAGAGACTCCTTCATAACTGAAGCTAGACTGAAGCTCTTTTTCAAATGATAAAGAATATATAATGCCTATATATATAGGCTGAAATATAGATATAAGCTATAGTTTGAATGTAGAAATAATTCCAGTTAAGACTGCCAATTGTCAGTGATGCAAATTTCAGATCGGGCCATCAATTCCAAATTCTTGCAAGGCCACATAGGATACTTGATACTTTAAAAATAGAGCTACCTTCTATAATAATCTTAATGTATATTTTATTTTGTGATTTCTTCCAATGTATTACAATTGAAACAAGTGTATTAGGAACGCAAAACCTAGTCCTTCCCTATTAAACTTCAGACTTTATATCCAATCTGTTGTTGCTATTGGTGATGACTTCTATTATTATGACAACAAATGAGATATCTTTCTTTTTCTTTCCCACTTTGGGGTCTAAAGTGCTATTATGGCAGCAGTTCAAGTACCAGCTGTCCTTGGAAGTATAGGCGTAATATGGTAAGTGGCAGAAGGGGAATCTCCATTTTTTCATTGGAAATACAGCAGCCACTGCTAAGTAAAGAGAACCTTGAGAAGGGGGCTGAGAAGGAAAGTGAACTGAGGAAAAGACCAGACCTCGTGTACTGCTGCTAAGATAATGGGAAATGTCATTTGGACTCATAATGAGGAGCCAAAGTAATTTTCTTAGGGAAATACCAGGTTTGACAAATGGAGGACACCTCTGATTGTATGTGGGGGGTGAGGGTAAACAGGCATCTAAATGTCACAATAGCTTGAGATGCCCCCCTCCTCCACCATGGTCCTACAGGAGTCAGGCAATTGGACCAAGAAATTTATGTTTCTTCGAAACCATGCAACTCATCAAGAAGAAGTTTCCTCTTAATCTTTTGCATAGAAGAAACTAGAATCTTCCATCACTTTTTTTCTAAAAAAAAAAATACCACAGTATTATTAATTGCAGTTTGTTACTGCTTTGAATCAAACAAGCCAGAGTTAAACTTTACTATTTGAATGAATAAATTACTTCTAAATTCTTTGAGTTAAGAACCTGCCTTCTTCCAACAGAAAAAAAATTGTGGTTGAAAGTAAACAACATTTAATGTTAGAATGGATTACTTAAAATGTTAGGAAACATCCCATTTTTTTTCATTATTATAGAATTGTAGAAGAAAATAAGAAATTTACTATCTGCGGTTAGCTGATTAATCAAAGTACAGAGAATATGGCTTCTAAATGCTCCTTCTGCAGGATAATTGCTAGTTGTGTCCGCATGCATTTTACTTAAAGTCTAATGCATGTTCAGAAATGGAAAAGATGGAATTACAGTAATAATCAGAATTTTTAAAAATCCAGATGTTGGTAAAGATGGCAGCAATTTGAAATTAAAAATTGTAGTCAATTTGTGCATAACTCTGATTGCTCTTTATTGTCAAAGTGGTATCCAAATCAAGGCAAGCAGATACTTAAGAAGGTTCTTCCTACTAAATTTTCAAAGTTGTTACTGACTTTTACACAGCATCTCAGAAAGCTTTGACTTCTCTGCAGGAATTTTCTTACTTGTTCCATAGAGATGTAATGATTTGGAGCCTTCTGCAGCTTGTAAATTACAAACAAACGTCATTCATTGTACCTTTTTGAGTGCATTAGTATCTAATGATTAATCCAGGAAGAATTTAAATATTTCATTGAGGCTCTAAACACTGTTGATCAGTTTAATTACCTCAGTTCATTATGGAAATTTTGCAGGTTGTTTTTTTAGTTTGCAGAACCGACACAATTAAAAACAAAACTGTTTCAAGCTTCTCCAAAGCATCAAGATAAGCATTTTTCTGCAGTCTTTCTAAAAACGGAAGATTTTAACTAATTTTGGATAACCTAACAGCCTAAATCTGTGCTTTTCCAGTATATTTGAACTTTTTTGAACTGAGCATACAACACAAATACTGTATATCAACTGATTGCCATACAAATTATGAATTGCTGCTTAATCCATCTTTGCAAACCAGTTTTTAGAAGCTAAGCACCCAGCGCATGCTCATTTGTCATTCCTACCACTCACACTGCGATAATAATCATAGCCCTGTTTTCTTTCTTTCTCTTCTCCTATTTCAGAGAAAAAGTAGGCGTGAGAGAACACTGTATGTGGGTGTTGATACAGTCTGACATTTGGCTTTCCTGGGGAAATTGCTATTCACTGCAAGTGAACAGCAAATTACTGGGCTGAATGTTAATTCTTTGAGACATGCACACATTTAAATGGCCTGAAAAACACTTATTCCCTGGAAGATTTGGGATATGCAGTTTATTTCCAGAGAACAGGATTTGAGCCAGATGATCCTTGAGCAATTGCTCATTTAAGGCTTAGATGAACATTGATCTTCTTCTTCTTCTTTTTTTTTTTTTGAAAAAGGGTGATTTATCTCTTAATCATGTAGCAACTACTTTACTGAACAATTATTCTGAATGCTTATGGGTTTTTTTCCTGGTGGAGACTATAAAAAAAACCTGTTACCTATGTATGAAGTGATGTTGTATGAAAGAGAGCTAAATAATGTAGCTAATGGGAATACATTTCTGCTTTTTAAAGCAAATTAGATGTGAAATTAAGAGAGCAATTATATCTGCAAGGACAGATATGTTGGAGTTTGTGGGAAATCTAAAGAAGGAAAAGACAGTATTTGATTTTTTGTTAACTCTCCCTAATCTTTTTTTCCCCTTTTTTAACGAATCACATTCCATTGAAACCAATTTAAAGGAATTACTTTAAGCCAGATGAGGCAAGATCTTTTTCTTCCCACAGTTTGAGAGAGACACAGACACCCAACATATCCTGGCCTTCCAGGATTGTCCTTTCAAAATCCCAGAATCAGTGATGCAGGTAGTTATATTTTCTTTTTTAACAAAATTTTATTAAGTTTATATAGATGAGGAAAAATAGGAACAATACAGGTATAATAAAGGGAAGGGTGGGAGGAAAGGGGAAGGGGAAGGGAATAAAGGATTTAAGGTAAAATAAGGATAGGTACAATCACATATTTCAACAAACAAGCTACCGTCTAGATCATAATAATGAGTAAATATCATATTCGACCGTTTTTACTGAAGCTTAGACTATAACATATTAAAAACAATTAGTAAACAAGTATGTTAGTCTATTGAGTAAGCACTACTAATAAAATCTCAAAAAGTCCTAACAATCAAAAGTAACAAATAAAAATCAGTAAGTTAGGAAAAATAATCATATCATCAAAATGTTAGTTAGAACTCAGTTACAAATCAGTCATCTATTCTAAAATATTGAATCCTTCAAGTTCTAATATGTCTCTAACCATTGATAATTTTTTTCCCAAGTTATAAAATAAATTGAATCATCTTTTTCTTTCATCTCTAATGTTAGTCTATCCATTTCTGCACACTCTAAAATTTCAGTAATTATAATCTGGTCAGATGGTAAGTTCTCATTTTTCCAAAATTGGGCAAATACTATCCTTGCAGCTGTTAAAACATGCAATATCAAATAGTCATTCTCTTTACCATAATTAGGTCTTAATATTCCTAACAAAAAGAATTCCGGTTTAAATTCTATCTGTAGTTTCATCATGTTTTCCAACCATCTATGGATCTTAGACCTATATTTCTTAGCAATAGGGCATATCCACCAGGCGTGATAATAAGTGCCTGGCTGTTGTTTACATTTCCAGCAAATATTCGAAACATTTTTAAACATTTTCGCTAAGCGAATTGGTGTCATATGCCATCTATAAAACATCATATATAAGATTTCTTTATATGCTATCGCTTTTGTAAGCTTAATATTTTTAGCCCAATGTTTTTGCCAGTCTTCCAAATCTATAGAATGTCCAAAGTTCTTTGCCCATACTATCATTGTTTCTTTCACTTGTTCTTCTTCCATCTTCCAGTTTAAAAGAAATTTATAGAGTTTTCTAATCAAATTCTCATCTGTTTTTAACAAAATTTTATCTATGAAGGAGTATTATGAGACACTTTATAAGGCAGAGACGGTTTCTAAAGATATAATTCAGGCTTATTTAAAAGAAGCAAATCTCACAAAGGTTCCTGAGAATATGTGTCAGAGGTTAAACGAGAATGTTTCAATGATGGAGGTTACAGAGGCAATAAAAAAGCAAAAGAAAGATAAAACACCAGGACCTGATGGTCTGCCTGCTGAATTCTATGTAGTGTTACAAGATACTATAACTCCAACTTTGAAAGACTTATGTAATGAAGTTTTTTCACAGACAAAAATACCAGACTCATGGACTGAAGCTAATATTACTTTGATACCTAAAGAAGATACTGATCATACATTAATTAAAAATTACAGACCAATATCGCTATTAAATGTGGATTATAAAATCTTTGCTGCAATAATGGCAAAAAGAATGAAAAACTTTTCTAGATAGGTAGCGTATGTTTAGATATCTAAGGAGTATTTAAAGGAATATTTTGTTTTAAACATGTATAAGGGAATTTTAATGTTATAAGTAATGTTTATATGTGTGTTTTTGAGGGTGTTTATAAAGAATGATGGATAAATTTTAAATAATATAAGTATGACATTAGAAAATGTTCAGAGTATTTTATAATGTGTCTAACGATTGTAATTATAATTTTTTTTAATAAGTAATGTTTATATGTGTGTTTTTGAGGGTGTTTATAAAGAATGATGGATAAATTTTAAATAATATAAGTATTATATTAGAAAATGTTCAGAGTATTTTATAATGTGTCTAATGATTGTGATTTGATGTCAAAGAAAGAGGGATAGATTTTATATAATATAAGTATGATATTATGGAGATTGAATGAAAATTCTAGATAAGTAGTGCATTTTTAGATATAATTTTATATATATATATATATATTGGTCTTAAAGTATTTTATAATTTTTTTAATTAATTAATTGCTTATGGTTTACATGTGTTTAAATTTTTTTCTTTTAAGTTTTAATTAAGCCTATATTCAGCTCTGGGAAGGTTGGGGGAGGGTTGGGGTGGGTGGGGAGGGTTTGGGGAGGGGGATTTTCCTTTTTTCTTCTGTAAAACTTCAAAAAACTTTTAATAAAAAAAAAGAATGAAAAACTTTTTGAATGAATTTATACACCCAGACCAAAATGGTTTCCTACCAAAAAGACAGATAAAGAACAACTTGAGGATTATTTTAAATATCTTGGAATACTATGAAATTCATCTAGGGAACCAGATGGCACTTATATTCCTTGATGCACAAAAGGCCTTTGATAACTTAAATTGGCATTTTATGTTTCAACAACTTCAAGAAATGGACTTTGGTGAAAATTTTAATAAAGCAATTCAAGCAATTTATAAGAAACAAAAAGCAAGAATACTTTTAAATGGAGATTATATAGATGGATTTGAGATTAAAAAAGGCACTAGACAGGGATGTACACTCTCTCCTCTGTTGTTTATTCTTACATTAGAGGTTCTGGCAAGAAATATCAGACAAGATACAGAAATTAAAGGTCTGGAGATTAAAGATCAGAAATATAAACTACAGGCTTTTGCAGATGACTTGGTCTTCATTTTAGAGGAGCCATTGCAAACAGCTGATAAACTCTTGCAGAAAATTGAGAAATTTGGAGAAGTGGCTGGTCTGAAAATAAATAGGGAAAAGACTAAAGTAATAACAAAAAATCTAGCAGACAAACAGAAAATTCAACTTGCTAAAATGACAAATCTTCAGATAGTTAAAAAAGTCAAATATTTGGGTATTTATTTAACTGCAAAATATACTACACTAAAAGAAGACAACTATGAGAGACTAATGAAACAAAAAAATAGACTTGGAAAGATGGGAAAATCTTCAATTATCACTGCTAGGAAGAATAGCAGTTAACATTTTACCAAAGCTAATTTTCCTATTTCAAACAGTGCCTATTAAACTTACTAAGAATTTTTTTGATGATTTAAATGCAATGATTTTAAGATTTATATGGCAAAAAAAGAAAGCGAGAATCAAATGTAAATTGTTACAAGAATCTAAGGATAGAGGGGGCTTTGGACTTCCAGATTGGAGACTTTACTATTTACTTTGACTTAAAAAATGGATTATATTGAGAAATAAAATATTGCTTTATTTAGAGGGACACGATCTTCAGTTAGGTTGGCATGCTTTTATATGGTATGAGAAAGCTAAAGCACATAAGTACTTTCAAAATCATACGATAAGAAACGTACTACTTTCAGAATGGGAGAAAATTAAACATAAAATATATATGAAAATACCTGAGTGGCTTTCAACAATGGAAGCATTTGCTTATCTAAATCTGATTAACTATGACAAACTGGTTAGTTATAAAGACATTTTGGACAAAGAGGGAAAACTTAAGGACAGGCAAACTTTACAACTACAAGGTATTGACTTGACATGGTGGTCCTATTTGCAAATTCAAACAAAATACGAAAAAGATATAAAATCGACAGGTTTTTACAAAGAACAGACCCCATTAGTAATATTTTCTTAATATAATTGCAAATATTTTAAAAACAAATATTCATTTTATTTGTCATAATTTTTAAATGCATTATTTTATACAACTAAAGGTATTTTCCCCATTAATATATATCATCACACAAAGGGAACTTTTAAAAAGTACATTCAGTATGAGATCCATGGACATTCTGCCTTGTTTCTATTCTCCAGTCCATATAGGTTGGCTATGCAATATTCTTAATTCCTGCCAAATTTAGAAAACTGAGGGTAGGTAAAAACCAATCACCAAAGGCCATGGACAATAATGCTCCTTTCAATGGACCAATAGAGGACTGCAAAAACAATTAGTCAATCAATGCCTTGGAACTGGAGCTGCAGCAGCTTTTTCAGTTGTAGTAAAAAAACCTTTGCCTCTAGTTCATACAATAAGAGGAAGGGAAAGAGTAAATTGATTGCCTTCATCCTGTGTTTTCAGTATGCGCTGTAGGCATTTGGCAACAAAACAGAAACTGAATTGTTGGTGGGAGCCAAAAACTGTCTTGGTTATCAAGTTTAAGTGTATACATTTGCATACATTTTTAAAATGGATATATTAATATATTATGCTTATATTATGGGATCTCAGATGACTTCCTTGTGCTGTATAATACAAAATCTGTAAAATAAAGACAAATAACATCAATATAAAATAAAGAAGTGAGAAGTAAGTACAGGTAGTCCTCAACTTATGACCACAATTGAGCTCACAATTTATGTTGCTAAGTGAGAAATTTGTTAAGTGAGTTTTGCCCCATTTTACAACTTTTTTGCCACATTTGTTAAATGAATCACTGCCGTTGTTAAATTAACAAAATAGTTGTTAAGTGACTTTGTCAGAATGTTACTGTTAAATTCGTGGGTTAAAGGCATTGCAAGGAAACGAGTAGTGTGAACAACAACTCTTCTTTATTCATTCACCAACAAACAGCAACAGAAAAAAATGGCTTGCAGGCCTTTTATAGTGTCCTTGCAAAGGCCAGCGTCAGCTAATGAATGCAAGGCTGTTTTCGCACCTTGCGCATATGTGCAAGGCTGGAGACAGCCAGTCTGGTCCTGGGCAGCCTTGTGGTTTGCCCGGGACCCTTTGCAACATTTCTGAGCCTGTTGAATGATTCAGCAAGCCCAGGACATAACACCCTCCCCCCTAGATAAAACAATTACCCTTATCGTTATAGCAGCACACATACATGTGTTCAATTGGCAGGTTGTTGTTGTTGTTATACATCATGCCTGCACACAGGCAGACCACTCATCCATTGTTTAATACAAGAATATAATCACAGCGCTTAATACCTTGAGGTGGAGCACTCCTTTGTTTGAGTGTTTGCTCTGCAATTTGAAGAATTAGTAAGATTCCCTTTTGCTAGACAGAAACCTCACATAGTCTTTAAGATGTTTAGGTGGATCCTTGGCCCACTGTAACCTTCTCATGGCTGGTGTGTGTGCCTGGCCTGCCAGCTTGCCTGCCAGGCTAGGCAGACCAGGACTTTGATGCCCCAAAGACCCAAGTGACCCACCCAGCTGCTGACTGGCTGGATCCTCTAAATCCAAGCCAGGGTTCCTTAGGGGGTTGGAATTCCCTAAGTCCAGTGGTGGGGTGGAATTCTCCAAGTCCACAATGGATTCCTCTTGGGAGCACTGTCCCTCGAGCCCAAGACCAGCAGCTGGAGTGGCCTAAGTGGCTGAGGTGCCCCAATAACCCATGGCCCCCATGTATGTGCCGGAGGTGCCAGAGTCAGGAGCCGCCTCCATAGCAACCCCCCTTTCTGGAGACTCCCTGTCTGGAGCAATACCTGAATGTGTGAATGCCCCCTTTCTGCCACTGGAACATGTGCGGCAGCATGTGAAGAACTGCTAGAGTGGGGAGACTGTGGTCCAGAATTGTGATTAAGGTCCTCCCCCCCGAGAGCACAACCAGGAGCGGAAGTGTTACTGGGAAGCCTCCAACGCAGTTGGTCTATGTGACTTCGGATGATGCACCCATCATCCAAGGCCACTTCGTATGACAGTGGCCCAGAGACCTTGCATACCACTGCTGTGACCCATAGATGTCCAGGTCCATAGTTCCTTGCCCAGACCGGATCACCCACCTGTAGTCTCCTAGGTGCCCGCGGCTGTGACACCTGTGAAGCCACCCGGTCTGGGTGTAACCTGTCCAGTTTTGTGATGAGGTGGCGACCCCAGCGGAGTTCTGCTGGGCTCTTTCCTGTGGCTGTGCAAGGTGTGGTGCATTGTGAAAGAAGGAAATCAGCTAACCTGTGATGCCAGCTGCCATAAATGATTCTCTTGAGAGCATCTTTTGGTAGTGCGCACCATCCTCTCTGCCTGGCCGTTGGAAGATGGATGAAATGGTGCTGAAGTTGCATGCTGGATCAAGCTGGCCTGTAGAAAAGCCTGAAACTCAGAAGAAGTAAATTGGGGGCCATTGTCTGAGACCAGGACATCTGGAAGTCCATGGGAGGCGAAGATTCCTCTCAACACCTGGATGGTCCTAGCAATAGTAGTGGAGGAAACAGGTACAACCTTTAGCCACTTGGAATGGCTGTCAATGAGGAGAAGGAAGAATTGCCCCTGAAAGGGCCCAGCATAATCTATATGTACCCTTGACCAAGGGCCTTGTGTTTCCTCTCACCTGTGTACAGGGGCCTGAAGCACTTCAGGCCTGGACTATTGGCACACTTGGCACTTGTGAACCTGGGCCTCAATGGCTTTATTGAGCCCAGGCCACCAGAGATGGCTGCATGCAAGCACTTTCATCCAGACTATACTTGGATGTCCCTCATGCAGAGAGATCAAGACTCTAGTCCTCAATGAGGCTGGGATGAGTACCCTACTACCCCATAAAAGGCACCCCTTGAAAGTGGAAAGTTCATGCTTCCTTTGCCAGAAGCTTTGAAACTCAGTACCTGGACATGTGTCAGGCCATCCTGACAACACCCATGTCAGCACGCGTGTAAGTGTGTGATCAGTGGCAGTTTCTGCAGCCACATCCCTAGCATTGAGGGGAGATTCAGGCAACTCCTGAATGGAGAGGAGGTGAATAGTAGGGGCAAGATCCGCCTCTATCTTTTATAGAGGTAATCTGCTGAGGCCATCTGTATGGCCCATTTCTTTCCCAGGTTTGTGAATCATATGCTGATAGGAAAATTGACCATCTCAGCATTCTAGGAGATATTACGTGAGGGGTTTGCTTGTTTGTTGTAAACAAATCCAGCAGAGGCTTATGGTCTGTATAGACCATGAAGTGGCGGCCATATAAGAAATCATGAAATTTCTTTATGCCAGCTACTATGATCAAGGCATCTCTGTCAATCTGGGCGTAATTGCACTCTGCAGATGACAGAGTCCTTGAATAGTAGGCCACAGGGACTTGTGTCCCATCAGCCTTGAGGTGACTAAGTACTGCTCCCACCCCATAAGGGGATGCATCACATGCGATGCACACTGGCAATTGTTCATTGAAATGCGCTAAGACTGCATTTGAAGAGAGCAAGGCCTTAACCTCATTGAAACTCCTTTCATGGACCTTTGTCCACTGCCATGGAGCCTCTTATTTATTTATTTATTTATTTATTTATTTATTTATTTATGAGACTTATATACCGCTTTAAGTGCAAGCACTCTCTAAGTGGTGTACACCAGTAAGCAATGTATATATATATATTTACATTGCCCCCAACAATCTGGGTCCTCATTTTACCTACCCTGGAAGGATGGAAGGCTGAGTCAACCTTGAGCCGGTAAGATTTGAACCACTGACCTGCTGAACACAGTCAGCTAAAGTGGCCTGCAGTACTGCACTCTAACTGCTGCGCTACCTCGGCTCTTCTGTAACGGCTCAGCCACTGTAGCCTTGTGAAGAAGGAATGCATGATAAAAGTTTAAGAGTCCCAGAAAAGCCTGAAGTTCACTTTTGGACTTGGGACGTGGGGCCTGCTGAATTGTTTGGAGCTTGGATTCAGCAGGATGGATGCCCTGAGCATCAATTCTGAAGCCTAAGAATTCAATGGAAGTGACTCCAATTTTACATTTATCTTGCTTCAGCTTCAGATCCACTTGGTGGAAACGAAGCAAGACAGCCCTTAATCTTTCAGCTAAGTTTAGAGATGACTTCCCAGCAATGAGGACATCATCGAAATAGGGACAGACCCCAGGAATACCATGGAGCATGCACTCCATTACACTTTGGAATATACCAAGGGCTACATTAACCCCAAACTGCAGTCTTTTGACCTTAAAGGCTCCCCGGTGCATTACAATTGTTTGAGCCTCAGCTGTTGCCTCATCAACAGGTAACTGTTGGTAGGCCTGTGCCAAATCAAGTTTTGCAAAAATTTGTCCCCCTCTGAGGGAGGCCAGAATGTGGCTCACCACAGGCACTGGATGTGCATGCTGTTGCAGCACTTTGTTCAGTGTATATTTATAGTCCGCACAAATTCGAACTTCTCCATTAGCCTTCAGAGGCATTACAATGGGGGGTTTCCCATGGACTAGAGTCCACAGGTTCTAAGATGTCCTGCTGGAGCAGCTTGTCCAGCTCTGCATCAATTTTGCTTTTGAGAGGCACTCTTCTAGGCTTATTCCTAATGGATGTGATAGCTGGGTCTAAATGTAAGGCAATGGAAGGCCCCTTGTATGAGCCAAGCTCTGGGCTAAACACATCAGCAAACTCCT
This sequence comes from Crotalus tigris, assembly GCF_016545835.1. NCBI lineage: Eukaryota > Metazoa > Chordata > Lepidosauria > Squamata > Viperidae > Crotalus > Crotalus tigris. The sequence continues at coordinate 1,248,296 of NW_024096553.1, read as the reverse complement.
TGCAGACTTCTGCAAGGCCTGACATTTGTATGCTGTGAAGTCCAGTCACTTGGATTCCAAGAGTCTTGAACCAATCGAGTCCAATGAGACTCGTGAGATCACCCCCAACTACCACCACATCTAGTAGGCATTCAAAAGCCTTACGCTGCACGTTGAGCGTGGCCTCTCCCTTCACGCTGACTTTGGAATTCTGGAAGTCAGTGAGAACTAAGTTGATGGCCTGAGTTTTACTCGTAGGCCACTACTGCTGAAAACCCTTTTGAAGGTATCATGAGAAATGATTGATAGAGTGGACCCTGAATCCAAGTCCATCGATAAGGGAACCCCCTGCAACTTCATGTCAATGTGAAGCTTTTTTTAAGTGGCTTATGTGTTCCTGTCCAGCGTGATGCACAGAAAACCACCCTGTGTTGGCTGGGGACCCTGGTACCTTTCTGAAGCAATTCTTCCTGAGGCTGGACCTTCTGGTGACCCAAACAGATGGAGGGAATGTGGCCTTGCCTGCCACATGTCCGGCAAATGGTGGAGCGGAATCTGCAGTCAGCACGCTTGTGGCGTCCTCCACACCTGAAACACTGGGGAGATGCTGGGGCCTTGTTTGGATGCTCCTTTGCCTTCCTCTCCACTGACTGGTGCAACCTATCCACCTCTTCTTCAAGATCCTGTTCTGGATCTTCTCGAGCGACCTCTTGATGGATGGCAACGATGGCTGGAGAATTTCTGGCGAGCTGCAAGGCCTTCAAAGCACTGCCTGCTGCTTCTTCAGCTGCAACCTCTCTCAAGGCATCTTGGAACAAAACATCTTCCTTGGCGAAGATCTTCTGCTGCAGCTCACGACTTCTTAGGCTTCAAACGAAATGATCTGCAGCCTGGCTGCTTGCCTTAAGGCAGCAATAAAGTCCACAGCAGACTCATCAGGCCTCTGGTCCCTCTGCTCGAATGCGTGTCACCAAGCAATCACTGAAAGTTTAGGTTGGAAATGTTCTTTCAGCATCTTCTTCAAATCTACATAAGACACTGACTCCAAAAGCGCCGGGGCCACCAGATTCTCTGCTATGTCAAATGTTTCTTGTCCACAAACACACAGCAAGGTAGCTGCTTTAAGGCCGTCTTCTCTTATCTGATTAACTCTGAAGTAATTCTCCACCCGCACCACGTACGAGTTCCAATGTTCTGGGTGGGAAATATCAAAGTCTGACAACTGGCCTATCTCAGACATCTTAGCCTTCTGCAACCCTCGTCAATGCCTTCGCTGCAAACATTTTGTTGGAAAGGGGTCCTTCTGCTGAGCTCACCTCCAGTGATTCTGTACTGGCAGGCAGAGTCACGATTCTGGACTCCGAACTTTCCCTAGGGCTTCAGGACTTCCTTGGTGAGTCCTATCTTCTTCTATTGGTAATCTTGCTTGCAGCGATCCCATCTTTGTCGCCACTGTTAAATTCGCGGGTTAAAGGCATTGCAAGGAAATGAGTAGTGTGAACAGCAACAGAACAGCATTCACCAACAAACAGCAACAGAAAAAAATGGCGCGCAGGCCTTTTATAGTGTCCTTGCAAAGGCCAGTGTCAGCCAATGAATGCAAGGCTGTTTTTGTGCCTTGTGCATGCGCGCCAGGCTGGAGACAGCCAGTCTGGTCCCGGGCAGCCTTGTGGTTTGCCCGGGACCCTTTGCAACATTTCTGAGCCTGCTGAATGATTCAGCAGGCCCAGGACATAACAGTTACAAAAGGGAATCACATGATCCTGGGACACTGCAATCATCTTAAATATGAATCAGTTGCCAAGCATCCGAATTTTGATCATGTGACCATGGGGATGCTGCAATAGTCATAAGTGTGGAAAATGGTCATAAGTCGCTTTTTCAGTGGCATTGTAACTTTGAACAACTACCTGTAGTATAAATAAGCAAACAAATAGCACAAGCAGAATAGTGAGCAATCTCACCAATCAAATCCATTCTGGAACAAATAAGTCCAAATCCACTGTGGAACAATAGCTTTCAGAAGGCTTGGCTGCCATCTGAACTTCATCAGGATGGCAACTGCAGAGTGTTGGAGTTGCAACTGAGAAAGATTGCTTGTGTTTTGCTCTTTATCTCACAAACTTGAGGGGATTACCAGCAGGTTTGGTGGAGTTTTGCCCTAGAAGATTCAGATGGAGGAGGGAGGCCTGTTAGTCCTTAATGTCATGCCATGTAGGGCATTATAAGTTAAGATCAGCACTTGGCCTGCACCCAGAAACCTTTTACTATCATCCATAGCATATTATATGACTACAGCAATTCTGGAATCCCATCCCACTGTATTGTTCCAAGAGTTTTCTTGAGTTTTACTCTTCCAAACTTCTTCACTCTACAAGTCATCTTTTATTTTTTATTTTTTTTGCTTTCTGTTTGGCTCTTGACAGTTTACCTTAGACTGTCATCAGTATCCAATTGAGTTGTCATATTTTACTTTGCACCCAACTCTTACTGTTGCTGCTGTCAACTCAGCTTTTGACATTGAGACCTTCTATAATTTCACCACCTTCTGTCCATCCTCATCCACCTCTTCACTGCCAAGTTTTCTGTATAGTCTGAGCCAGAGCAGCTGTCTCCTAATCTAGCTTATAACACTGTAGCCCCTGGAGTTGTTCAAAACAAACAGTCTTCTGGGCAATCTGAACCAGAGGACAAATTCTTTAACCATTCTGCATATTCTAATTCTAACATAACAGTTCTGGTTTCACAAACAGCACGTAATATTTTATTGTACCCTATATGCTAGAACTAGATACTCATTTCAGTATTTTATTATGGTCACTGAGTAGAATTCAACAAGTCAACTGCAAATGAAACAGAATAAGACAAGATAGTTTATAACTAGATGTTGAATGCAATAAAACGTGTCTGTTTTAGGAACAGTATAGTGAAAGTTGGACATGTCTAAGAACTGTCTCACATTTTTTCATTACCTTTTAACAAAGTAATTAACAGTTTAAAATATTTTTTAAAAAATGTTCACTTCTTGATTAGTCTTTTTTATTCCCTACATTAAAAACTCATAGAATGTTGGAATGTGTTTATGGCTACTTTTCCTATCAAATATTTGTTACCAGTTTGGCTGGATGGATTTACAGAGTTTATACAGTTATCATCTAAGGATTAATTTTCAAGTAATAAAAACCAGATACTGATTTTAAATATAACTCATCAAAATCATAACTTTAAATCAGAGACAGCCATCCTCCAACTGCATGCATCTATTTTGTTTGGTCCACACACTTTTATAAGTTGCAATGATTTTCTATTTCTCTAATGTAATGTATGGGTTTAACAACAACAACAACAACAACAATAATAATAATAAAGTTGGAGGTCATCGAGTCCACAGGAAACCCTACACCATTTCGGACAGATGGCTGTCCAGTCTCTTCTTAAAAACTTCCAGTGTTGGAGCATTCACCGCTTCTGGAGGCAGGTGTTCCATTGGTTAATTGTTCTAACTGTCAGGAAGTTTCTCCTAATTTCTAATTTAATTATACTATGTCTTTCCATAAAAGATACAAAAGTTCAGGTTATTTTTATTTTTATCACAGGTTATATTGGCCAAAAAAGAGTAAATAATAATGAGATTTGGCAATTTCACACAGGTTTGGCCAGTGGATAGGATAGAGAGACTGAAGAAGCTGTAAAACTATGCTCTGGATTTGGAAAAGAAAAAAAAAAAGCCCAATCCCTGTCTTAGCTAAAAGTGCCTGACATTATAGAACTTCTGCAAATTGGACTCTGAATAATTTTGCCATAATTGCTGGAGGAAAAGGAATTTGTACAAGTATACTGGAGGCAGTATACCAGTACTGGCAAGTAAGGACACAGCTGATACTCATCTGCTGCCAGCAAAAATGGGATATTTTTTGCAGGGGATGTTGTGAGGATAGAAAGAAGAGAATTAACCATTCTTCCTATCAAAATCCACACACCCCCACACGAAACTATCCTTTGGCTCAATAAGATTTTAAAAATAGCCTTTATGGATGTTAATGGTGACTGCTCAGTCTTTGCAAGGAAAAGATCAGCCATGAAAATGTTCTTATGGAGAGAAAAGATGCAAATGAATTGAACTTTGCAATGCATTAAAGTTAGCAACTATTACAGCAAAATAAGTGCCATGTTCCACAAATCCATGTTGTTCTTTCTCTTACTTATTCTCAGGTTTGTATTAGGCACTTTGGGGTCTGATCACGCTTCACAGAGATCATGCTGCCTCTTAACTTCTGGAAACTGAGATATGGAATAATGAATTTAAGCTGTCTGGTATTGCTCTCTTCAAACCTGCTCACATATATCTTCTGTCATTGGTGACAAATTCCAGCACAGTCTTGATTCTATGCAATGAGGCTCATAAATATTCTCTTTAAAGCCATTTCTAATGCTGGGCATTCATGATACGCTAATCTCTGCAGCATTTACAAACTTAAAAGAGTTTGCCTCCTTTAAAAAACCTTTTCTAGAGATTTGAATGAGCAGACTTTTAATCAGTGACTGTAGTTCCTGAAAGAGAAGGTAAAAAAATTCCATAGTATTTCAGTTTCATTCTTTCTTGTATTATGGCTCTTCTGTATGCATGTTTTATTTTAAATGTCATTTCATGACTTGCTACATTTTGGTAGTATTTAGTATATAGCTCTAACTTAAAACTGTTGTTAAATGAACACTTGTAAGCAGTGCTTTTTTTGTAAAAAAAAAAAAAAAAGGTTCTGGAACTCACACACGTCATACAACCCATCTTGCCTATCCGACAAGGTTCCATCCCAAAAAGATGCCGGAACTCCGTTCTGAGCTTTCTATGGCAAAAAAACCCCTGCTTGTAAGTAAAGGACTACTGTAGTTTTCCCTGTTAGTATTGGTGGGCAAGTGTTTTTTCCTTGGTAGTTCCTTGATTAGGATATTGTTTTTTGTTTGATTGTTTGTCTGGTGTTAATCTCTGCTTATTGGAGTGTTGGCAGCTGAGGAGGATGTGTACTTTGTTTCCTTCTTAGCTTTTTATTATCTCTTGAATGGTGGGTAAATGTGATTTATCTCTCTCTATATATTGATGGCTGATTTGTCTGAGAAATTCCCTAGCATTTTTGCATTTAGCTTAGTGTAGGATGCTCACAGTTTCGAAGTTGAAACTATGGTTGAGTCTGTTCAAGTGTTGTGATATTAAAAAGTTTTCTTTATGTCTTCTAACTGCTAGTTGGTATTTATGGAGGCACTCTGCTAGACTTCTGCCTGTTGATACTGCATAGTAATTGTTAGAGTCCTTACACTGTATGTTGTAGAAAACTGGTTTTTCTTCTTCTTCTTGGGCTATTGGTATCCAAATGAGGTTTTGGGGGGCTTTTTTTGGTTTGTGTGCTGGGGTGATGCCATGTGGTTGTAATAGTTTGTTAGTTATTTTAAAGATGTTTCTGATGCATAGCAGTGTTAAAGTGTTCAAAGCTTGTGTTGGTCATGTTGAAGTGGGTTGAATGGTTGGTATTTTTTTAAAAAATAAAGTTTCTTGGGTATCCATTTTTTTTTTGGAAGAAGTTGTAAAGGTGGTCTGTTTCCTTTCTCAAATTCTGGATTGCTGTACTGGATCCGTATGCATCTGAATAATGCAATAAACAGCTTTTTTGTGGAAGGATGGATCATTTTTAATAGATTTGTGTTGCTAATTTACCATCAGTCCTTCTGATGAGAATATCTGAGAATAGACTTTTGTTTTCTTCCCCCTTGACAATTTTATTCCTTTGAAGATGTTGATTGTTTCATGTGTTTCCTTTAGTTGCTCCTTTTTTGTCTACATACTGGATTCTTAATTTTCATTCTATCTGTGAAAGTGCCATAGTTTCTAAATGCTGTATTACAGTTTCTGCTATGAATCTTGAGAGTGGTGATCCCATGATGTTCCTCTGATTTGCTGATATATTTGTCCATTAACCTGAAAGTAGATAGTGAAGCAGAGGTTGATGAAATCTATGATTCTGGATATTTCAATCTTAGTTATTTGGTTAGGTCAGGTCTTTCATTAGTTCTGGGTCTTTGGATGTAAAGAGTGTGTGACATCAAATGAAACCATAATTTCATCTTCTGTTTTTAGATATTTGATTTTCTGGAGGCATTGTAGTTGATGGAATATTTGCTCCATGTTGTGAGATATCCAAGCTTTTTTTTATAAACTCTTTGGTTATACTGTATGTTATGGTCCCTGGTAATGATACAATTGTATAAATTTACTAGAAACCAGAACACTGTAAGTTCTGCTCCAGGCTTAGACATGAAAGCTGTATGGGTGACTTGGCCAGTCACTCTCTCTCTCATAGGGTTGTTCTTGTGGGGAAAATAAGAGAAAGAATGAGTATTAGATATGTTCATTGCCTTGAGTTATTTATAAATAGTAAGAAAGGTGGGATACAAACAAGCAAACAAATAAATGAAGCATGCTGGACTTGTATATTTATGGGCATCTATAGAAGAATGGGAAGATGGGTCCACTGATATTTATGTTTTTATTAAACAAATTTATCTGCCATTGTTCTTTTTTTGTGATATGATCTTTCTTGGTTAGGTCATACAGTACAATTTATTTTATGTACTGTTTTCTAAATGATCTCCAAGTGTCAACACTGCTGACGTACTGCAAGTGAAAGCCTTACTCATTGTTCACCCCATAAATATCTTCATAATCAATATAGCTCCTTTTACGTGAGCCACTCTGCTCAATCTGATTATAAACAGTCAGCCTTAATTCACTCATAGACACTTCATTCTTTTGCTTTTCAGCCTTTCTTCCAGGTATCTTGCTTTCTCCTTACTGCTATAATATAGTTGCAGCTCTATTGATATTGCAAATAAATGGTTGATCCATACATGCATATGTAACATTTCATGACTCATATTAAGTGTGGGAAGTTGTTCCATATAAAAGTGTAACACCATAAGGACTATCAGAAATTGTCATCTGAAGTCTCAGCCACTTGTTCAGTTATGTCATACATTTTTACTAAGTCAGCATGCATATTCAGATAATTAAGAAAAAATGCATAGCATTTGCAGATTATAGTATTAATGACTACTTTGAATCAGGGGTGTTAAACTGCCGGCCCGTGGGCCGGATGCATCATAATGAAACCACAAACACCCCATTGCTGACAATGGCAAAAAAGTCGTGAAATATCTTGTCACATCATGTGATGGTGCGAGTTTGATACCCCTGCTGTAGATGAAAGGAAAGGCAACTTCATGAATAGGATTAAACAATATTAACTGAACATTGTGGGACAATGGGACATGATAAAGATAACAGATCGATTGTGGGCTGGATCATAAATTATGCCATGCCTATTCTGGTTGGTTGTTTTTGGCTTGGCATTAATTGTGAATCCAATTATTATGGCATAGTCCATGCATTATATGAATCTGCAAACCTCAATTAAAAATTCCTGATTTAGTGTTCATAAGAGTAAGACAGGCAAGGCTGATCACTAACCTAGTTTCAATTGTTTTGAAAAAAAGGGATTTTTTTTACTTGTGTAACTGTTTCAGTGTGAAACACTGAATTACTGCAGCTAGGGTAAAGGGATGAGCCACTAATGATTCTGTCATTCTATTCTTACATCTGCATCCTTCCCTTGAGCTTGATGGTTGATCAGTTAAGGTTGATGGGGTTGAATTATTTCACTTACTCTTAGAAATAAGATATAGACCCCCACATTTGCTATGTAGAAGATTAGTTAAGACCTGGATTTTGTAGGGAGTTAGAGGAGACTGAAGAGTTGAATTGGTTGTTATACAGCATACAATATATTTACTTTTATAACTTAGTTTCAGCTGACCGAAGTACTTGTAATGAGGAAAGAATGATACATGCAACTGAATTTTCATGACTTTCATATATTGATATTGTTTGGAGGATAACTTTAATATTTTTAGGTTACTGAAATCAATAGTATTTTTGTTTGAAATTGCTGATTTATTTTTTAAAATAAATTTGATGATTTTATTATATAATTGGTATCCTCTGAACTTTACTTTGGTTCTGTTATTTTTGTTATGGTACTCTGCTTTAGAATATTGGCTGTTAATATTACAGATATTACTCAAATTTTTAATTCTTTGATGTTTCCCTTTAGAGGAGAAAGCTACCTGTCTTGTCTATGTATAATATGTTAAATGATTAATAAGTAAAGCTAATATAGAAACAGTTCTAAAACTGAATTGTTATAATCAACTTGTAGAGCAATAATATGAAATCATTTAGCCTCTACAAAATGAGGGAATAATAAATGCATTCATTTGGAAAGTTAGTTTTCCATTTCTTCTAGTTTTACCTTATAAGTATATGGATATTTTTATAAACTGAATAAAATGATTGACTTGGGAGAGGAGGAAATGTCATTTAGCATAATTCATATTTGCTTTGGCCTTCAGTATTATAAATGTATATTTAGGGATTTATTATAGAGTCTAAAACAAAGAGTTACAGAATGGGAGTATAAAACCAAATATTCTAACTTATTTTCATCACACATTCATCACAGAATGCATTCAGGTAAATGTACTATATCTGGTTATATAATATATACTTTATATAGTATATACTATATGTATAATATATATAATATAGTACACACACATAAAGTCCATTCAGAAAGTATTTAGACCCCCTTTTACTTTTGTCAATTTTGTTATGCTGCAGCCTGATTCTACAGTTGTTGAAATTCATTTTTTTCCTCATTAATCAACACTCAGTATCCCATAATGTCAAAGTGGAAACAGAATTTTAGAAATGTCTGTAAATTTATTAAAAATAAAAACTGAAATTTCACCTTGTAAGTATAAGTATTCAGACCCTTTACAAAAACACTTGAAATTTAGCTCAGGTGCCTCCCATTTCTCTTAATCATTGCTGACATTTTTTCTACACCTTGATTGGATTCAACCTGTGGTAAATTAAATTGATTGGATATGATTGGAAAAAATATTTACCTTTCTATATAAGGCCTAACAGCTGATAATGCACACTATAGCAGAGCAAAACCCATGAGATCAAAGGAACTGTCTGCAGAGCTCAGAGACAGGATTTTTGCAAGGCACAGATCTGGGAAGGCTACAATAAAATTTCTGTTGAAGGTTCCTAAGAGCACAGTGGCCTCCATAATTCTTTAATGGAAGAAATTTAGCACAAGTAAGACTTTTCCAAGAGCTGGTCGCCCGGTCAAACTGAGCAATCAGGGAAGAAGGGCCTTAGTAAGAGAGGTGATCAAGAACCTAATGGTCACTGACTGAGCTCCAGAGATCCTGTGTGGAGATGGGACAGAGTTCCAGAAGGACAACCATCACTGCTGCCTTCCACCAATCTAGGCTTTATGGCACAGTGGCTAGATGGAAGCCTCTCCTCAGTGCAAAACACATGAAAGCGCACTTGGAGTTTGCAAAAAAGCATCTGAAGGACTCTCAGACTGTGAGGAACAAGACTCTCTGGTTTGATGAAACCAAGATTGAACTATTTGGCCTCAATTCTAAACGTTATGTCTGTAGGAAACCAGACATTGGTTATCACCTGCCCAATATCATCCCAACCATGAAGTATTGGTGGTGGCAGCATCATCCTGTGGGGATGTTTTGCAGCAGCAGGGACTGGGAGACTGGTCAGGGTTAAGGAAAACCTGAATGGAGCAAAGTACAGTGATATCCTTAATGAAAACCTGTTCCACACCACTCAGAACATCAGACTGGGCTGAAGGTTCATTTTTGAACATGACAACAATCTTACATATACAGCCAAAACAACACAGGAGTGGCTTATGGACAACTCTGAATGTCCTAGAGCGGCCCAGCCAGAGCCCTGACTTGAACCCTATTGAACATCTCTGGAGGAACCTGAAAATGGCTGTCCTCTGACAGTCGCTATCCAATCTGACTGAGCTTAAGAGGATTTGCAAGGAAAAATGGCCGAAAATTCCCAAGTCCAGGTGTGCAAAGCTTGTTGCATCATACCCCAAAAGACTCAAGGCTATAATTACTGCCAAAGGTGCTTCAACATAGTACTGAGTGAAGGATCTGAATACTTATGCCGTGATTTCAATTTTTTCTTTTTAATACATTTACAGACATTTCTAATACTCTGTTTTCATTTTGTCATTATGGGGTATTAACTATAGATTAATAAGAAAAATGAATTTCAACAACTGTAGAATCAGGCTGCAGCATAACAAAATTGATGAAAGTGAAGGGGTCTGAATACTTTCTGAATGCACTGAATATTATAATAAATCTATATTATTTCCCTATAACTTTATATATGAAATAAGAAAGTCTTGCTAGCAATCCATAATCTTTAAATATTCCCACTTGACAAAAGGTAGCAAGTGTATTGGGATCAATTGTAGAACTGTTGCAACAGATAGAAGTGTACTTCACATTTTGAATTAAACAGCACAATTTCCCAAATTATACCCTTATCATAAATTATTACTTATGTTAATTAAGCAGACACTCCATGTTTGGAAGCCATTCACCTTTGAATATCGAATGTTGGAAAAATCACTTTCATAGTGTTAGAAAAGAAAAATTGAATTAGCCAGAGTTTTACCACCAGAACGTATAGTTCAACATCAATATTTATCCTTATTATTAATACAGATTCTGTTAAGTAGTTCTATTTAGTTAGTGTCATTTGTTTGAGCTAGTTTTGATACTGACTGATTCAAGTTGAGCCTACCATAAATCTTTATTCTGCCTTCCATGATAAAGCTTTCTCAAATCCTTCCTGCTCATGCTATTGAAAGATCGTTTTTCAACATCATCTAACCCTGCTCATTGTGGAAGAAGACATCTTACTTACTTGGCCAAGGGCACTATGCAAGCATTTAAGAACTGAAACAAAAATCTTTTGGCTTTACAAATACACTAAATCATGAATAGTGTCCAGTGGAACATTTGTTTGCTTTTAGAATGAAGTATTATAATATTGACTCTGGTGATACAATTTTCTTTTAGTAATTTTTGGAATGATATGAAATCTATAAGAATGCTTTTGGCAAGTTTTGACATAACAAGCAATATATGTTTTTGAGATATTTTACAAGATGGTTCAGTTATAGACATAATTGCAATTCTGGAAAATTTTACTAACGGTCAATTAGTGATCACAAGGACAAAACAGAAGAAGAGTGAGACAAGCTTGATATAATAGCTTGTAAGAGTAATCTGGAAGGACAGAAGAAAGAGCCATAATTAAGACAACAGTCTGACAAAAAAATCTTGAGTCCTAGCAGAAATATAATTTGAGAAAGCATTTCAGGCTTGACTCTGCCTGGTCTTCTTTAGATAAAGTGGGAGAAGGGAGTAGTACATTCAGACTTACAAGATTGTCTTCTTGTAACCATATAATAAAAGTAATATTGGCATTCATAACTTTGGTTTGCTAGTCTCGTCTACCTCCAAGGGATGACATCAACCTCGCAAGTCTAAATATGCTTCCCAGTTTCCCTCCTTTATCTATAATAGAACCAGGAAGGATCAAACCTGAGGCACTTTCTCAAATTGCATTTGTTCCTCAGATTCAGATTTCTTTTGTTGACCATTGGCTTTGTTTTCAGCTCTTTTTCCTGTTCTTCAAGGTCACTTTTACAGCCTATTACACCCTGTTGGATCAGAATAAATTAATTAATAATTTATGAGACTTGTATGTATTAATAGTTCTTTGTTGTTAATAGTTCCAGTATTATTTAGAAACATCAATATGACTACAATTTATTTTTATGTTGGAAAAGGAAAAAACTTGTAGAAAAAATGATAGATAAATAAATCTCATTAACCTTTCCTGTTTATTTCATTTGATTTAATTATTATTGTTCGTGATGAATCTTTTTCAAATGTTGAATGTCATTGTTTGCATCCAATGCTTTTAATAACAGAAGATATTTTTGGGTGAATTCATGAGATCTCAACTGTAAGGACAAAATTATTTTCTAGACTTGCCCTGTTTCTCAAAACCTAGAGCTGCAATCTGTGTTTCTTCAATTTCAGACCTTGCTAACTGGATCAGCAAAGTCTAAAGATATTTCCACTTATTGTAACTAGTTGGAGACTGCACAAATTTAGAGTGAAGCTGAAATAGGTTTTACATGGAGTGTAAATCCCAGTGGTGGGATTCAACCGGTTCGCATCACTTCAGCAGAACCAGTAGCTAATTTTTTGTTGCCCAGGCCCAGAATGGACTTCCAGAAGCAGCATCCACACAGAGAACCAGTTGTTCACATATTTGAATCCCTCCATTGGAGTACAGATGTATCTTGGCATGAAAGCGAAATAACAACAACAAGGCAGCTGCAGATGCATTTGTCTGAACAATCAGAGTGGAGGGATTTTCCCCCCCCCCAACTTGATATTCTTTATCTAAACCTGGCTATACTTACTGAAAATAGTAAAAACTGTAATAGCTGTAATCGCATTGGGCTTAGTGAACAAATACACTTGATAAAGGAATTTCTTATGTTCCTATGTAGCTATTATCACTGCAATATTTGTTTTGTCTTTTATTTTATGTAATGTATATAGCAACTCAGATTTTAACCTACTCAAGGTTGAAAGAACTTTGAATCTCTCAGTTGAAGCAACATGGCAAGGATACATATTTCAAAAGCATGAAAGCAAGGAATTCCTCATGCCTATCCCCTGCCCTACCAGATGAAGAATTTCTGATTTTCTCCTTTCAAAACAATTTATTTGAATGTTTGATGGCACAACATATGAGTCAGAAGCTATTCTGCTTGCTTTGCATTTATGTCCTTGTGATCCCTCTCTCTCTTCAATCAATTTTAGGGAAATCACCCACTTATGAGATCTGTAGTCCTTTGTACTCGCTACAGCTGCAATGCCACTCAGTTTGAAAGCTTTATTTCCATCTTTGAAATTTTATAAAAGGCAAAGCAGCTGCCAGAAGAAGATTATAATTTAGTGACAGTTTCTTAGGAGAAAGAAAAGACAAGAAAAAAGCAACACTGTAAAATTACATCAGTTCTGATTTTTTTGTTTACCAGTGAAGAAGCTGGAGTTTAGCAGAACTATTTTGATTCTATCTTCCTATTTTAAGGTAATGCTGCAAAAAATTACTCCATGGTGAAGGAATTAACAAATACAAATTAAGAAAAAAGAAAGGAAAGAAGAGAATAATACAGATTTTGTTATTGGTACATCTTAAGCCTTTTCAATCAATGGATATTGTTCTGTTTTCTGCTGGGTTCAGCATTGAAGAGGCAGGAATAATAAACAGGTACTTCTTTATTGAAGACAAAACAGAACTCAAACAAAGATGGCTCTGCCCCTATTTATACATTCAGCTTGGAGTGGTGTCAGCCAATGAATGCACCATATTCTCCCACTCAAATGCATACTAAATGCATACTATCAGCCTTGTAGACAGCAAGTCTGGCTAGCAGGCCAGTGGTCTGCTAATGGTTGCAGTGCAGCTCCCTGCACCTGTTCCATAATTAAGCTCAGTACATTACACCCCTCCCTCCTGGTTCTTTAACACATACACAATATTTCTTGTTGTTCAATATTACACACATTCAAAAGCACAATGACACTCAGTGATACACAAGTCTGTCATCACACTTGTCAGAAATAATAATATCAAAACAACCCTGTTGCAAGGAACATATAAAACATCCCCATTTCACAGATCTACATAGCATTTTAGTACATAGGTATTTCAATTTCAAAGGAACATACACAAGCATTTCAGTTTGCAATAAAAATACATAAGCATTTTAAGTTTGCAAAGACAGAAACCTCATGTAGCCCTTTAAAAACTTTGGAGCTGCTGCTAGCTCCCGATCTGCAAGCTCACCTGCCAGGCTCAGCAGACTGGGGCTGTGTGACCCATTCAGTATGGGTGAAACTGGTTCATAAAGGCTGGCCTGTTCCGGTAAACCTTTGTCCAGTTCCCTATGGCTGGCCTGTTCCTGTAGGCCTGAGCCAAAGTTCCTCGGTGGAGAAGAATCCACCGGATCAGTGTGAAAAGCCGATTGAGAGCAATGTCCCATTGGCGCCAATTGAGATCAATGTCCTGTTGGCACAGTGCCTGAGGTAATAGCAGTATGAAAACCTGATTGAGAGCAATGTCCCATTGGCGCAGTGCCTGAGTTAGGAGCAGTCTCATTGGCAAACCCCCCCCCCCATTTGGCTATCGCATTGTTCCACGTTCGCTGAGAGACTCAGATTCACGATCGCGATTGTGATCCTCCTCCCCCCTGAGAGCAGAGTCAGGAGTGGAAGAGTGGCGTGGCAGCCTCCAACGCAGCTGGTCAATATGCCTGCAGAGCACACGACCGTCTTCCAGGGCCACTTTGTATGAGAGCGGCCCTGACACCTTGCAAACCATTGCTACAACCCACAGTGTCCCTAGTCCATAGTTGCATGCCCAAACCGGATCACCCACTTGCAATTGCCTTGGTGCCTTAGGCTGCGGCACCTGCGATGCAACCCTGTCAGGGTGTAAGCAATCAAGCTTTGTGATCAGAGAGCGACCCCATCGAAGCTCAGCTGGGCTCTTGCCCATAGACATGCAAGGCATTGTGCATTGGCAGAGGAAGAAATCTGCCAACCTATGATGCCAGTTTCCATGGGTTATCCTTTTCAAGGATTCCTTTGTTATGTGAACCATGCATTCCATTTGGCCATTAGAGGCCGGGTGAAAGGGAGTTGATGTGGCATGCTTAATCATATTTGCCCTCAGAAAGAACTGAATCTCTGAGGAAGTAAATTGAGCTCCGTTGTCGGAAACAATGACATCTGGAAGCCTATGTTTTGCAAAGATGCCCCTCAAAACCTGGGTGGTCCTGGCAGTCATCGTAGTGGAATGACCTCCAGCCACTTAGAGTGACTGTCCAAAACAATGAGGAAGAGTTGCCCCTGAATGGGGCCGGCGAAATCAATGTGAATTCTCAACCAAGGGGCTTGTGTGGCCTCCCATCTATATACAGGAGCCTGTGGTATTTCCGTCCGGGACTGCTGGCAAATGTGACACCTGTGGACCTGGGCCTCAATGTCTTTGTCGAGTCCAGGCCATCAGAGGTAGCTACACATGAGCACCTTCATCCTGACTATGCCCGGATGTCCCTCCTGCAGAGAATCAAAGACTCTAGTCCTCAGTGAGGTCAGGATCACCCTGCTGCCCCACAGGATACAACTCTTAAAGGTGGATAACTCATGCTTCCTTTTCAAGAATCTCTGGAAGTTAGTGCCAGGACACGTGTCAGGCCATCCTGTAAGCACCCAGTTCAACACGTGAGTTAACGTGTTGTCAGTAGCTGTTTCTGCAGCAACATCCCCTGCATTGAGGGGAGACTTTGGCAAATCCTGGATAGACAGGATGTGATTGGCTGGTGCAGGATCTGGCTCTAATTGCCATAAGGGCAGCTTACTAAGGCTGTCTGCATGGCCCATTTCTCTCCCCAGATTGTGAACCAGGCAATACTCATAAGCAGATAGAAATATTGACCACCTCAACATTCTAGGGAAGATGATTTGGGGTGTCTGTTTGTTCATAGTGACAACCCTAGAAGTGGCTTGTGGTCAGTGAAGACCATGAAATGGTGGCCATACAAAAAGTTGTGAAACTTCTTGATGCCAGCCACAATGGCCAATGCCTCCCTATCTATTTGCATTTAATTGCATTCTGCAGCAGAAAGAGTCCTGAAATAATAGGCTAATAATAATAAATAATAGACTTGTGTCCCATCAGCACTGAGGTGACTTAAGACAGCACCGATCCCATAAGGGGATTCGTCGCATGCTATGCTGACTAGCAACTGCTCATTAAAATGAGCCAACACCGCATTAGAGGACAACAATGCTTTAACCATAGCAAAACTCCTCTTGTGGACACTTGTCCACTTCCATGGGGCCTGTTTGTCCAAGAGCTGGTGTAACGGCTCTGCCACTGTGGCCTTGTGGGGGAGGAAAGTATGGTAGAAATTAAGGAGTCCCAGGAAGGCTTGAAGCTCTCCCTTTGTTTTGGGAGTGGGTGCCTGCTGAATCGCTTTGAGCTTGGATTCAGCCGGATGGATGCCTTCGGCATCTATATGAAACACCAGGAATTCTGTGGAAGTGACTCCAATTTTGCATTTCTCTTGTTTGAGCTTTAGCCCCGCTTCGCAGAAATGTTGCAACCTGTCAGACAGGTTTTTGACTGATTCGCCAGCTATGAGAACATCATCAAAATATGGGCATACACCTGGAATGTTGTGGAGCATGCATTCCATCACACTCTGAAAGATGCCAGAGGCTACATTCACCCCAAACTGTAGCCTTCGCACTTTGAAGGCTCCCTGGTGAGTCACAATGGTTTGGGCCTCTGCCATGGCATCATCCACTGGCAGCTGCTGACAGGCCTGAGCCAAATCTAATTTGGCGAAAATGCGACCTCCCTGTAGAGATGCCAGAATATGGCTGACTACAGGCACTGGATAGGAGTGCTGCTGGAGAGCTTTGTTTAACATGCATTTATAGTCACGTGCTTTGTTTAACGTGCATTTAAGTGGCGTGATGATGGGAGTTTCCCATGGACTGCTGTCCATGGGTTCCAAAATGCCTTGCTGCAACAATTTGTCCAGCTCAGCATTTATTCTCTGCTTAAGAGCAAAGGGCACCCGATGAGACTTAATCCTTATTGGTGCTATGGAGGGATCTAATCTTAAAGCAATTGGAGACCCTTTGTATGCCCTTAACTCTGGGCTGAAAACACCAGCAAACTCTTTACACACCTCTGAAGGGCTTTCTGTTTGCAAACTGTTTAACCCATTCACCTGAATTCCCAAAGCATCAAACCAATCGAGTCCAATCAGACTCGTGCGGTTGCCCTCGACAACTATGACGTCCAAAGGCCCCTCGAAATCCCTGAACTACACTCTGAGTGTGGCCTCCCCCTTGACGCTGACTCGGGAATTCTGGAAGTCTGTTAAAATGAGATTTGACAGCTTGAGCTTAACTTGTTGGCCGCTTCTACAACAAATCTGCTTTGGGAGATTATTAACAGAGCTGAACCCATGTCCAACTCCATGTTGAAGGAAACCCCTTGCAACTTGACTTGAGGTATAGCTTCTTCTTGAGTGGGCGATGGATGCCTGTCCTAAATACGCTCCTTCTACTCATGCAAAAACCCACCCTGTTCTGACTGGGGACCCCGGTACCTTTCTGAGGCAACTCTTCCGATGGACATTCTTTTCTGCGACCCAAACAAATGGCAGCGATATGGCCTTGCCTGCCACATGCCTGGCAAGTTGCGGTGCAGAACCGGCAGTCAGCCCATTTGTGGCGGCCTCCACACCCGAAACACTGAGAGAAGGGAACTGCCTTGTCAGATTGCCTTTGAGGCCTTCTTTCTGGAGGTTGCTGCAACCGATCGACTTCGTGATCCGATTTGGAATCTTCAACCCTCTTGGCATCCTCTTGGTGGACTGTGTCTGAGCAAGAAGGGTTCTTGGAGAGCCACAAGGCCTTAACGGCTCTGCCTGCTGCTTCTTCGGCCGTTATCTTCCTCAATGCATCTTGAAAAGAGACAGTTTCTTTAGCAAAGTTCTTTTGTTGAAGTTCTCGGCTCCTCAGACCACAAACTAAGCAGCCCCATAACCGTTCTTCAAGATCCTTGAATTCGCATAGTCTTGCAGCTTGGTGAAGAGCAGCTATGAAATCTGCAGCTGGTCCCACTGTTCAAAGGCATGGCGCCAAGGGATGACCGAAATGTTCCTTGAGCATCGCAGCCTTCAATCCATCTTCCTGAACTTGGTTGACTCGCAGGTAGTTCTCAACCCTCGCGATGTAGGAGCTCCACCTCTCTGAATGGGTGACATTGAATTCTGAGAGTTGACCTATCTTCATCATGGTGAGTCTTTGGCAGCCTTTTCAATGCCTCGTGCTGCACAGGCTTCCGTGGGACTTCCAGGGCTGTCTGTAGAAGCAGTCTCCTCCAGCGTCTTCGTACTGGCAGGAAAATATTGAGTGGGGGGTTTGGAACGTCATTTCATCTATGACACTAGTTAGGCCTTCCTCTGAAGTATCTCAGCTCATCGAATTTTAGCAGCACAATCCCACCTTCATTGCCAATGTTCTATTTTCTGCTCGGTTTAGCATTGAAGAGGCAGGAGTATTAAACAGGTACTTCTTTATTGAAGACAAAACAGAACTCAAAGATGGCTCCACCTCTATTTATACATTCAGCTTGGGGCGGTGTCAGCCAATAAATGCACTGTATTCTCCCACTCAAATGCATACTAAATGCTTACTATCAACCTTGTAGACAGCAAGTCTGGCTAGCAGGCCACGTGGTCTGCTAATGGTACCAATGCAGCTCCCTGCACCTGTTCCATAATTAAGCTCAGTACATTACAGATATAATTTTCATGTAAAACGTGAACTCTGCATTTGTCTCTGCATTTTCATAGTCAGCTCTATTTAATTTCTATTTTTTCCTCTAGATCACAGGTCGGCAACCTGCGGCTCCAGAGTTGCATGTGGCTCTTTGAGCCTTCCCCTGCAGCTCCCAGCCTTCTCTGCCATTTGCAGAGAGAGACAGAGACAGAGCTTCTCTCTCTCTCTCTCTCTCTCTCTCTCTCTCTCTCTCTCTCTGTAAAAAAGAGAGTGGCCTCACCCTATTCGACGAGGTGAAAAGCTTATTGGGCAGGGCTCCTGCCTTTGCTGCATCTCTGCAGGAAGCAGGAAGGGCAGGAGAGAGCTAGCTAGCCCAGCTATGCTGACTCAGGAATTCTGGGAGTTATAGTCCATGAGTCATAAAAGAGCCAAGGTTGCCTACCCCTCAGCTTGTTGGAGAACAGCTTGAAGCCAGCTTGCCAAGTGAGAAGAAGATCGGAGAGAGGAAGAGAGAGAGAGGGAGAGAAAGAGAGAGGGAGAGAGAGAGAGAGAGAGAGAAAGGGAGAGGAAAGAGAGAGGGAGAGGAAGAGAGGGGGGAGAGGAAAGAGAGGGAAAAGAAAGAGAGAAAGAGAAAGAGAGAGGGAGAAGAAAGAGAGAAAGAGAGAGGAAAGAGAGAGAAATAGAGAGAGAAAGAGAGGGAGAGGAATTAGAGAGAGAGGGAGAGAAAGAAAGAAAGAGAGGAAAAGGAGAGAGAAAGGGAGAGAGGGAAAGAAAGAGAGAGAAAGAGAGAGGGGGAGGAAAGAAAGAGAGAGGGAGAGATAG
The DNA here is from genome assembly GCF_016545835.1 of Crotalus tigris. NCBI lineage: Eukaryota > Metazoa > Chordata > Lepidosauria > Squamata > Viperidae > Crotalus > Crotalus tigris. The sequence goes on along the minus strand of NW_024096553.1, from coordinate 1,229,090 downwards.
AGAGAGGGGGAGAGGAAAGAGAGAGAGAAAGAGAGGGGAAAGAGAAAAAGAGAAAGAGAGGGAGAGGAAAGAGAGAGAGAAAGAGAGAGGAAAGAGAGAGAGAGAGAAAGAGAAAGGGAGAGAGAGAGGGAGGGAGAGGGAGAGAGAGACGAAGGGAGAGAAAGAAGAAAGAGAGTGAAAGAGAGAGAGAGGGAGGGAGAAGAGACAGAGAGAGACTCTTTTGACATTTAAAATGAAGATAACACTGCATATATCCTTTTTTACCTTATATATAGAGAGACTGATATATGAGACTAAAAATTTAGTCTTATATATGAGACTAAAAATTTATTTAAAAATTTAGCTTTCGTCAGCGTCTGCTATTGCTGTTTTCGATCAGGTGTTGTAATTGTGTGCTCAGCCACTTCGCCAGTTGTGTACTAAAGTTTTATCACCTGTTCGCTTGTCCATAGTTGTTAAAGATTCTATTTTGCATGTCAACGTGTCCCTTTTACATTGGCGTGCCCTCTGTGCTGTTTGATGCACAAATATATCAAACAGCACAGAGGTGATCGAAAACAGATATCTTAACAAGATATTACAGGGAACAAAGACCCCCCCCCCGTCTTGGGGTAGGGCTTTTATATCTTTGATTCCAAAAGAGGATCAAGATCTTACTTTACCAAAAAACTATAGACCTATATCTCTTCTGAATGTAGATTATAAAATCTTTTCAAAAATTTTAGCTAATAGACTTATGATTGTATTGAATCAAGTAATACACATGGATCAAACAGGTTTCATAACTGGAAGATATATGAAGAATAATGTTAGACAAATTATCAATTTAATAGAATATTTGGGTAAGAACAATCAGATCTCTGCAGATTGATTTTTCTAGATGCTGAGAAAGCCTTTGATCAGGTAAATTGGCAATTTATGTTAACATTGGTTGAGGAAATGAATTTTGGAGATAAAATTTTACAGGCTCTTCGAGCAATTTATCAAAGACAAACAGCACAACTTATAGTTAATGGAGGTTTATCTGAGGTATTTCAAATTGAAAAGGGGACTAGACAGGGTTGTCCATTGTCGCCTTTGTTGTTTGTTTTAACTTTGGAAATTTTGTTGATTAAAATTCGTGAAACATCTAAAATAAAAGGAATAGAGATTAATAAGAATAATTATAAATTAAGGGTTTTGCAGATGATCTGGTTGTTACTTTGTCTCAACCAACTTATTCAGTAATGGAGTTGTTACAATTGATAAATCAATTTGGACAAGTCTCTGGTTTTAAAGTTAATAATAATAAGACTAAAATATTGCCAAAAAATATGACTAATTTGGATAAGGAGACTTTAGTTAGATTGACAGGTTTTGAAATTGTTAATAAGGTAAAATATCTGGGGGTATATTTATCCGCTTCCAATGCAAAACTGTATAAAAATAATTATGAAAGGTTGTGGCTTAAAGTACAAAAGGATTTAAACGATTGGAAAAAGTTGCAATTATCTTTGTTGGGGAGAATAGCAGCGGTTAAAATGAATGTTTTGCCAAAGTTTCTTTTTTTATTTCAAATGATACCTATTTTGAAGAACGAGGCAAGTTTAGATGAATGGCAGAAAGGTATTAATAAATTTATTTGGGCAGGGAAAAAAACAAGAGTAAAATTTAAAATTATACAAGATGTACGAGAGAGAGGTGGACTCAAGGTACCGAATTTCAAATTATATTATGATTCTGTGGTTTTAACATTGATTAGTGATTGGATTAATTTAACAAATGTAGATATACTCCTTTTGGAGGGGTGGGATTTATTATATGGATGGCATGCCTATTTAATTTATAATAAGAAAGTGGATAGGGCTTTTAAGTCTCATATTTTAAGAATTTCTCTACTTCGAGTTTGGAAGAAATATTATAGAATAGACTCAAGAATTCCATTATGGGCTATCCTGGGGCATGCAATAGAAGGAATAAGGAAAGGAGTGAAGATGGACAGTATTTCTTATAAACAATTACTTAATTGGGATAGGAAGAATTGGCAATTAAAACATATAGATGAATTAGCACAAGAAAATATTATTTATTCGTGGTTTCAGTATAGACAATTATTGGAAAGGTGGAAGATAGATTATAAAGTGGGTTTGATTAGAGAGGATGAAAATTTGTTGAAACAAATTAAAGATCAAAGTCGATCTTATATAAAAAGAGTTTATGATGTATTAGTGGAGTTGGATTCAGAAACAGAATTAGTTAAAGATTGCATGGTTAAATGGGCTCAAAATTTTGATGAGCCGGTTTTATTAGAAACATGGGAGATAATTTGGGTGAGGAATGTTAAATTCACGCAAGCTCAAAATTTATGGGAAAATTTTTATAAAATGTTTTACAGATGGCACCTTGATCCACAAAAGATGTCTTGTATGTATTCAAATTTGCAACCTAAATGTTGGAGATGTGGTTGTTTGGATGCAACGTATTATCATATTTGGTGGTCATGTAAAAGTATAAAAGCTTTTTGGATAAAGATATGGTGGAATATTCAAAAATTTTTAAAGAGAAGGATAAAATTCACTCCACAATTGTTTTTGTTAGGTATTATTGTTGATTGTGATGATAAAGAAATTATTTTAATGTTAAATTTAATTACAGTGGCAAGGTTGTTGATAGGACAATATTGGAAGAAGGGATTTTTGCCTACCTTGGAAGAATGGTTTTTTAAAGTTTCTTATCTATCTGAAATGGCAAAAATTTCAGCTTATTTGAAAGATCAATCGCAAGAGAAATATCTCTTGGTGTGGAAAAGATGGATAAATTTTATACAGTATAAGTATGATATTAAAAGATATTATTTAGCTTTTGAATAATTTATGTTTAAAGTTTAAAGTTTAAGATAATAAGTATTTTTTATTATATATATATATTGGACTTTTTATTATATATATATATATATTGGATTTTTTTTTAATGTAACTTTTGTTTGAGGTTTACTTAAGTTTAAATGTTTTTTATTCTTAGTTCTAGTTAACCCTGTATTCAGCTCTGGGAAGAGGGGGGGAGGGTTTTTGGGAGGGTAGGGAGGTAGTGGGAGAGGGATTTTATTGTAAAATTGTAAAACTTTTAATAAAAAAATTGTTCTGAATTGAAAATAAAAAAAAAACTTTTACCCAAAAACAGCAACACCACTGTAACATCGGCTGGAGACTTCTTACAGAAGTTAAAGGCATTGAGAGTAGAGGAGGATGAGATTATGGTGTCACTCAATGTGGTATCATTATTTACATCCATTCCCCAGGATTTAGCCAGATCAGTCATAGGAGAGCTATTGCAGAAAAAGGAACCACAAGCACCTGGTTCATTGAGTCCCCAAGATTACATGCAGCTCCTCAATTTCTGCCTAAAATCATTCTTCACATTTAACAGCTCTGTATACAAACAGATTAAGGGCTCACCAATGGGGTCTCCCATCTCAGGACTAATTGCTGAGGCGGTGTTGCAAAAACTAGAACTCATAGCGATGAACGATTACAAGCCCGAACTTTGGGCCAGGTATGTGGATGACATGTTTGTGGTCATCAAGCGCCATGACAAAGCTTTCTTCATGGAAAAGATGAATGCCATCTACCCTGACATCCAGTTCACGGCTGAAGAAGAGGCGAATAACACCTTACCCTTCTTGGATATATCAATACGTTGTGAGCATAATGGCATGCTGGTTACCAACGTGTACCGCAAAGCCACCCACACTGACAGAATACTCCACAGTGACAGCAATCATCCTACAGCCCATAAAATTGGCTGCATTCACACCCCGTTTAATAGGATAAACACACACTGCTGAACGGCAAGTGAAAAAGCCAGGGAATATGCACAGCTTTTTCAGGTGTGCATACAGAATGGCTATTCCGCCGACTTCATCCAATGTCATCACCAGCAATGGGCACCATGTGCTGCAGATGACAGGCTTTCAATCACTACTACTTGGACCACACTCCTCTATATCCATGGAGTGTCAGAGACGGCTGCAAAAATATTATCTAAGCATAACATTAGAGTGGTGCAGAGACCCTATCAGACTCTTCAAACACGCGTAATGCACCCCAAAGAACCCTTGCCCATGATTGAGATGTCATCAATGGTATATCAAATCAATTGTAATAATTGCGCATGTAATTATGTAGGTGAGACCATGAAGCATCTTCAGACGAGACTGCATGAACATCAGTTGGCCATCAAACGCCATGAGCAGCAGCCCCAAGTGTGGGCTCACACTGTAGAACACAACCACATGTTTAACTTCACTGAGGCCAGGGTCATTACTCATGATGCAACAAAGGGCAGCCATCTGCTAAAAGAGGCATGGGTATCCAACAAGCATTCCATCAACCGGCATATTGAACTGTTACCAGCTTATCAGACATTATGCCGGTAGACATCTTTAAATAAGAAAACTGCAAAGATGAAACAGCCACAGATCCTCACTGATACAAACAGGTTAACAGAGGATCGTATCCCTTCCTCAATGGATTCAGGGTTACAACAGATGATTGAGGAGAGGCAGACATTGTCGATGTGTGACAGCAGGGGACTTGGAGCCAACATGGACAGGGATGATGACAGTGATAAGGAACAGCCAGCGGAAATGGCAGCATCGCATAGGCAAACACCAGAAAAGCAGCAAAATGACTGCTCACGGCAGAATACACACTCCACATGGGCGGGGCATGAGGAGAGGAGTAGGGTGCCTAAATTTAAACAGCCATCAATGAGTGCAACAGAAACAACACAGCAATTAACTACGGGGGGGGGAGCTGAATAGACCGGTGACACGGTCATTAGCTAAATGCTTGGCGTCACAAAGACTATAAGAATGTAATTCTCAATCCTGGCTAGAACTCTGACAATGTCAGCAGACTCTGATGAAAGCTAAGTTTTTAAATAAATTTGTAGTCTCAGTGATCTGTGTTTTAGTTTTTGTATTATAGGTATATATATATATATATATATATATATATATATATATATATATATATATATATATATATATATTCAATGATGCAATCTTCGATCTCCGGGAAGAGTATACTCCAGTTATTTATTGTTAAAAACAACATTTAAAACAATAAAAACAGTTATATACAAGATTAAAACAACTTAGCTTTCGCTGGTCCTCTGCCAGCATCCTCAGAGTGGGGCTTAGGGGGTGGGAAAGTTCTTTTTATCCCCTTGCTGATCCAATTGCCTGTCATCTTTGTGCCGCCTCCTCCTCCCTGCGCTGTTATTACCAACACACTACTCAATCCCTCCTCTCTACCCAATGCAAGGTGCCTCCTCCGATTCAACACCACACGAGTCCTGTCACGGAGTTCCTCCTTTTTATTCTCCCTGTTGGGCTGCTGGTCTACCTGCCATTTTTGCATTCCATTGCCAGTTCCTATCTCATCTCCCTCCTCCAACTCCCCTCCTCTCCTAACCTGCCGATTCATATATCCTTTGTTGTCCATTCCTGTCATCCTTCCCTTCTCCAATTTTTCCCTTTCCCTAACCTGCCTACTTGTGTATCATTCCTGCCTACCCTCATCCTCTCCTATCACTCTTCCCTTCTCCAAATTATCTCTCCTCCTCTTCTGCCGATCTCCCTGCTGTTCCTGTCCTGCCCAATCCATTCCTGTCCTGCCCGATCCATTCCTGTCATTCTTTGCTCCCTTAACACTTCTCCCCCCTCCACACGCCGATCCGTCCATACCTGTATGACAGAGCAGAAAAATACAAAATTGGAGTGCAAAAAAGAGAGGGCGGAACAGTTAAGGCAGTTACAGGCAATCAGGAAGAGTGGCCCTGTCACGAGGGCAATGAGTAGGCAATTGGATCAGCAAGGGGATAAAAAGAACTTTCCCACCCCCTAAGCCCCACTCTGAGGACGCTGGCAGAGGACCAGTGAAAGCTAAATTGTTTTAATCTTGTATATAACTGTTTTTATTGTTTTAAATGTTGTTTTAACAATAAATAACTGGAGTATACTCTTCCCGGAGATTGAAGATTGCATCATTGAACAAATATGCCCGGGATTCATATTTTTATAACTATTAAGGATACACACACACACACACACACACACACACACACACACACACACACACCTATAATAAAGGTAAAAAAGGATATATGCAGTGTTATCTTCATTTTAGATATCAAAAGGGTTTTGCGGCTCCCAGTGTTTTGTTTTCAGTGGGAAATGGGTCCAAGTGGCTCTTTGAGTGTTTTGGGTTGCCTACCCCTATCCCAGATGCTACTCCCACTCAAACTGTTCAAGGGTTTCTGTCAACAATATGACAATTTATGTCAACAATTTATGAACATGTTGGATGGCATTACTAGCACCAGCTACAGTCCAGAGTGGTGCCATAAAAATGCCCCTTCATAAAGAATAGCTGATAATACAAGCATGTCAAACAGTATGTATGTAACTACATGTCCAGGCTCTGATAGCTGTGTGCTCTTACTTAAATATACTGTAGATAATCAAGTTTAAGAATTAGAATGGTTAGCCAATTTATAGGTTAACATCAAGTAAGTGAGCCCAATGGTTCTTAATCTTTTCAAGAAGTCTAGGAATCTCATGGAAAGGTCAGCCTATTCATAAATTCATTATTTTTCACTCAGTGATAGAAAGGTATAATTGACTATTCACTAACACTTTTTTATTACATTGGTACTAGATTATCTTTTTTGGGTGTTATAGCAAAATAGTAATAGTAGTAGTTATTTAAAAAAAAATAACAAAGAATTTGTGAGGTAGGTTAAATTACTGCCCAAGTTGCCCAGTGAAAATAAGAATTTGGGTTACTTTCCTTTGTGAGTCTATTAGAGTAGGAATTGCAGTATTATTCAGGCTATAGCCTGATACCAAAGAAACATAGAAAATTGTTCTTTTCTAAAGGCAATGGGGAAGAAATGGAGGTAGTGACAGATTTTATTTTTCTGGGCTCCAAGATCACCTCAGATGGGGACTGCAGCCGAGAAATTAAAAGACGCTTGCTCCTGGGGAGGAAAGCTATGGCAAATCTAGACAGCATACTAAAAAGCAGAGACATCACCCTGCCAACAAAAGTGCGTATAGTCCAGGCCATGGTTTTCCCAGTTGCAATGTATGGCTGTGAAAGTTGGACATAAGAAAGGCTGAGCGCCAAAGAATTGAGGCCTTTGAACTATGGTGCTGGAGAAGACTCCTGCGAGTCCCTTGGACTGCAAGGCGTTCAAACCGGTCAGTCCTAGCAGAGATCAACCCCGACTGCTCTTTAGAAGGCCAGATCCTGAAGTTGAAACTCAAGTACTTTGGCCACCTAATGAGAAGGAAGGATTCACTGGAGAAGAGCCTAATGCTGGGAAAGATTGAGGGCAATAGAAGAAGGGGACGACAGAGAATGAGATGGCTGGATGGAGTCACTGAAGCAGTAGGTGTGAATTTAAATGGACTCCAGAAGATGGTAGAGGACAGGAAGACCTGGAGGAACATTGTCCATGGGGTCGCGATGGGTCGGACACGACTTCGCAATTAACAACAACAACAAAGGCAATGACTTAATATGAACAAGCAGTAACTAAATGAACCACAGAACTTGTTTTTCTGCACTGCTTGACATCAAAATGAGGAACTGTAGCTTATGTTGAACTTAATGAGCTTAGCTGGCCATAGAGAACAAATCTTGGCTTCCAACTTAGATTTGTCAAGATGCAAAGCTCTAAAATATTCCCTTACCTTTTTGAGCTATAGAATCCACTGAACTTAGAGGATCATTCATTTGTCAGAAAACGAATGTTTTTAAAAACTGTAAACAGGGTGTATATGTTTAGACTGAAACAAAAATCTCTATGTTATCATGTTTCAGAGAACCATTCAGTTATAAAAAAGCCAACATGCTTGAGGGGCCTAAAAGATCTAAAGCAAATAATAGTCAATGTTCAATTGAAAACTGAAATGAAAAGCAACAAGATAGAAAAGTTGTTTTCGCAAGATGATTTTTTTTCTCAGCCCAGCTGGTTTTTCCAGCAATGAATTCCTACTAGAAAAATTCCTTTTTCTGCAGTATCTTAAATACTCATTATTAGAATGCATTTCAGTTATCATATGCCATTGGTTTCCCAGTGAATATTTATTTTATAGGAAAACAGTTCAGAATTCATCCTGAAAAACTTGAAGGGATGAATCTAGTGGAAGAGGGGAGAATAGGAATAATTTGTCTTCCTGAGGTGTTTTGTCTCTATACTGCTAATTAATACATTGTTGATTAAGGCCAAGTGTTGGAGACAGCTATATTTCAGGATGTGACAGCTTTTCCATTATAAATTTATTTATAAACCAAAGAATATAGTAGCATTATTTCATAAACTATTCATTAAATTTATCAAAAGAGAAAGACCAATTATTAATACACAATCAGGTAGATGTCACTATTCAGTAAATGGACATACCATCTCCTTTCCAGTGAATTTTTAAAAGTTAATCTAAAGTATGTCCATCATTATCTATTATGTTAAATCATTTTCACTTTTCATTCTATTGAAGCTGGTGCATTGATTAAAAACTTAAAGGTGGATGATCGAACCATTTCTGCATTACTTGAGCTTAATATTTGGCTGCTTAAAGTATACTTTTTTAAAAAAATGTCTCCAACAGGTAGGAGAATGTCTATTATGAATTATGAATAAGGTGGCAGCTTTACTCTGAGACTCATTGTGAGAGACCATAAGGAAAAAATGGAAAGGGAGTAGATGTAAACTGTCAAGAGATGGAAGGCAGACCAACTAGCAGCTTATTATAAATGACAATTTAGCTCAGGTAGCAAGAAACCAGGAAAGAAGCATTTCAAATCATTCAGAGAAGCTCCACTTTAATTAACTCAGAATAAATGAGACTGGAGATTCCACTTATAGTTCCCAAATTGAGATCAAGCTCCTGCAGCACTGCAAGGTGAAGGAAGCAAGAACCACACAAATTTCAGGATGGTATCTTTAGTGCTTCCTTGGAAACTATATGAGGAATTTCCATCTTCTTCTTCTCTCTTCTATTCTTTTCCTCCATTCTTTAAAAGGGACTACTGAATGGCAAGAAAGACATGGTACTGGTATGTAAATGAAGAATGTGGTCTTTTGGACAGAACATTTTATACAATTTTTAATTGATCAACAATATTATATCTGTATTTGTGACAGAAGTGCCTACAAAGCTAACCAAAGGGTTGAAAGGATTTGCAGGTGACAACACCATTGCCCAGGGGATGCCTCATTACCAAAAATAATGCAATCTTCGAGGAGGCTCCTTTTATGTCCCCCATCAACATTGTAACAATACTGATAAAAAATGTTCTTCAATGTTGCACAACCTATGAAGTATCTCTTTTCAAATCATTAAAGCAGCCTCATTTTTTCTGGAAGCAATATCTGTCTGATTCCATATTTGTTTCCATACGCAGCCATATCATGTCTTCTTTTGTCCCCAGTGAAGTGAAATGCCTGGGTAAACAAAACCAGCTTCTGTAGCAGTTATTCAAAGTTGAAAAAGTATGTACATTTTCTACAGAATAACATGAAGCAGTAGCCCTAAATCTATACATCTTAGTGGATATGGCATTGATACAGATGGATATATGCAAATCCCCCATCCCCATGAAAGCAACATTTTAGGATATTAGCCTGCTAAACTATAGAGAAGATCCTTCATTTTGTAACTGTAAAAACATTTCAGAGCTTAATCAACAAAGTCAAAGGTTATTGTTTACACAGTGACTTGAAGAAAAGGATGGCACTCTTATATACTTCTGTTTCATGTTTAACAGAGAAAATAACTATTCTCTTAGAAATCCTTTTAATCCATCAGGTACTGACAGACTAGAAATTATTTTCAGAGATGTAGGCGTAATGCCTCAATCTTTCTAGCATGCTTTATCTCAGATGAATATACATACTTATTAACTATCTCTACTTAGTCACTTCAACATTGTGGAGGTAAAGATTTTTGTGAACTCTTATTAAAGCTCTCATTTTCTGTAATTAAGAATGATCCATCAGATCCATCATATTTTCAGATTTGCTCTAAAACAGCAATTATTAATAGAACAACTATTAACAAATCAACAATAGTTTGGGTTCACTAACAATACAAATCTACAAATCTACTTTTAACAGCTAGAGATGTATTTTTAAAAAAACAGGAAAATGATGCAGAATGAAGTTAAAATGTTGATGATATAACTAAAGTCACAGTATTGGAAATATGTATCTAAAATATGTAAAATATTCATCTTAAACAATTTGTAAAAATAAAACAAAATGTATAATATTTTGAAGAAAAGTGAACAAATTTCTTTGGGTTGGATCATATTTGGAATTTCAAAATATTTGGTGGAAACTATCACAAAAATAACTGTCCTGAGGTTTGCTTATTTGTAAAATGATCGTCATGATGGACAAGACAAGAGTAGTTACAAACCTCTGTTAAACAGAACATGGCTCTGAGGACCAAAACTCATGTCTACCATTTTAGTCTTTTCTGGACAATCAGGCAAAGTTCCACATAAAAACATTATTTTCTAAGAATGGGTCCTCTATAGGCACAGGGGCACTCTTGTCAGTAAGGAGAAAGTTAGTGGCCAACTCTTTGTAGCCTGTTAACTTCCCTATTTTTAAAAAGAAAATACTTAAAACAATAATGCCACCTTGGATGCAGGACAATACTAGGGTCCACAAGAATAATATTGCTTATTCCTGAAACAATGCACAAAATTAGCAATGTTGATAAAAATAGTCCAGGTTATCCACCAGCAGTACAAAAATAGGGTTTCACAAGTTCTTTTGGTTCTCTTTATTATTTTTCTTGTTTATAGAGCCCTTTCTTATGTTTTATAATGCCATATTTCTTGTGTTTTCCACAATTGTGCACGATTATCCATATTTGAATCAGTTTTCTCATTGGTCTTTCACTTTAATGATAGAATTATACAGATGAATTTCTTCTAATTTCAATTACGCATGAAAGTGTTACTCCAATCCACTAATATATTCTCTGTAAGCCACCTAGTGATTGAGCTGGCTTAAAAGAAGATATAAATGCAGACAGGCCAACTTAATACAAAGACAGAGATCATATTTCATGATGTTATCAATATGAGAACTGAGCAGAACTTTACAAGTAAACTTCATTTAAACTTGAATGCATTTGGGTCAATATAAAAGTGGGAAAATGATATTGCCATAGGCCACCCAACCAAATAGACGTAATAGATGAACGGTTTGCCAGTCAGTTAACTAAGGTATGTAGGAAGCACATCACAATAGTAATGGGGGATTTTAATTACCCTGACATCAACTGGGAGACAAACTCTGCACCAAGTGGAAGATCAAACAGATTCCTGACAAACCTAGCAGACAACTTTGTCTCCCAAAACATAGAGAAGGGAACTATGGGATCAGCTATATTGGACTTAATTCTCATAGAAGATGTTGAAACCACAGGAACTTTGGGGGGCAGTGACCATGCAGTATTGGAATTCAACATTATGCAAGCACAAGCAATAGAACACAGTCAAACTAGTGTCTTGGACTTTAAGAGAACTAATCTCAACAAACTCAGAGAGAGCTTGGGAAGGATTCAATGGATGAGAATCCTCAAGGGGGAAACAACTCAAGAAGCTTGGGAAATTTTGAAAAGTGAGATTATAAAAGCCCAGTTTAGCACAATACCAAACAAAGACGAAAAATAACAGTTCTCAAAAGAAACCAGCATGGCTGCATAAAGAATTTTCTGATAAATTGAAAGACAAAAAGGACAAGTATAAAAAGTGGAAAGAGGGGCACATAACTAAGGCAGAATATCAGCAAATAGCGTGAACCTACAAAGATGGAGTGAGGAAAGCTAAGGCTCAAAATGAACTAAGGCTTGCGACCAAAGTCAAAAATAACAAAAAAGCTTATTTTAACATGTAAAAAACAAGAAAAAAAGTTAAGGAAATGATTGTTCCACTAGTGGGAGAAAGTGGCAAGAAGGTAAGAAGCAACAGAGAGAAAGCATAACTACTCAACTTGTTTTTTGCATCCATATTTACACAAAGGGAAAAAACAGTCCGACCTATCAAAAACAGAACCATAAAAAACAGATTAGAAACACAAGTTAAGATAGGCAAGAAACTCTAGATGACTTCAAATCACCACAACCAGATGGACCTGGCAGATGTGATCTCAGAACCACTGAATTATATCTTTCAAAGATCCTGGAGCACTGGGGAACTATGAGAGGACTGGAAAAGAGCTAATATAGTTCCCATCTTCAAAAAAGGATCTATCAGCCTGACCTCAATACCTGGGAAGATCCTGGAAAAGATAAGCAACAAATCAGAGAACACCTAGAGGCAAACAAAGTCATTACCAAAAGCCAACATAGGTTTGTCAAAAACAGATCATGCCAGACAAAACATATTGCATTCTTTAACCAAGTGACAAAATTAGTGGACCAGAGGAATGCTGTGGATATAATTTACTTGGACTTCAGTAAGGCATTTGATAAAGTAGATCACAACCTACTACTTGATAAGATCGAAAAATGTGGGTTAGACAGCATCACCACCAGATGGATTCGTAGCTGGCTGACCGGCCATACTCAGCATGTGGTCCTGCATCTACATGGAGGGAAGTGTGTAGTGGGATGCCCCAGGGCTCTGTTCTGGGCTCAGTGCTCTTCAACATCTTCATCAATGATTTGGATGAGGGGATGGATGGGGAACTCATCAAATTTGCAGATGACACTAAGCTGGCAGGAATAGCCAACATTCCAGAAGATAGGCTTAAGATACAGAAGGATCTTGATAGACTTGAACATTGGATATTATCTAATAAAATGAAATTCAATGGTGAAAAAAGTAAGATTCTATATTTAGGCAAGAAAAACCAAATGTACAGGTATAGTGGTACCTTGTTCAATAGTAGCAATTGTGAGAGGGATCTTGGAGTCCTAGTGGACAATCACTTAAATATAAGCCAGCACTGTGCTGCAGTTGCCAAAAAAGCCAACACAGTGCTAGGCTACATTAACAGAGGGATAGAATCAAGATCACATGAAGTGTCAATACTACTTTACAATGCCTTGGTAAGGCCACACTTGAAATACTGCATCCAGTTTTGGTCACCATGATGTAAAAAAGATGTTGAGACTCTAGAAAGAGTGCAGAAAGAGCAACAAAGATGATCAGGGGACTGGAGGCTAAAGCATATAAGGAACGGTTGCTGGAATTGGGAATGTCTAGTTTAATGAAGAGAAGGACGAGGGGTGACATGATAGCAGTGTTCCAATATCTCAGGGGTTGCCACAAAGAAGAGGGAGTCAAGCTATTCTCGAAAGCAGAAAGTAGAAACTTCCTGACAGCTAGAACAATTAATCAGTGGAACAACCTGCCTCCAGAAGCTGTGAATGCTCCAACACTGGAAGTTTTAAAGAAGAGACTGGACAGCCATTTGTCTGAAATGGTATAGGGTTTCCTGCCTGAGCAGGGGGTTGGACTAGATGATCTCCAAGGTCCCTTCCTCCTCCTCCTCCTCATTATTATTATTATTATATGGATCATCGCACAGTCAGCCAGATGTTCAGACTGGATTTGGCATTTTGTCTACCTATCGAGTCCTTACCCAGGACCTGGGATAGGCAGATGTGGATGTTTGATGGTATTACAGGTATCGTCGCAGGATGGAAGCAGTTCCTAATAAGGCCGCCTTTTGCAATTGACTAATAGCGAATTTGTCAATGCCAATGGTGTTCAAGTGGTGCTCCAGTTGTTTTGGGATTGCACCCAAGGAGCCTATACTATTGGTACTACCCTTGCTTGCTTTTGCCACAGTCTTTCTATTTCTATTTGTAGGTCTTTGTATTTTGTTATCTTCTCCAGTTCTTTCTCTTCTATTCTGCTATCTCCAGGCACTGCCACGTCCACTATCCAGACTTTTTTGTCTTTCTTATCGACAATTGTTAAGTCTGGGGTGTTATGTTGCAGGTGCTTGTCTGTTTGAATTCTGAAGTCCCAGAGCAGTTTAATTTTATCATTTTCTATGACTTTCTCTATTTTATGATCCCACCAGTTTTTGCTTACAGGCAAATGATATTTTTTGCAGATCTTCCAATGCACCATTGTTGCTACTTTGTCATGCCGCTGCTTGTAGTCAGTCTGTGCAATCTTCTTGCAACAGCTTACCAAGTGGTCCACTGTTTCTTCAGCTTCTTTGCATAGGCGGCACTTACTGTCTGTTGCTGTCTTCTCAATTTTGACTTTGTATGCATTTGTCCTTAAGGCTTGGTCTTGTGCAGCCAGAATTAGTCCCTCGGTCTCTTTCTTCAATTTTCCTGCTCTTAGCCATTGCCAGGTTTTATTATTATCTGCTTTCCCAGCTATTTTTTTAATGTATTGGCCATGTAGTGCTTTGTCTTCCCATGCCTCTATTCTGTTCTTCATTTGGTCTTTCTTGTAGGCCAGTTTGGTCTCTCCAGTAGTTAGTAAGCCTTCCTGATATACTAATTTCAGTGCATCTTCATCATTGTTCTTCAGATATTCTTCCAAAGCCATTTTTTCTTCTTCAACCATCTGATGTACTTGTAGCATTCCACGCCCACCTATTTGCCTTGGTAGATAAAGTCTATCAATGTCACTGCGTGGATGAAGGGCATGATTCATTGTCATTATTTTTCTGGTCTGCCTATCCATTGCTTTTAGTTCTGCTTGAGTCCAGTCCACTATTCCAGCTGTGTACCTAATGACTGGGATTGCCCAGGTGTTGATTGCCTTTATGGTATTTCCTCCATTGAGTTTGGACTTTAAGATCTTCTTCACTCTCTTGATGTATTCACTTCTAATCTTTTTCTTGACTTCAGTGTGCTTGATGTTGTCAGCTTGAAGGATACCCAAGTATTTGTAGTACTCTTCCTCATCCAGACTCTTAATGTTATTTTTGTGGGGCATCTTGATTCCTTCAGTTTTCACTATTTTTCCTTGTTTGATAGTAAGTGTGGCACATTTGTCCAAGCCAAACTCCATTACAATATCTTGGCTATATATACGGACAGTGTTGAGCAGCGATTCTACTTCAGATGATGTTTTTCCATACAGCTTCAGATCATCCATGTAAAGGAGGTGGGATAGTCTAGCAGATGTTTTTGATGTTTGATAGCCATGTCCTGAGTTATTCAATATTGTTGACAGAGGAAACAGTGCAATAACAAATAGTAATGGTGATAATGAATCTCCTTGAAATATCCCTCTCTTGATATTAACCTCTCCCAGTTTCTCACCATTGATCTGCAACTGTGTCTTCCATTGTGCCATCGATTTTTGCACAAATTTTCTGATGTTTCTACTTACTCCTGTTATTTCTAGGCACTTGATTATCCAATCATGTGGCAGAGAGTCAAATGCCTTTTTGTAGTCAATCCATGCCACATTCAGGTTGGTCTTCCTTCTCTTGCAGTTTTCCAAGATCATTTTGTCTATTAGGAGTTGATCTTTTGTTCCTCTGCTATTGGGGCGGTTTCCTTTCTGCTCAGGTGGAAAGAGATTGTTTTCAACTAGATGCTGTTGTACTGCATCAGCTACCACACCAGTTAGTAATTTGAAAGTTGTTGGTAAGCAGGTAATTGGCCTGTAGTTACCTGGTGTTGCCCCTTTTGCTGGATTTTTCATTATTAGGTAGGTTTTCCCAGTTGTTAGCCACTTTTCAATTTCTCCACCTTGTAGTATATTGTTGAATGCTTGGCAATGAGTGGGTGTATAACAGTTAGATGTTTCAACCAAAAACCCATGCAGTTCATCTTCACCTGGTGCTGACCAATTTTTGATTTTCTTTGCTCTTTTTTCTACCATTTTTGTTGTTATTACTAGTTCTTTCATTTCAACTTCTGTTTATTTGCATCCACCTCTTTTAACCAAGCCGCATCCTTGTTGTATTTCTTTGGGTTATCCCATATCTGCTTCCAGAACTGCACTGTTTCTTTCTTGTCAGGTACTGACTGATTCCTTGCAGTTTCTCCATTGATGGATTGGTAGAACGTTTCTGATTGGATTGAAGTGGAGGTTCTGCCTAGGTTTTGCAAGTTCGTGCTTTCATATCTACTGATTTTCCTGGCTTATAGCTGTTGTTCTATTATTATTATTATTATTATTATTATTCTTATTATTATTATTATTATTATTATTATTATTATTATCGATCATCGCACAGTCAGCCAGATGTTCAGACTGGATTTGGCATTTTGTCTACCTATCGAGTCCTTACCAGGACCTGGGATAGGCAGATGTGGATGTTTGATGGTATTACAGATATCGTCGCAGGATGGAAGCAGTTCCTAGTAAGGCTGCCTTTGCAATTGACTAATAGCGAATTTGTCAGTGCCAATGGTGTTCAAGTGGTGCTCCAGTTGTTTTGGGATTGCACCCAAGGAGCCTATTACTATTGGTACTACCCTTGCTTGCTTTTGCCACAATCTTTCTATTTCTATTTGTAGGTCTTTGTATTTGGTTATCTTCTCCAGTTCTTTCTCGTCTATTCTGCTGTCTCCAGGCACTGCCACGTCCACTATCCAGACTTTTTTGTCTGTCTTATCGACAATTGTTAAGTCTGGGGTTTTATGCTACAGGTGCTTGTCTGTTTGAATTCTGAAGTCTCAGAGCAGTTTAATTTTATCATTTTCTATGACTTTCTCTACTTTATGATCCCACCAGTTTTTGCTTACAGGCAAATGATATTTTTTGCAGATCTTCCAATGCACCATTGTTGCTACTTTGTCATGCCGCTGCTTGTAGTCAGTCTGTGCAATCTTCTTGCAACAGCTTAACAAGTGGTCCACTGTTTCTTCAGCTTCTTTGCATAGGCGGCACTTACTGTCTGTTGCTGTCTTCTCAATTTTGACTTTGTATGCATTTGTCCTTAAGGCTTGGTCTTGTGCAGCCAGAATTAGTCCCTCGGTCTCTTTCTTCAATTTTCCTGCTCTTAGCCATTGCCAGGTTTTATTATTATCTGCTTTCCCAGCTATTTTTTTAACGTATTGGCCATGTAGTGCTTTATCTTCCCATGCCTCTATTCTGTTCTTCATTTGGTCTTTCTTATAGGCCTGTTTGGTCTCTCCAGTAGTCAGTAAGCCTTCCTGATATACTAATTTCAATGCATCTTCATCATTGTTCTTCAGATATTCTTCCAAAGCCATTTTTTCTTCTTCAACCATCTGATGTACTTGTAGCATTCCACGCCTACCTATTTGCCTTGGTAGATAAAGTCTGTCAATGTCACTGCGTGGATGAAGGGCATGATTCATTGTCATTATTTTTCTAGTCTTCCTATCCATTGCTTTTAGTTCTGCTTGAGTCCAGTCCACTATTCCAGCTGTGTACCTAATGACTGCAATTGCCCAGTGTTGATTGCCTTTATGGTATTTCCTCCATTGAGTTTCGACTTTAAGATCTTCTTCACTCTCTTGATGTATTCACCTCTACTTTTGCTTGATTTCAGTGGTGCTTGAGTGTCAGCTGAAGGATACCCATGTATTTTGTAGTACCTTCCTCATCCAGACTCTTAATGTTATTTTTGTGGGGCATCTTGATTCCTTCAGTTTTCATTATTTTTCCTTGTTTGATAGTAAGTGTGGCACATTTGTCCAAGCCAAACTCCATTACAATATCTTGGCTATATATACGGACAGTGTTGAGCAGCGATTCTATTTCAGATGATTTTTTTCCATACAGCTTCAGATCATCCATGTAAAGGAGGTGGGATAGTCTAGCAGATGTTTTTGATGTTTGATAGCCATGTCCTGAGTTATTCAGTATTGTTGACAGAGGAAACAGTGCAATAACAAATAGTAATGGTGATAATGAATCTCCTTGAAATATTCCTCTCTTGATATTAACCTCTCCAGCCTCTCACCATTGATCTACAACTGTGTCTTCCATTGTGCCATCGATCTTTGCACAAATTTTCTGATGTTTCTACTGACTCCTGTTATTTCTAGGCACTTTATTATCCAATCATGTGGCAGAGAGTCAAATGCCTTTTTGTATTCAATCCATGCCACATTCAGGTTGGTCTTCCTTCTCTTGCAGTTTTCCAAGATCATTTTGTCTATTAGGAGTTGATCTTTGGTTCCTCTGCTATTGGGGCGGTTTCCTTTCTGCTCAGGGGGAAAGAGATTGTTTTCAACTAGATGCTGTTGTACTGCATCACTCCACACCAGTTAGTACAATTTGAACGTTGTTGGTACAATGTCAGGTTTATTATTATTATTATTATTATTATTATTATTATTATTATTACCTGATCATCGCACAGTCAGCCAGATATTCAGACTGGATTTGGCATTTTGTCTACCTATCGAATCCTTACCCAGGACCTGGGATAGGCAGATGTGGATGTTTGATGGTATTACTGATATCGTCGCAGGATGGAAGCAGTTCCTAATAAGGCCGCCTTTTGCAATTGACTAATAGCGAATTTGTCAATGCCAATGGTGTTCAAGTGGTGCTCCAGTTGTTTTGGGATTGCACCCAAGGAGCTATGACTATTGGTACTACCCTTGCTTGCTTTTGCCACAGTCTTTCTATTTCTATTTGTAGGTCTTTGTATTTTGTTATTTTCTCCAGTTCTTTCTCTTCTATTCTGCTATCTCCAGGCACTGCCACGTCCACTATCCAGACTTTTTTGTCTTTCTTATCAACAATTGTTAAGTCTGGGGTGTTATGTTGCAGGTGCTTGTCTGTTTGAATTCTGAAGTCCCAGAGCAGTTTAATTTTATCATGTTCTATGACTTTCTCTATTTTATGATCCCACCAGTTTTTGCTTACAGCAAATGATATTTTTTGCAGATCTTCCAATGCACCATTGTTGCTACTTTGTCATGCCGCTGCTTGTAGTCAGTCTGTGCAATCTTCTTGCAACAGCTTACCAGGTGGTCCACTGTTTCTTCAGCTTCTTTGCATAGTCGGCACTTACTGTCTGTTGCTGTCTTCTCAATTTTGACTTTATATGCATTTGTCCTTAAGGCTTGGTCTTGTGCAGCCAGAATTAGTCCCTCGGTCTCTTTCTTCAATTTTCCTGCTCTTAGCCATTGCCAGGTCTTGTTAATATCTGCTTTCCCAGCTATTTTTTTAATGTATTGGCCATGTGGTGCTTTGTCTTCCCATGCCTCTATTCTGTTCTTCATTTGGTCTTTCTTGTAGGCCAGTTTGGTCTCTCCAGTAGTCAGTAAGCCTTCCTGATATACTAATTTCAGTGCATCTTCATCATTGTTCTTCAGATATTCTTCCAAGCCATTTTTTCTTCTTCAACCATCTGATGTACTTGTAGCATTCCACGCCCACCTATTTGCCTCGGTAGATAAAGTCTATCAATGTCACTGCGTGGATGAAGGGCATGATTCATTGTCATTATTTTTCTGGTCTGCCTATCCATTGCTTTTAGTTCTGCTTGAGTCCAGTCCACTATTCCAGCTGTGTACCTAATGACTGGGATTGCCCAGGTGTTGATTGCCTTTATGGTATTTCCTCCATTGAGTTTGGATTTTAAGATCTTCTTCACTCTCTTGATGTATTCACCTCTAATCTTTTTCTTGACTTCAGTGTGCTTGATGTTGTCAGCTTGAAGGATACCCAAGTATTTGTAGTACTCTTCCTCATCCAGACTCTTAATGTTATTTTCGTGGGGCATCTTGATTCCTTCAGTTTTCACTATTTTTCCTTGTTTGATAGTAAGTGTGGCACATTTGTCCAAGCCAAACTCCATTACAATATCTTGGCTATATATACGGACAGTGTTGAGCAGCGATTCTATTTCAGATGATGTTTTTCCATACAGCTTCAGATCATCCATATAAAGGAGGTGGGATAGTCTGGCAGATGTTTTTGATGTTTGATAGCCATGTCCTGAGTTATTCAGTATTGTTGACAGAGGAAACAGTGCAATAACAAATAGTAATGGTGATAATGAATCTCCTTGAAATATTCCTCTCTTGATATTAACCTCTCCCAGCCTCTCACCATTGATCTGCAACTGTGTCTTCCATTGTGCCATCGATCTTTGCACAAATTTTCTGATGTTTCTACTGACTCCTGTTATTTCTAGGCACTTTATTATCCAATCATGTGGCAGAGAGTCAAATGCCTTTTTGTAGTCAATCCATGCCACATTCAGGTTGGTCTTCCTTCTCTTGCAGTTTTCCAAGATCATTTTGTCTATTAGGAGTTGATCTTTTGTTCCTCTGCTATTGGGGCGGTTTCCTTTCTGCTCAGGTGGAAAGAGATTGTTTTCAACTAGATGCTGTTGTACTGCATCAGCTACCACACCAGTTAGTAATTTGAAAGTTGTTGGTAAGCAGGTAATTGGCCTGTAGTTACCTGGTGTTGCCCCTTTTGCTGGATTTTTCATTATTAGGTAGGTTTTCCCAGTTGTTAGCCACTTTTCAATTTCTCCTCCTTGTAGTATATTGTTGAACTGTTTTGCAATGAGTGGGTGTATAACAGTTAGATGTTTCAACCAAAACCCATGCAGTTCATCTTCACCTGGTGCTGACCAATTTTTGATTTTCTTTGCTCTTTTTTCTACCATTTTTGTTGTTATTACTAGTTCTTTCATTTCAACTTCTGTTTTATTTGCATCCACCTCTTTTAACCAAGCCGCATCCTTGTTGTATTTCTTTGGGTTATCCCATATCTGCTTCCAGAACTGCACTGTTTCTTCCTTGTCAGGTACTGACTGATTCCTTGCAGTTTCTCCATTGATGGATTGGTAGAAACGTTTCTGATTGGATTGAAATTGGAGGTTCTGCCTATAGTTTGCAATTCGAGCTTCATATCTACTGATTTTCCTGGCTATAGCTGTTATTTGTTGCTTTATTATTTCCAGTGCTTCCTTGATCTTCCTTGTTTCTAAGTGGTATTTCTTGATTAGGTATTCTTTGGTCTTCTTGTTCTTCAGCTTCTTTTCTTTCATCTGTTCTAGCTTGCTTGCATGTGATCTTAACTTGCTGATCTTATTTTCTAGTCTAACCTTCCATTTTTCTGGTGCACTGTTTGTTTGTTTTTCTTCTTTGTTGATTTTGCATCCCAGGTCTTCTGTTATAACTGCAGCTGTGCTGTACATTAGTTGGTTTGTTTCTTGCAGTGAATTGGTGCTTATATTGATATTGCAGTATTTGCATCTTTTAATGCTTGTGCTAGCTGTTTCTTTGGAACAAGCTTCAATGCAGACAGCCTTATTCTGTTGTTTTTGTGCTGTTCTAGATGCTCAGTTATTCTTTGTTTCAATTCTTTTATTTCTTTAGTTAGAGGGTTTTGTTCTTCCTGGGGAAGAGATGCCTGGTTTCCAAATGAGAACAGTTGTATATCTCTGCTGGATTCCTTCACTGCCAACTCCCCCTGGTTTGCCTCTACATTCTGAATTACTTCTGGTAAGCTTTGATTTCTTTGCCCTGGGTAAACCTTTGCAGTTCGTCCAATTCTGTTTCTGTGAATACTTTATTTCGTGTTATAAATCGGCGTTGATCTGCTAGTCTCTGTTCTGTTATTTCTGATTCTGGATGTTGTTCTGTCCAGAACTGGTGCATTCGTTTTAGATATCCTCTTCTTGTTGGACTTGATCTGTAGTAACAGATCATTATTTCTTTGTTTTCAATCACTGTGTATCTGCAACGGGTAAACATCTTTTCTTCCAGTAGTTCTGCAGCTGCTGGCCCTGGTTGCTCAGCCAACAGTCCTGAGTCCTGTAACCCATTTTTCACCAGATATCCAGGAACTCCAGTATCTAGTGCGGACCTTGTTAACCCGGGCGAGTCTCCGAGCCGGTATGGCATTCTGCAATTTACGTCTCACCATATTTTTTATGGGAGAGACACTCTTTGTCTGACTCCTCTGATGAGACCTGTCCAGTATGGTTGAACCTCTAGCATAGCTCTCATCTTCCTCAGAGTACACAAGCCCCACAACCCCGTCAAGGTAGTGCCTCACTGGGGGATTATTATTATTATTATTATTATTATCATGGATCATCGCACAGTCAGCCAGATGTTCAGACTGGATTTGGCATTTTGTCTACCTATCGAGTCCTTACCCAGACCTGGGATAGGCAGATGTGGATGTTTGATGGTATTACAGGTATCGTTGCAGGATGGAAGCAGTTCCTAGTAAGGCTGCCTTTTGCAATTGACTAATAGCAAATTTGTCAATGCCAATGGTGTTCAAGTGGTGCTCCAGTTGTTTTGGGATTGCACCTAAGGAGCCTATTACTATTGGTACTACCCTTGCTTGCTTTTGCCAAAGTCTTTCTATTTCTATTTGTAGGTCTTTGTATTTTGTTATCTTCTCCAGTTCTTTCTCGTCTATTTTGCTATCTCCAGGCACTGCCACGTCCACTATCCAGACTTTTTTGTCTTTCTTATCGACAATTGTTAAGCCTGGGGTGTTATGCTGCAGGTGCTTGTCTGTTTGAATTCTGAAGTCCCAGAGCAGTTTAATTTTATCATTTTCTATGACTTTCTCTATTTTATGATCCCACCAGTTTTTGCTTACAGGCAAATGAGATTTTTTGCAGATCTTCCAATGCACCATTGTTGCTACTTTGTCATGCCGCTGCTTGTAATCAGTTTGTGCGATCTTCTTGCAACAGCTTACCAAGTGGTCCACTGTTTCTTCAGCTTCTTTGCATAGACGGCACTTACTGTCTGTTGCTGTCTTCTCAATTTTGACTTTGTATGCATTTGTCCTTAAGGCTTGGTCTTGTGCAGCCAGAATTAGTCCCTCGGTCTCTTTCTTCAATTTTCCTGCTCTTAGCCATTGCCAGGTTTTATTATTATCTGCTTTCCCAACTATTTTTTTCATGTATTGGCCATGTAGTGCTTTGTCTTCCCATGCCTCTATTCTGTTCTTCATTTGGTCTTTCTTGTAGGCAGTTTGGTCTCTCCAGTAGTTAGTAAGCCTTCCTGATATACTAATTTCAGTGCATCTTCATCATTGTTCTTCAGATATTCTTCCAAAGCCATTTTTTCTTCGTCAACCATCTGATGTACTTGTAGCATTCCACACCCACCTATTTGCCTTGGTAGATAAAATCTATCAATGTCACTGTGTGGATGAAGGGCATGATTCATTGTCATTATTTTTCTGGTCTGCCTATCCATTGCTTTTAGTTCTGCTTGAGTCCAGTCCACTATTCCAGCTGTGTACCTAATGACTGGGATTGCCCAGGTGTTGATTGCCTTTATGGTATTTCCTCCATTGAGTTTGGACTTTAAGATCTTCTTCACTCTCTTGATGTATTCACCTCTAATCTTTTTTCTTGACTTCAGTGTGCTTGATGTTGTCAGCTTGAAGGATACCCAAGTATTTGTAGTACTCTTCCTCATCCAGACTCTTAATGTTATTTTCGTGGGGCATCTTGATTCCTTCAGTTTTAATTATTTTTCCTTGTTTGATAGTAAGTGTGGCACATTTGTCCAAGCCAAACTCCATTACAATATCTTGGCTATATATACGGACAGGGTTGAGCAGCGATTCTATTTCAGATGATGTTTTTCCATACAGCTTCAGATCATCCATATAAAGGAGGTGGGATAGTCTAGCAGATGTTTTTGATGTTTGATAACCATGTCCTGAGTAATTTAGTATTGTTGACAGAGGAAACAGTGCAATAACAAATAGTAATGGTGATAATGAATCTCCTTGAAATATTCCTCTCTTGATATTAACCTCTCCCAGCCTCTCACCATTGATCTGCAACTGTGTCTTCCATTCTGCCATCGATCTTTGACAAATTTTCTGATGTTTCTACTGACTCCTGTTATTTCTAGGCACTTTATTATCCAATCATGTGGCAGAGAGTCAAGCCGTTTTGTAGCTCAATCCATGCCACATTCAAGGTTGGTCTTCCTTCTCTTGCCAGTTTCCAAGATCATTTTGTCTATTAGAGTTTATCTTGTTCCCTCTGCTATTGGGGCGGGTTCCTTTCTGCTCAGGTGGAAAGAGATTGTTTTCAACTAGATGCTGTTGTACTGTATCAGCTACCACACCAGTTAGTAATTTGAAAGTTGTTGGTAAACAGGTAATTGGCCTGTAGTTGCCTGGTGTTGCCCCTTTTGCTGTATTTTTCATTATTAGGTAGGTTTTCCCAGTTGTTAGACACTTTTCAATTTCTCCTCCTTGTAGTATATTGTTGAACTGCTTGGCAATGAGTGAGTGTATAACAGTTAGATGTTTCAACCAAAACCCATGCAATTCATCTTCACCTGGTGCTGACCAATTTTTGATTTTCTTTGCTCTTTTTTCTCAATTTTTGTTGTATTACTAGTTCTTTCATTTCAACTTCTGTTTGATTTGCAGCTACCTTTGAACAAGCAGCATCCTGTTGTATTTCTTTGGGTTATCCCATATCTGCTTCCAGAAAACTGCAGTGTTATTCCTGCTCTGTCAGGTACTGACTGATTCCTTGCATTTTCTCCATTGATGGATTGGTAGAAACGTTTCTGATTGGATTGAAATTGGAGGTTATGCCTATAGTTTGCAATTCGAGCTTCATATCTACTGATTTTCCTGGCTATAGCTGTTATTTGTTGCTTTATTATTTCCAGTGCTTCCTTGATCTTCCTTGTTTCTAAGTGGTATTTCTTGATTAGGTATTCTTTGGTCTTCTTGTCCTTCAGCTTCTTTTCTTTCATCTGTTCTAGCTTGCTTGCATGTGATCTTAACTTGCTGATCTTATTTTCTAGTCTAAACTTCCATTTTTGTGGTGCACTGTTTGTTTGTTTTTCTTTTTTGTTGATTTTACATCCCAGGTATTCTGTTATAACTGCAGCTGTGCTGTACATTAGTTGGTGTGTTTCTTGCAGTGAATTGGTGCTTATACTTGATATTGCAGTATTTGCATCTTTTAATGCTTGTGCTAGCTGTTTCTTTGGAACAAGCTTCAATGCAGGTAGCCTTATTCTGTTGTTTTTGTGCTGTTCTAGATGCTCAGTTATTCTTTGTTTCAATTCTTTTATTTCTTTAGTTAGAGGGTTTTGTTCTTCCTGGGGAAGAGGTGCCTGGTTTCCAAATGAGAACAGTTGTATATCTCTGCTGGATTCCTTCACTGCCAACTCCCCCTGGTTTGCCTCTACATTCTGAATTACTTCTGGTAAGGCTTTGATTTCTTTGCCCTGGGTAAACCTTTGCAGTTCGTCCAATTATGTTTCTGTGAATACTTTATTTCGTGTTATAAATCGGCGTTGATCTGCTAGTCTCTGTTCTGTTATTTCTGATTCTGGATGTTGTTCTTTTCCAGAACTGGTGCATCGTTAGATTCCTCTCTTCTGTGTTGGACTGATTCTGTAGTAACAGATCATTTTCTTTGGTTTCAATCACTGTGCTATCTGCACGGGTAAACCTCTTTATTCAGTAGTTTTGCAGCTGCGGGCCCTGGTGGCTCAGCCAACAGTCCTGAGTCCTGTAACCCATTTTTCACCAGATATCCAGGAACTCCAATATCTAGTGCGGACCTTGTTAACCCGGGCGACGTCCGAGCCGGTATGGCATTCTGAAATTTACGTCTCACCATATTTTTTATGGGAGAGACACTCTTTGTCTGACTCATCTGATGAGACCTGTCCAGTATGGTTGAACCTCTGGCATAGCTCTCATCTTCTTCAGAGTACACAAGCCCCACAACCACGTCAAGGTAGTGCCTCACGGGGGTATTATTATTATCGATCATCGCACAGTCAGCCAGATGTTCAGACTGGATTTGGCATTTTGTCTACCTATCGAGTCCTTACCCAGGACCTGGGATAGGCAGATGTGGATGTTTGATGGTATTACAGATATCGTCGCAGGATGGAAGCAGTTCCTAATAAGGCTGCTTTTGCAATTGACTAATAGCGAATTGTCAATGCCAATTGTGTTCAAGTAGTGCTCCAGTTGTTTTGGGATTGCACCCAAGGAGCCTATGACTATTGGTACTACCCTTGCTTGCTTTTGCCACAGTCTTTTATTTCTATTTGTAGGTCTTTGTATTTTGTTATCTTCTCCAGTTCTTTCTCTTCTATTCTGCTATCTCCAGGCACTGCCACATCCACTATCCAGACTTTTTTGTCTTTCTTATCGACAATTGTTAAGTCTGGGGTGTTATGTTGCAGGTGCTTGTCTGTTTGAATTCTGAAGTCCCAGAGCAGTTTAATTTTATCATTTTCTATGACTTTCTCTATTTTATGATCCCACCAGTTTTTGCTTACAGGCAAATGATATTTTTTGCAGATCTTCCAATGCACCATTGTTGCTACTTTGTCATGCCGCTGCTTGTAATCAGTCTGTGCAATCTTCTTGCAACAGCTTACCAGGTGGTCCACTGTTTCTTCAGCTTCTTTGCATAGACGGCACTTACTGTCTGTTGCTGTCTTCTCAATTTTGACTTTGTATGCATTTGTCCTTAAGGCTTGGTCTTGTGCAGCCAGAATTAGTCCCTCGGTCTCTTTCTTCAATTTTCCTGCTCTTAGCCATTGCCAGGTTTATTATTATCTGCTTTCCCAGCTATTTTTTTCATGTATTGGCCATGTAGTGCTTTGTCTTCCCATGCCTCTATTCTGTTCTTCATTTGGTCTTTCTTGTAGGCCAGTTTGGTCTCTCCAGTAGTTAGTAAGCCTTCCTGATATACTAATTTCAGTGCATCTTCATCATTGTTCTTCAGATATTCTTCCAAAGCCATTTTTTCTTCTTCAACCATCTGATGTACTTGTAGCATTCCACACCCACCTATTTGCCTTGGTAGATAAAGTCTATCAATGTCACTGCGTGGATGAAGGGCATGATTCATTGTCATTATTTTTCTGGTCTGCCTATCCATTGCTTTTAGTTCTGCTTGAGTCCAGTCCACTATTCCAGCTGTGTACCTAATGACTGGGATTGCCCAGGTGTTGATTGCCTTTATGGTATTTCCTCCATTGAGTTTGGATTTTAAGATCTTCTTCACTCTCTTGATGTATTCACCTCTAATCTTTTTCTTGACTTCAGTGTGCTTGATGTTGTCAGCTTGAAGGATACCCAAGTATTTGTAGTACTCTTCCTCATCCAGACTCTTAATGTTATTTTCGTGGGGCATCTTGATTCCTTCAGTTTTCATTATTTTTCCTTGTTTGATAGTAAGTGTGGCACATTTGTCCAAGCCAAACTCCATTACAATATCTTGGCTATATATACGGACAGTGTTGAGCAGCGATTCTATTTCAGATGATGTTTTTCCATACAGCTTCAGATCATCCATATAAAGGAGGTGGGATAGTCTGGCAGATGTTTTTGATGTTTGATAGCCATGTCCTGAGTTATTCAGTATTGTTGACAGAGGAAACAGTGCAATAACAAATAGTAATGGTGATAATGAATCTCCTTGAAATATTCCTCTCTTGATATTAACCTCTCCCAGCCTCTCACCATTGATCTGCAACTGTGTCTTCCATTGTGCCATCGATCTTTGCACAAATTTTCTGATGTTTCTACTGACTCCTGTTATTTCTAGGCACTTTATTATCCAATCATGTGGCAGAGAGTCAAATGCCTTTTTGTAGTCAATCCATGCCACATTCAGGTTGGTCTTCCTTCTCTTGCAGTTTTCCAAGATCATTTTGTCTATTAGGAGTTGATCTTTTGTTCCTCTGCTATTGGGGCGGTTTCCTTTCTGCTCAGGTGGAAAGAGATTGTTTTCAACTAGATGCTGTTGTACTGCATCAGCTACCACACCAGTTAGTAATTTGAAAGTTGTTGGTAAGCAGGTAATTGGCCTGTAGTTACCTGGTGTTGCCCCTTTTGCTGGATTTTTCATTATTAGGTAGGTTTTCCCAGTTGTTAGCCACTTTTCAATTTCTCCTCCTTGTAGTATATTGTTGAACTGCTTGGCAATGAGTGGGTGTATAACAGTTAGATGTTTCAACCAAAACCCATGCAGTTCATCTTCACCTGGTGCTGACCAATTTTTGATTTTCTTTGCTCTTTTTTCTACCATTTTTGTTGTTATTACTAGTTCTTTCATTTCAACTTCTGTTTTATTTGCATCCACCTCTTTTAACCAAGCCGCATCCTTGTTGTATTTCTTTGGGTTATCCCATATCTGCTTCCAGAACTGCACTGTTTCTTCCTTGTCAGGTACTGACTGATTCCTTGCAGTTTCTCCATTGACGGATTGGTAGAAATGTTTCTGATTGGATTGAAATTGGAGGTTCTGCCTATAGTTTGCAATTCGAGCTTCATATCTACTGATTTTCCTGGCTATAGCTGTTATTTGTTGCTTTATTATTTCTAGTGCTTCCTTGATCTTCCTTGTTTCTAAGTGGTATTTCTTGATTAGGTATTCTTTGGTCTTCTTGTCCTTCAGCTTCTTTTCTTTCATCTGTTCTAGCTTGCTTGCATGTGATCTTAAACTTGCTGATCTTATTTTCTAGTCTAAACTTCCATTTTTCTGGTGCACTGTTTGTTTGTTTTTCTTTTTTGTTGATTTTGCATCCCAGATATTCTGTTATAACTGCAGCTGTGCTGTACAATAGTTGGTTTGTTTCTTGCAGTGAATTGGTGCTTATACTTGATATTGCAGTATTTGCATCTTTTAATGCTTGTGCTAGCTGTTTCTTTGGAACAAGCTTCAATGCAGGTAGCCTTATTCTGTTGTTTTTGTGCTGTTCTAGATGCTCAGTTATTCTTTGTTTCAATTCTTTTATTTCTTTAGTTAGAGGGTTTTGTTCTTCCTGGGGAAGAGATGCCTGGTTTCCAAATGAGAACAGTTGTATATCTCTGCTGGATTCCTTCACTGCCAACTCCCCCTGGTTTGCCTCTACATTCTGAATTACTTCTGGTAAGCTTTGATTTCTTTGCCCTGGGTAAACCTTTGCAGTTCGTCCAATTCTGTTTCTGTGAATACTTTATTTCGTGTTATAAATCGGCGTTGATCTGCTAGTCTCTGTTCTGTTATTTCTGATTCTGGATGTTGTTCTTTCCAGAACTGGTGCATTCGTTTTAGATATCCTCTTATTGTTGGACTTGATCTGTAGTAACAGATCATTATTTCTTTGTTTTCAATCACTGTGTATCTGCAACGGGTAAACATCTTTTCTTCCAGTAGTTCTGCAGCTGCTGGCCCTGGTTGCTCAGCCAACAGTCCTGAGTCCTGTAACCCATTTTTCAACAGATATCCAGGAACTCCAATATCTAGTGCGGACCTTGTTAACCCGGGCGACGTCCGAGCCGGTATGGCATTCTGAAATTTACGTCTCACCATATTTTTTATGGGAGAGACACTCTTTGTCTGACTCCTCTGATGAGACCTGTCCAGTATGGTTGAACCTCTGGCATAGCTCTCATCTTCTTCAGAGTACACAAGCCCCACAACCACGTCAAGGTAGTGCCTCACTGGGGGTATTATTATTATCGATCATCGCACAGTCAGCCAGATGTTCAGACTGGATTTGGCATTTTGTCTACCTATCGAGTCCTTACCCAGGACCTGGGATAGGCAGATGTGGATGTTTGATGGCATTACAGATATCGTCGCAGGATGGAAGCAGTTCCTAATAAGGCCGCCTTTTTCAATTGACTAATAGCGAATTTGTCAATGCCAATTGTGTTCAAGTGGTGCTCCAGTTGTTTTGGGATTGCAACCAAGGAGCCTATGACTATTGGTACTACCCTTGCTTGCTTTTGCCACAGTCTTTCTATTTCTATTTGTAGGTCTTTGTATTTTGTTATCTTCTCCAGTTCTTTCTCTTCTATTCTGCTATCTCCAGGCACTCCCACATCCACTATCCAGACTTTTTTGTCTTTCTTATCGACAATTGTTAAGTCTGGGGTGTTATGTTGAAGGTGCTTGTCTGTTTGAATTCTGAAGTCCCAGAGCAGTTTAATTTTATCATTTTCTATGACTTTCTCTATTTTATGATCCCACCAGTTTTTGCTTACAGGCAAATGATATTTTTTGCAGATCTTCCAATGCACCATTGTTGCTACTTGTCATGCCGCTGCTTGTAGTCAGTCTGTGCAATCTTCTTGCAACAGCTTACCAGGTGGTCCACTGTTTCTTCAGCTTCTTTGCATAGGCGGCACTTACTGTCTGTTGCTGTCTTCTCAATTTTGACTTTATATGCATTTGTCCTTAAGGCTTGGTCTTGTGCAGCAGAATTAGTCCCTCGGTCTCTTTCTTCAATTTTCCTGCTCTTAGCCATTGCCAGGTTTTATTGTTATCTGCTGTCCCAGCTATTTTTTTCATGTATTGGCCATGTAGTGCTTTGTCTTCCCATGCCTCTATTCTGTTCTTCATTTGGTCTTTCTTGTAGGCCAGTTTGGTCTCTCCAGTAGTTAGTAAGCCTTCCTGATATACTAATTTCAGTGCATCTTCATCATTGTTCTTCAGATATTCTTCCAAAGCCATTTTTTCTTCTTCAACCATCTGATGTACTTGTATCCTCTTCTTGTTGGACTTGATCTGTAGTAACAGATCATTATTTCTTTGTTTTCAATCACTGTGTATCTGCGACGGGTAAACATCTTTTCTTCCAGTAATTCTGCAGCTGCTGGCCCTGGTTGCTCAGCCAACAGTCCTGAGTCCTGTAACCCATTTTTCACCAGATATCCCGGAACTCCAATATCTAGCGCGGATCTTGTTAACCCGGGCGACGTCCGAGCCGGTATGGCATTCTGAAATTTACGTCTCACCATATTTTTTGATGGGAGAGACACTCTTTGTCTGACTCCTCTGATGAGACCTGTCCAGTATGGTTGAACCTCTGGCATAGCTCTCATCTTCCTCAGAGTACACAAGCCCCACAACCACGTCAAGGTAGTGCCTCACTGGGGGTATTATTATTATTATTATTATTATTATTATGAATAACTTTTTTAAGCAACAGCCACCAAAACTGCTACTTAATTAAGTGTAACATTATTACAAAGTCAAAATATCCTGTGGTTTTTTTAGTCATGGCTCTTCTTTAGGATTAGTAATCTTTGGCTTTCAGGAACATATAGTTTGCCCCCCACCCAGACTAGACTCCCTTTAATTGTACATTCATTTTTTGAGCTTGGAACTACTTGTCCCCCTCCAATGTTGCCTTCCCCAATTTGAGGTTTCGCTCTCACCTGCACTCGGGTGGTGACTGGTGCTGCAAGCTGGCAGGACAGAATAATAAGCTGATTATTTCCTGCTTACAGCTGTTGTATTGAAGCATCCTGGATAGTGCATCAGCTAAGATATTTTTTCTCCCTTTGGGAGATAGCAAAGAGTGAAATTAAATCAATTAAAATAGTGAGCCCACTGAACTTGTTTGGGCGATAATCTCTGGGGTGTTTTGAAAGTTAGAATAGAACAGAGCTGGAAGGGACCTGGGAGGTCTTCTAGTCCAGCCCCCTGCTCAAGCAGGAGAACCTATAACATCTCAGACAGGTGATTGTCTAGTCCCTTTTTAAAAATCTCCAGAGATGGAGCATCCATGATTTCTGGAGGCAAGCTGTTCCACTGGTTGGTTGTCCTCACTGTCAGGAAGTTCCTCTTTTATTCCAGGTTGCTTCTCTCTTTGATCAGTTTCTAACCATTGTTTCTCGTCCTTCCCTCTGGTGCTCTGGTGAACAACTGACCTCCTCTGCCTTGTGGCAGCCCCTCAGATACTGGAATACTGCTATCATGTCTCCCCTATTTCTTCTTTTATTTAGACTAGCCAAACCCAAGTCCTGCAGCCGTTCTTTGTATGTTTTAGTCCCCAGGCCTTTGATCATCTTAGTTGCTCTTCTCTGAATTTTTTCCAAACTCTCAACAACTTTTTTGTGACCAAAATTGGATGCAGTATTCCAGGTGTGGTCTTGCTAGGGTTTTATAAAGCAGTATTAATACTTTATGTGATTTTGATTCTATGCCTCTGTTTATACAACCCAGGATTGTATTACTTTTTTTTGTTGCTGCTGCATACTGCTGGCTCATGGTCAAGTGACCGTCCACTAGGACTCCAAGGTCCCTCTCACAGCTACTGTTTTTAAGCCAGGTCTCACCCAAGCTGTACTTGTACCTTTGATTTTTCCTGCCTAAATGTAAAACTTTGCTTTTCTCCACAATGAACTCATTTTGTTGGATAGGGCCCATTGTTCAAGTCTGTCAAGATCTTTTTGGATCCTGAGTTTGTCTTCTGGGGTATTGGCTACTCCTGCCAGTTTGGTGTCATCTGCAAATTTGATGAGTTCCCCTTCTATTCCCTCACCTAAGTCATTTATGAACATATTGAAGAGTACTGGGCCTAAGATGGAACCTGATGGTACCCCACTTCCTATTTCTCCCCATGTGGATGTAGTGCCATTGTGGACTACTCATTGAGTATGGTTTGTCAGCCAGCTACAGATCCATTTGGTGGTGATGCTGTCTATTCCACTTTTTTCTAGGTTACCAAGGAGTAGGTTGTGGTGTACTTTAACAAATGCCTTACTGAAATCTAAATATACTATGCCCACAGCATTTTGCTGGTCTACTAGTTTAGTCACTTTATAGATATACTTATATATATACTTTTCAGGGCTTCTAAATTTTTATGGTCAGTCCAATCCTAGAAAGGGGTTTGCTCTCTTCCAGGAAATGCCTTCACATTAAGAGTGCCCAGTGCACCGCATAAACTTCCTTCTCATTGATGCTCAGTGTTAATTTCCTGGAGGTGTATGCACACAGTTGAAAGGCATCATGGCTGTTCCTTTGTAAAAGAACAGCTTCCACCACCACATTGCTAGTGTCCATCTGAATAATAAATGGGGTGTTAGGGTCTGGGTGATTTAGCACTGGTTATCCAGCAAACTAGCATTTGAGTTTTTCAAATGCTGCCTGGCATTCCATTATCCACTTCAGTGGATAATAGTTTGGATCACCACTCCCCTTTTGTCTTCTAACCCTTTTAGTTATAGGGAAGGTGGTCTGGGCGAATGATGGGATAAATTGGCGGTAAAAGTTCATGAACCCAAAAAGCTTTGCAATTGCTTTCTGGTGCAGGGTGGAGCCCACTCTAGCACCACCCTAACTTTATCAGGGTCCATCTCTCTCTATTCTGGTGGAACTTGCATTTTGAAAGTTTATCATATAGTTGAGTAGCCCTAAGTTTTTAAAGGACCATTCTAATCAGTTTTATGTGCTCCATCATAATCTCAGTATAAATCAGTATGTCCTCCAGGTAGACCAATACACCTTTGTATAGGTGCTCATGCAACATCTAATTTATTAGCTGCTTGAAGACAGTGGGGGGCCAAAGGAGAGGACCCTGAATTGAAAACACCCTAAGGGGCAGTTAAAAGCTATTTTCCATTCACTTCCTCCTTCATTCAAACTCGGTAATAGTCTTCTTACAAGTCCAACTTAGTAAAAAACTTCTCTTTGGCCAAATGGGCTTACATGTCTTTCATTAGGGACAGTGGGTAGACGTTTTCCACATACACAGCAGTCAGACCTCTATAGTCTATGCATAGGCACAGGGACCCATCCTTTTTCTCACAGAACAGTACTGGGGTGGCCACCCTGTGACAGGCTAGCTGGATGAACCCCCACATCAGGTTGTTGTCTATAAAAGAGCATAGTTCATCCAGTACTCTGAAAGTTATTGAGTACAGTTTAGGTTTGGTTAGTTTAGCCCCTGGCATGATCTCTATAGAGCAGGGGTGGGAGTTTATCTGAACTCTTCTTGCTAAACATGTCCTGCAAGTCCTGGTACTTATGGCGGAATTCAGGGATCCGCCTTCTTCTGATCTCGTATCCAGCCCCCACCTACAGCCTCAGTTTTGGGATCCCTAATCCTTTTCCTGGCTTCCTTCTTCAGATTGCCAGATTTTTAGCAGCCCCCTCTCATAGGGTTCCATTTCTGTAGCCAAACTAGCCCCAGCAACAAATGTCTCTCCATGCCCAGGGCCACAATAAAAGTCAGAGTCCCCGTGTGTTGCGTTTCTATCAGCTTGGTGACAAATGTTGCTGGGAACCCCTCACCCCTGCTACAGAGTCATCTAACTAGCAGAATGCCACCTGCACTTTGAGTGGTCTAAGTCTCATCCATAGTTTCTTCACCAGGGCAGGGTTGACCAAGCACCTAGTGCACTCCAATTTCAGAAGGGCTGTTAGGCTGGCTTTTCAACCTGAGGATTGTAGTCAGTTTTGCTCTCTCCTGGGCCTCTCGCTGGGCCAGTTGGAGTTCTTACCATCTCTGAGGGATGGGGTGAACTCTACGACCTCCACTTCTTCCATGACTGTCTTCCAGGCTTGAGGCAGTGGCTTGGCAGATTTTTGGGTGGGCCTGGGTTGTTTTCTGGGCCAGTCAATTGTATCTACACTCAGCAGCCAAGTGCCCCTCCTTTCGGTACTTGAAGCAAGCTATGGAGCATCGCTAAGGGCTTTGGGCACCTGTCTGTACTTTCAGGGTTTCCTTGTTCTCTGGGAAGGATTTTTGCCAACCCCCTCCCTGGGCAATGCTTGTTTTGAATGGGATCAATTTCTGCTTCTTCAGTCAGGACATACCAGCCATGGAGAGTGGGGGAAGTAACCCCATCGATTAGCCCATCTTTGAAACAGCCGATCAGGCTGTCTTGTGGCCAATTGTTGAGCCAACAGGCCAGATCACAGAACTCCTGGGTTTATTTGGCCACACTCCTCTGGCCCTAACTGATAGTTTTGATGCAATCCCTGGTTTTGTGGTTGGCAAGGGAGTCCTTGAAGTGTTTGAAGCAGCTGAAGTTTCTCAGTTCTGGGGCATAGTCATTATGGAGGATGACCATTCCCCTCGATGTAGCCCCTTTCAGCGTCGTGGTGACACACCTCCTCACCTTGCCACCTTCTGTAGCTATTTCAGGACCATATTCTTGCATGTAGGTCCAAACCTGGGCCAGGAATACCCCCAATTGCTGAGGATCTCCACTGAACTTTATCCCTGGGGGGGGGGAGTCTTGCAGCTCCTTCTCCTTGCTGACAACAGTTCTGCAGGGGTGGCATGCTGGGTACCCCTGCAGGTGCTGGTGCTGCAGAGTCTGCTATTGCCGAAGAATCCAGCCCCGCTGATGCTTGTTGAGGTGGATGCAGTTGCTCCATCAGTTGCTGACACAGCTAATAGTTGGGCTGGGAGTTCCAAGTCTGATCTATTTATTGGGGTTGACAACTGGACACTGAAGAACATAGCAATGGTTGGTCAAGTAGCTGACAGCAGAAAAGAACTGGAATAACCACACTCCACATTTTTAATGTTACAACTGGGAAGGGGATGTTCTATCTAGTACCATTTCATTTTAATTAAATTAAACATGGCTTCTCATATTTTTTATTTCAGTGTGATCCCATTATACATGTTAATGATGCTAAATCAGCCCCAGAGTAATTCTTGAACTACCGACTTAAGGGAGCATTAGGTGAGAATAACCGTTTTGCATGGGGGAAAAGGTGGGTTCTTATTTTAGTGCAGTTTATCTTAAGGTGCCAAGCCAATTGGTATAAAATGGGGGAATAAATAAATTACACAGAACCCATCTGCAGAGCACAAAGGTAAAACCTAATGGAAAAGAAAGAAAATGCAGAAAGGAAAAAAGTTTCCTCCACTAGAGGTCCTTACTGATTCATACATTGCTTTTGAAGACAGAAAGTGAATCTGTAATAGTATATATATATTCCTCTTTTAATCAGTCTGGTATTAAGAAATCCTCTTTCATGGCTTTCACTACAAACTTCATTTATATTTGGAATATTAACAAGAAAAAAGCTACAAGATGACTGCAATAATTTAATCCAATGATGGACTAAAATATTTGGCATCCTAATTTACATAGTTTTTTGAAGTCACATCTGGTTTCGACTTTGGAAACGACTTTCTTTTCTTCCTAAGCAACCAAAGCATTAAAGCAAACTTTTTAAAAAAAAAAAAAGTAAAATTTTTTAAAGCATTTCTGGCAAAAATATTTATTCCCCTAATAGTATTGGTTTCAAACACAATTTATTTCAAAGGCTATGCTATAGTTACATGGAATATTCATAGTAATTTGCATTCAACAGCAGGGATTTCTTTGAATTTTAAAAACTCTTTAAAGGGAACAGAAGAGCCAAACTCACAGGAAACTCTCACAAATATCAATTTACACTTACCTCCACCAAACCTATATGCAGCAAAGCTCAGAAACTAAGGCAATCTTACACACACGAACACACACACAAACAAAGTAGTATAGAGGTAGCGCTTGACTTATGACTAGAACCTCCACTGCTAATTGATGCAATTGTTAAGTGAGTCAAACATAATTTTATGGCCTTTATGCCACAGTTGTTAGGCAAATCTGTCTTCCCCCATTGACTTTTGTTGTCGAAACTCCCTGGGAAGGTTGCAAATGGGAATCACATGACCCTGGGAAGCTGCAACTGTTGTAAATACATGCCGGTGGCCAAGTGCCCAAATTTCAGTTATGAGTGTGAGGACTGGTTGTAAGTCAATTTTTACAGGCCTTCATAACTTTGAACAGTCATTAAGTGATTGGTCAAGGACCATATGTACCTAGACTGCATTTAGACACAACTGCAAGCAACTGTAAGCAACTATGAATCATCAACACAAGCAGTGTTGTGTACAGTAAATATACACATGGTTTAATGCATTATGGAGAAGCTGAGAAATGAGAAGAAATTCCTAGCAGATGAAGCCAGCAGGAAGGTCATCCAGACCCTGGTAAGTATCAGACAGGACAAGCAATGCTAAACAGATGAAGGTTGGATGCAGATGGGTGGGTTGGCACTGAATGGAGGAGACTGAAGAAAGAGCATAGGAAAAATTCCCCAATAGATGAAGCACAGCAATTCTTGGTGTCAAGCTGGCAAATAAGGTTCAGATGGCAGGCTATAAAGGAATTCTATTGCTGAAGAACTTCGTCAAAATTGTGTATGTGTGTGTGCTTGTGCTTTGATTAAAATCAGATAAAGGGTTATTTGAGATATTTCATTAGAAGCTAGTTTCAACATAGTATGCAACTCTGAGTAGATACATGTCTGTCTGTCTTTCTCTCTCTCTCTCTCTCTCTCTATCTATCTATCTATCTATCTATCTATCTATCTCTATCTCTATCATCTATATGACATATAAACACATCTCTCTCTCACACACACACACACATACACATATACATCTTATATAGATTGTTGTGAGCAACATGGTTTGCAAATTAAACAAATAAATTACAGAAGTCTTACTCCCAGAAAAGCATTTCTCTGAATATAATAACATTTAGCTGATGCAGTGAAAGCCGAATGAACTTTATTGCTTTCACGATTTGAAATATATACCAAAATGGGATTAAATGTACTTACTCTAGCCCAGCTTTAATTTCAGACAGTCTACCCAATAGGTTTCAACCTGAACTATCAGGAAACTGAATTGACAGCAAATCAGAAGAACAAACATGATGTCTCCTTCACCTTCTCATCTGTCTTGTTCTCCCTCAACAGTCATAAATATCCTCTGGTTGTAACAATTGAAAGGGCAAGAGTTCTGCATGGGTGGTTTGATATACAATCCAAATAAAAGAAGATTCACAAATGTTTACTAATGCTACCTAATAATTAGTAAATCTACACACAGATTTCCAACAACTAATTTATTTAACATAATAGCTCATATTTCATAAATGGTGTACTGAGCACTAGTGTGGATCTGTTCAGGGAGGGAAAAACAAAGAAATAACTAAAGCTGCCAAACAGTTCAAAAATTATAGATTATATTTAGTCAAAATATTCTGACAATTATTAAAACAGTCTTAGTGTTATTTTACTTAATCTTAATCTTCAAGCAAATTTCCTTCAGTTCTCTAAGGGTCATCAAGTACAATTTGAGTTTGGATAGTTTAACCCTTGGTATGATCTCTATGGAGCAGTCCATTGGCCGGTGGGGTGAGAATTCATCTGAACCCTTCTTGCTAAACATGTCCTGCAAGTCCTGGTACTTGTGGCAGAATTCAGGGATCCGCTTTCTTCTGCTCTTGTATTCAACCCCCACCTTCAGTCTCAGCTTTGGGATCCCTAATCCTTTTCCTGGTTTCCTTCCTCAGATCACTGGATTTTTAGCAGTCCCCTCCTCCAGTTCATATAGGGATTCCATTTCCGTAGCCACGCCAATCCCAGCACCAAATGTCTCTCTATGCCCAGGGCCACAATAAAACTCAGAGTCTCTGTGTGCATCCCCAGTCGTATTTCTATTGGCTTGATGACAAATGTTACGGGAACTCCTATCCCCCCACACTATGGAGCATCTAACTGGGAGAATGCACTTTGAGTTGTCTAAGTCTCATCCCTAGTTTCTCCACCAGGGCAGGATTGACCAAGCACCTGGTGTACCCTGAGTTCAGTAGGGCAATTAGGCTGGCTTTTCATCTGAAGGATTGGACTATCAGTTCAAGGGACTTCACCGGGGTGATCAGGCCACTTACCAGGGGGTCATCATCGGAGTCAGTGTTCTCCCAGGCCTCCCACTGGGCCAATTGGAGTTCTCTCACTATCCCTGCCAGATGGGGTGAACTATACGACCTCCATTCCTTCCAGGGCTGTCTTGCAGGCTTGCAGCAGTGGCTTGGTAGGCTTTTTGGTGGGCCCTGGGGTTGTTTTCTGGTTGGTTGTATCTACACTCAGTGGCTGAGTGCTCCTCCTTTCTTCACTTGAAGCAAGCTGTGGAGTGTCTCTGAGGGCTCTGGGCACCTGTCTGTGCTTTTGGGGTTTGGAATTATGATTTAAAAAGGAGAGAGAACCTGTCTCTGGCAGGGTATAAACTTCTTCACTGTTACAATAGTGTTATTGTACCAATGCTGAGATTCTACCAGCTGATGATCAAGAAGAAAAAGATGACTGGCTATGTTCATTGCTAATTGCCCCAGTATTTATTAACGGCTAAGAGTGCTATTGTAGTGCTTAACCAGTCTCTTTTGGCATAAAGTAGATGAATTTATAGGCATTTCTGAGCAGCATATCCAGAAAGATATGAGTTAATTCCTTCTCACAGGAGAATCAACAGAAATATTGTTACACTTATTAGGGGAGAAGTTAGAGAAACCTGTCACAGACAAAATATCTTAAGAGCTAAGGTGCCTGGCACATCAAGTTGAACAAATTGGCACGCTTCATGTTAATTAGTTTGTGCTTTCAGTTAACTGAAATAAATGGGGACAGTGGGTAACATGATGTGCTGCCATCCATTTGAATCTAATGTCAATATAAATATAGAGATCTTGAGGCCTTTGCTGAGCCAAACCTTTAAAAGGGGAATTTCTAAATGTTAATGTCAAAGAACCTCAGACGATAACAATTTGGGATAGGGTTTTTGTTTTGTTTATTTTTGTGATGCAATGCTGCAACCTTTAATAACTCTAAATTACAACACTGCAAAATAAAGTGCACTCAAAAGAAATTGGAAAACATTAGATAATATATCAAAAAGTTAGATAGATACTGAGAGTCAATAGTGAGCAG
Organism: Crotalus tigris; assembly: GCF_016545835.1. Taxonomy (NCBI): domain Eukaryota; kingdom Metazoa; phylum Chordata; class Lepidosauria; order Squamata; family Viperidae; genus Crotalus; species Crotalus tigris. The sequence continues at coordinate 1,189,604 of NW_024096553.1, read as the reverse complement.
AATGATGTTATAGAAGAAACTAACCAACTCTTTTGGCATCTTTCCAGGAAAATAACAGATCAAGGTTATTTCAAAGCTAGACTAACTAAAACTAATCCCTAAGTGCTACTTGTGACCCTATCAAGTCACTTGTTTAGCTATCAAAATTTCTAATGGAGGTGATTGGAACAGTGAGTATGAAAAATGTCCCTGCCTCAATTTAATGAGTTTTAATCCCAGCAGCCCACAAGAGGAAAATATAGCAGGTACAATAGTTTGAGCACCCCTCCAGTTGATTCAGTGTATATGTGTTTTACTGTAAGGTTGTTAATAATGCCTCCAAAGGTAACCAACTCATTAGGCCAACAATTGGTGAGGTGAGCACAATTCCATAGATGAGCAGACACTATGACCATTTTAACCTCTCAGATTATGATTTGTTCTAGCAACACTATCAGCTTCTCTAAGAAACCATTTAAAAATGAAAATAATGAACTCTTATAAAGCAGAGAAAGGCTGTGGGAGAAGGTGTCTGCATGTATATGCACATAAAACATAAAATTCAGTTAGTGAGAATTAATGTTAAGAAACAGATGTTGCACAGAACTATAAAGTCAAAGCAAGATCTGAATGAACAATTTCCACTGGTCTCCAAGTCATCAGAGTCCATTGGAGTTGGGTGGCTTATAAATTCAAATAAATAATAGATAATAGTAATCTGCAAATGAGAATTCACAGACCTGCTGAGAAAAAATGAGCAGGCCTTAAAGCAGTTGTCCACAAGTCTATAATACAACAACAGTGTCCATAGAAAGTTGTGAAAAGTAAAACTTTTCTCTGAGCTCTTTGGAAAATCATTCTCTAATATGCAAAAGAAAACCTTGATAAAGCTGACATGTTTTGGAACAAAGTACTTTGGACAGATGTGAGATAACCGTTTACACACATGTAAGCTGTATTCACTACTAAACCTATAAGACTCTCCCTCATCCACAAGTATATGAATAGCTTAAAATGCCTTTGTAAGAAAACATTCACAGTAGTTGACATTGTGTGGTGATAGAAGAAAGAATCAGACATGGTGGTGGATCCAGTAAACCATGTTGTTCATATTCACTGGCCATCTCTTAAAAATAGTAAAGCTGCCATGCTGACCTAGTAATAAGAGATAAATAAGAGAGTCACCCAGATGAGAATTTAAAACATTCCAACATCATGCTGCAATTTGCATTACATCTGCCTTTTTCTTTGTCTTGTCTTTGAAACATCCTGGCCCAATGTACATAAGCTCTGGTTCTGCTCTGGCTCAGGAATGCCTAGCCAGCTGCCAATGCCTTGCTGGGAGACCAGTGTACACTGTATTATTTGCATGCCTAATAACATTAGATTGCATCTTCAAAGTGATTTGGTGAGATAAGCCAGGATTTGACCACAACAGAGAAACAAAAATTGTATTTGTTTGGCTACAACCACAAAAGATATCTTTTGGATAGAAAAAGGTAAAGCGAATGAAGAAAAGAACCTCATGCTAAACATTAAATATGGATATAGTTCTATTATGTTTCAGTGTTCTATGAGAGTCAAAGGTACTGGAAATATTATAAGGATGGAAGAATTTATTCAACTAATTATCTCTTAGCTTATGAAGCAGATTAGCCTATACGTTCCATAGTCAGTGAAGAAATTAAAACTGAAAAGAAATTAGATATTTCAGCAATCTGAAGCTACCTCCAAATCAACCATAAACTATTTACAAAACTGAAAGGAAATATTTTGGGATATGATTGAAAATGTACTGCATGGGGAAATCTCAAACATGCTTGTAAGGAGAGTTAAGGATATTTTTAATCTAGAAGAATTCTGCAAGGAAGCCTACAAAATACTCCAAAAACAAGAATATAAGGACTTCTAGATGGTTAACTAAATGTTTGGAAGCTGGTGTTTCTGCCCAATGAGTCGATGTTCCCATTTCTGGACTGACTTTATTCACTATTTTTTTTACTTTGGATCTATAAACAAATGCATATGAATAATAAAAGCAAAAATTAAAACAATAGGTCTGCCCAACTGTATGGAAAACTTGTTTAAGAATTAGATATAACTTTCAAGTAAAACACTGCTGAAGAACTACCTGCATAAAAGGGTAAAATAGGAGCATGTGTTTGATGTTTATATGAATTCACTAGTGACACAATTCTCTGGTTTGTTCTTTCATCCATCTACTATTTTAGGAAGTCTTCTGTCAGTCTGGTTGTATGCAGATTATGCAGAAAATATTTTGGTATTTTGATTAGAATGAAAAGAACGTTGTAAATATTTTTTTATATTTACAATGAGAAGAAATTTCCATAAGTTTATGTTTTTTACAAAGAAAATAAAACAAAGCCCAGGTGACAGATTAAACTGACAATTGTCCCAATTTAAATATTTAAAGTTATTTAAGCAGTGTTAAAGGTTTGTGCTAGGTGTGGAGTACTGTGGTAAACCACTAAAACAGAATGAAAAAAATTTAAAGCATAAGCAATACTTGTCTCCTCTATAGAGAACTAAACTATCCGTGTAGGTTAGGAGAAGTGGAAATAAGATCCCGTGTTCTCTTCCTCTGCCCTACTTATAAATATATACATGCAATACTGATAACAGTTATAAAGAATTAGCCAGACAAAGATTTCTCTTATATAAATAATAGCTTATACAAGACCAAAATTTAATACGTCTATGCATAGATGTGTCTATAGGGAAAGGGAACAAAGTGGACAATATGGCAGTTGCATCAACATGATTGAATCCCTGCCCCTTCATAGATGCGATATGTGGTATGTGAGAATGACCTTGGGAGACAGAAAGTAGAACAGCAGACTGAGTGTGTAAAAGGAGGGAAATTGTGGGAAACATTCTATAAGGGACCTTCCCTAGTTTTTCCTGAGAATAAAAGAAAGGAGAGGAGAAATACTTTCAGTCTTGCAAAAGTCTGTTCATGTAACCTGACAATAAAGATAAAGCTAGCACTGCTGCTTGTGCTTCTTGTTTGAACTACCTTGTAGGGCTAACAGGCAAAGGATAGATTGTACTGTGCAACTGCCATTTGCCCTGTATGCCCCCTCTACCTTGCATCCAAGGACATCACTGACTGTATATATGCATTGAAAATTAATCCAAAAAAGTCCTTCAGTTCTCACAAAATCACAAGCATGATATCTTTTTGATATTCATTACAACAGTCCAACTGCTTAGATACATGCTTTAAGGTGCATTAATTTTAATGAGTAGATTCCTTAAAGCAGCTGCATCTCTTTTTTAAATTAATCTGAACAGCAGAGAAATGCTGATCAAACATGATCAAAAGGGTCAGCAATTGTGGGGAAGCTGCCAAAAGAATAGAAAAAAAGAGCAGATATAACTAATCAAGAGACAGAAGAAAATTCATGTACAACTTACCTCCTAAAAGGTAGTTTGACTCAAATGGTGAGAAATCTGGGAAAAAGCATTTAAAATCATTTGAAAAGATTCCACTTTAATGAATTCATTAATAAATGAAGATTGAAAATTCTTTTCATAGTTTCCATAAAATCTATATTTACTAGAATAATAAAGTAGACTATCATTAAAAGCACCTTACTGAAATCTACCTAGCCATTGATCTTTTCTAGCTGTGTGGAATTTCACACAAAACACTTGCTATCTTGCTCCAAATAATTGTCAAAGTGTGCATAGATATAAAAATGTTCTGTATCTATGCTATATATGATCAACTGTCCATATACAATCATTGGTTAAATAATAAGCAAACACCCAACATGGTCAAACAGAGAACATTTTTAAATGAAGTTTTTTATAGATAGATGTTTTTAGTTACAATGTATATAACTGTGAAATTATATTTTGTGAATTGCATTGATCTCTGCTGGTCTTTTGACTGTGAGAAAATTATTTGCTTACATAGGAAGAGAGACATCTAGTGGTTAAAAATAACCATGTGAAATATGTGACAATAATTAATATGAAATTCAGTGTTGAATATGAAAGTTCCTATAGTAAACCATGAATCTCATGGCTTCATAACTTAATCTTAAGAGAGCAAATGAATTAACATTTATTGATGAATATAGCATTAATTTATGGTTGATAATAAATATCAGCACTTTTCCTGGAATTTACCATAGCCTGAATCTAACAGTATCCAGCATTCCAAAATTTAAATGAGAATAACAGAGTATAATACTTGGAATGTAGAATTCAAATTACAATGCTTTAAGCCCAAAATTTTCCATAACATTCAATGGTGATATCTGGTCAGCTCCCATCTCTTACTGGCTTATATAACAAGTTCATTGTGAAGTTGTTACAGTATTACAGTACAAACACCTCTTTGTAGGAAAGATCAGATATCGATGTAAAATTATTTAGGTGTAATTTGAATATGTAATATAAATTAAAGATCCCAAAATAGTTTCTACTTATTAATTATTAAGCTACTGCTGATGTTTGAACTAACCTTCGTCAAGTTTTCAATATAGGGAAGTGATGTTGCAATATTGCCTGATGCCTTCAAAATGCCCAAAACAGTACAATAGTCCCACATTCTCAAAGCCCTTTGCAATCCATATGGCTTTTTTGCTTTGAAGTAGGTGTCCACTGTCATTCATACATCTAGTTCAAACAGATGATTTGATCAAAGATTCATTAACCACCCATTCCAAATTTCAGATAGTCCTAGCGATACTTACAATTGTTCAGCCACGTAAATGAAAATACTGTAATCCCCACAAATCCAGAAGTATGGATTCAGCAAAACTTACTTCTGCCTTAATACTGTGGCTTTTCTCTGTATGCCTAACACTCCACCAAGAATTGAAATCTTTTGCTTTCCTTTTCTTTGATACTGAAGAAATGAGAAGCCCTCAAACACATATTCTCAGTTCCTTGATTTTTTGTAAATAGTGTTGGGTGTCACATTTAATTGATTCATTCTGTACTGTGGCTATTAAAATTATTTTGTTTCATTTATAATCCCCTCTTAGAGTAATTGAATATAAAGACATAGATGGATTTTAAATGATTGCCTCTGTCACTTGCATTTGTGGAGGACACTAAATCTCCAGAGAGTTAGATCTCTGTTAATTAAATCTACCAAAAAGAGAGAGAGAGAAAAGTCTCCATAAGGTCCAAAGCATGCTTAATGAATTAACATGGAGGCCATGTTGAGCAGCAGCCTTTTAAACTACAGTGAAACAAATCAACTCACACTTTATTATGAACCACTTAACAAATTAAATCTGTCACTTTATATCATAGGAAATAAGCATTTTTCATAAATGCTAATTAAATCCATTAAAATGGAAGTCTTCCGTGGAGCTTATGCAAAGAAGGCCTATTGGTGCAAAGAAAGAGGAACTGCTTCTCTTATGAATGAGAGCAAAGATGCTAATTTTGACAAGCTGTATTTGAATATGATTGCACATACATATGCTTATGGGAATGAACATACTGCATGAGCCTCAATAAAACAAATACAGGGATTAAAAATAAATTTGAATATCTGGGGATCATCCTTTAAAGACATTATTTTTTTTGCTCCTTTCCCAACTTTACACATGATTGGAGCATGCCATATAACTCAAAGAAGTAATGCAAGATCAGAAAACATGGAGAGACTTGGCTCAAATCTTCGGCTAGAGTCAGACACTACTGAATGGATAACATCCTTAATCATCATCATCACTTCCATATCTTGTTTAGTTCCTTGTTTTTGGTTTAAATGGACAAACAGATATGTCCATAGTTTCCTTGTAACATACCTTTCAGCATTCATTTAGTAGCCCTCAAGCTTTTTCAGTATAGCTGATCCAAAGTACATACTATATATTATACGGTCAGGGCTGCATGCTGATGTTTGTGACGATACAAAAGCAATGTATATCTTTAAATGCAAGCCAGGGAAGAGTAATTGATAATTAATCTGATTTTAAGAGCAAAGCAAGTTGATGGGTGAAAGGGTCTTTTTGTGCTGCTTTTCTTCTAGGGTGGCTTTTAGGTAACACTGAAGCCCAGCTCAAGGGAAATGTAGTTTATTTTGCAAGCAGTAGAGAGGCAAGCCATGATAGAGCAAGAACAAAACTTAAATAAAATAATAAATTAGTATTGGTAACACACTGAAGAAAAGCTGGAGGCAATAACATTTATATAATATTAATAGTAGTAGTAGTAGTAGTGGTAGTAGTAGTAATAATTTTAAAAATAGAGTTGGAAAGAACCTTGGAGGTCTTCTAGTCCAACCCCCAGCTTAGGCAGGAAACCCTATACCATTTCAGACAAATGGTTGTCCAGTCTCTTATTAAAAACTTCCAGTGTTGGAACATTCACAACTTCTGGAGGCAGGTTGTTCCACTGATTAATTGTTCTAAATGTCAGGAAATTTCTCCTTAGTTCTAGGTTGCTTCTCTCTTTGATTAGTTTCCATCTGTTGCTTCTTGTCCTGCCTTCAGGTGTTTGGGAGAATAGCTTGACTCCCTCTTCTTTGAGGCAGCCCCTGCCATCATGTCACCCTATTCTTTCTCTTCATTAAACTAGACATACTCAATTTCAGCAACCGTTCCTTATATGTTTTAGCCTCCAGTTCCCTAATCATCTTTATTGCTCTTCTCTGTACACTTTCTAGAGCAGTGGTTCTCAACCTTTTAATGCCGTGACCCCAACCGGTCATAAGTCGAGGACTACCCAACTGGTCGTAAGTCGAGGACTACCCAACCGGTCATAAGTCGAGGACTACCCAACCGGTCATAAGTCAAGGACTTTCCCTGCCCGGGAGCACCGCGCATGTGTGGTGCCGCCCCCTGCGCCGGCCGAGGCGTAGCTGGCAAGGGGCAGCGACGGCGCAAGGTGACCATCAGCTGGGCCACCAGCTGGCCCAGCCCAAGGGAGGTAAGGCACCCGCCGGGCCCCACGCACGCCAGCAACCCTCCCTGCACCTGCCGGCCTCCCACCTCCTACCCCTGGCCCTCTTTTACTTACATTTTTAGTAGTTGCTCAGCAGGGAGGGATGGAAGCTTCCAGACAGCTCGCCTTCGCTGCAGACAACTTGCAGCACCGTTTGCAGACTGGGGCTTTTGACGGGCTCAGAAGGGCAGAGACTGCCTGGACAATTCCTATTGGATTTTGAAAGCCAATAGAATTAGACTCTATTCAAGAGAGTCTATTCTATTGGTTTTCAAAAGCCAATAGAATAAAAGGGAGTAGCACAGCTAAGGAAAAGGGGAAAAAAATGGTGGACTGCGTTGTTTGGTGACCCCCATGAAATGATCATTCGACCCCAAATGGGGTCATGACCCACAGGTTGAGAACCACTGTTCTAGAGTCTCAATATCTTTTTTATATCGTGGTGACCAAAACTGGATGCAATATTCCAGGTGTGGCCTTACCAAGGCGTTATAAAGTGGTATTAACTTCACATGAACTTGATTCTATGCCTCTGTTAATGCAGCCTAGCACTAGGTTGGCTTTTTTGGCAGCTCCAGCATGCTGCTGGCTCATATTTAAGTGATTGTCCACTAGGACTCCGAGATCCCTTTCACAGTTATTACTATTGAGCAAGGTACCACCTTTACTGTCCCTATGCATTTGGTTTTTCTGGCCTAAATGTAGAACCTTACTTTTTCACCATTGAATTTCGTTGTGTTAGCTAGCGCCTAATGTTTAAGTCTATCAAGATTCTTCTGTATCTTAACCCTATCTTCTGGAGTGTTGGCTATTCATGCCAGCTTGGTTTCATCTGCAAATTTGATGAGTTCCCCATCTATCCCCTCATCCAAATCATTAATGAAGATGTTGAAGAGCACTGGGCCCAGAATAGAGCCCTGGGGCACCCCACTATACACTTCCCTCCAGTTCCATTGAAGACCACATGCTAAGTACGGCCTGTCAGCCAGCTACGAATCCATCTGGTGGTGATGCTGTCTAACCCACATTTTTCTATCTTATCAAGTAGTAGGTTGTGGTCTATTTTATCAAATGCCTTAATAAAATCCAAGTAAATTATATCCACAGCATTCTTCTGGTCCATTAATTTTGTCAAAGAATGCAATAAGATATGTCTGGCATGATTTGTTTTTGACAAACCCATATTGGCTTTTGGTTATGATTTTGTTTGCCTCTAGGTGTTTGCTGATTCATTGCTTGATTATCTTTTCCAGAATCTTCCCAGGTATTGAGGTATGGCTGATAGGTCTGTAATTTCCTGGATCCATTTTTTTTCCTTTTTTGAAGATGGGAACTACATCAGCTCTATTCCAGACCTCTGGTAGTTCCCCATGCTCCAGGATATAGATATAGTTCAGTGGTTCTGAGATCACAGCTGCCAGTTCCTTCAGAACCTTGGGGTGTAATCCATCTGGTCCTGGTGATTTGAACTTGTCTAGGGTGGACAGGTGCTCACTTACCATTTTCTTCCCTATTTTAACTTATGTTTCTAATCTGTTTTTTACGGTACTGTTTTTAATAGGTTGGGCTGTTTTTTTCCTTTGTGTAAAGATGGATGCAAAAAATGAGTTAAATAGTTATGCTTTCTCCCTATTGCTTGTCACCTTCTTGCCACTTTCTCCCATTAATGGACCAATCATTTTCTTAATTTTTTTCTTGCTTTTTACATGTTGAAGCTTTTTTTTGTTATATTTGACTTTTGTTGCAAGCCTTAATTCATTTTGAGCTTTAGCTTTCCTTGCTTCATCTTTGCAGGGTCATGCTATTTGCTGATATTCTGCCTTAGTTATGTGCCCCTCTTTCCACTTTTTATATACATGCGTATGTATAAATATGTGTGTATGACACATATACATACAAGCAGACCTTCAATCACACCACTGTGGTCACCATCTTGATTTTATTACACCCTGAAGGCACACCTTATTGCCACAGTCACCACTTCCAGACTGCTCCAAAGTTAAACACTTTCAGGATAAACATATATAGAGAGACATGTTTTCTTTTCATGTAAAGAGTTTTCATGGAGTTCCTGATGCAGATAGCCTATGATCTTTTCTGGAATGTATCGTGAAAGTAAATGATACAATACACCAGCTCTGTAAATGCAGCATAATACCCCTGATCTCTTGACCAACTAGAATTCAAGAGGCATGCATAGGCTTTCTGTATCTGAAGGTACACTAACTGAGACAAACAATTTGCAGTCCATTCTCATTGTTCATCATCATGGGGGCTGATGGGATTGCTTACATGCAGTTGCTATACATTGCTCTGTTCATTACATAAATTTGGAGAAAATGTGTGATAGTTCAAATGCAAATCAACTGAATCGTACTGCAAAAATACATATTTAAGGCTACAGTCCTCATCATATTTAACATAAATTGTTCTGAATGTAATGAATCTTTCACATGTGTGTGTGGGGGGGGGATTGCATTGTCATTTCTGAAAATGCCAATGCAACTTAACCATCTCTAAGCTCTCTTGGACTCCACCCACTGAAATGTACAATATGTTGTAAGATTACAGCTCATAATCTTTTGGAACTAAATATTCAACTGACCTTTAAAAATAGGAAGTATGATCAGATGTTAAAATAAATGGAACAGATTTCAGCACAGTCATGCTAAAATATTACATATTAAAATTCAGGGTGGGGTTTTATCATAGAACACGCAGAAAGGAGTTCTGGCACCTTTTTGGGATGGAACCTTGTAGGGTAGACAAGGCGGGTTGTATGACGTGTGTGAATTCCGGCATATTATTTTTTTTTTTTACAAAAAAAGCACTGCTAAAATTACATAAAAATCATTATTGATAACATCTTCTAGCACTATGTTATTTCAATCAAATAATATATTATAAATGGTTTCTAATACTATATTATTCATGCTAGCTCATCTTGGCTAAACATCCCTGAAATATTCTACCACTACTGCACCCATCCATTTTAAGTCTGCAACGTCATCTTGTAATTAAATGCATGTGTTTTCACTCCAGAAACATCACCAAACATTAATTCATAAAGAAGCTGGATGCCAAACAATAGTCAATGAACTGAAGGAATGACTCAAACAACATTGAACTTTCAGAAGATTTGGACTGAGATAATTTCCTTAATGAAACCACTGAATGTAATTTAAAACCTAAATCTGCTCTCATACAAAATGTTTTTTTTTTCAGAACTCACACCCATTTAGTCTGGCATTGGGTATGTTACTTTTCTACTTTTTCACCATTTGGAAATATCTCATATATCTCTGCTTCAACACTTTTGTTCAATAACAGAGTTACAAGATCATCATGTCTGCATATCTTCTAAAACTTTAAAAAAAAAAAACAAGATTGAACACTATATTTAAATGAGCAATTAACCGGTATTCACTTCCTATATAGGTGATCCTTGACTTATGACCATAATGAAGCCTGTCCATCTCAGTCATAATTAGTGATGGTCATAAAGCAGGTAACTCATGTGACTGACCTGATTTTACAACTTTTTTGGTGGTCATTAAGTGAATGCCACAGTAGTTAAGTGAATCAATGGTTTGCTGTGGGCTGGTTTTGCCAAAAACTAGAAGTAAATGACATTTTTTTCCCCAAAATGTTGAAAAATGTGGTCATATGAGCACACAATATTGCAGATGGCTGCAAATGCAGGCTGGTTGCTAAAGCATTTGACATGAACTCACTTGACTATGTGGGGCAGGCAGCTGTCAGAATTTCATTAACAATATTGATCCTGCATAAAAGATATGATCTAGTCAGCATATCAGTACTTTATCATGATTATGACTCTGTTGCTGAGCTGGTTATTCCTACTCTCTCTTCATCTAGGGTTTGTATTGCTGGTTTTTATATTATTTACTTTTGAAGTGATTTCTGGATCATTGTTATTGGGGTTTTTTAATGTATGGTTTTATCCATTTATTGGGCACCTTTGGTAAGATGGATGGTTATATTAAACAAACAAACAAACAAACCTTTAAATAAATGAATAAATTTGTAGTCTTTCATGATTCAACAATCCAGTAAAATACATTACAAATTATTCAAACTGAATTAATAAACAACTACAGATTGATAGTTTGACTATTTGGTACAAGAGATCCTTTTTCTTAACTTTTGTTTCTTGTTGTACCAACCAATACACACAGTCGAACAAAACACTCACTCAAGGCAAGACTATGATCAATCATAAGAATTTTTCACAAGAGAACCAGGTAGAAGATCTAACATCATGTATGTTGAGTCCATATTTTCATTTTAATGCTATGAAGGCTTTTCTAATTAGCATTAGAAAAGAGAGAAAAAATGAGAATAAACAGAATGCAGGAATTTTAAATGTATTTTGAATATTTTGGCAATATCACCTTTGTTATAGATTTGACAACTTTATGAGAGGCTATTTTTTTAGAACAGAAATTGGCCCATCTCATTTAGTAACATCAGTAACTAATGGCAGCCTTCCCAAGTTCCATATTGGAATCTTTCTAGAGACTAGAGAGTTAACCCAGGACTTTCTGGACACAAAACATTAAGCTATGACTTTTCATTTCTTCTTGAATACCTTGGTAAGCATTCTGTCAAAAGCACCAGTGAAGTTTGTGGAGACTAGGGGAGACTTCTGCAACAGGATAAAAAAAAATGGATGAGCCTGACCAGGATTTGGAGCTCATTTACTTTCACATTTCACATTCAGGCCAGTCAAGAAGCAATAGTGAATGAGAAGTCATTGAAAATAAAATCAGCCTCTTTGCTCTTGCTTCTTGTTTTCTATTAGATGCTTTTGTGTTTTCTGGACCCCACATTTTTCCATTTTATCTGGATAAACATGGTGCCTAAACTAAACTGATAGACTGCCTGCATCCATCAAGAGATCAGATTTTCCTATAATGACACATGTTTTAAATACTTATTTGAAATCTAATGTGCTTGGTATGTAATAAATTTCTATTTATGTGTTTGAAACTTTTAGCTGGTCCAAACTGCTTCAACTATACAATTTAATAGGGGGATTGCATAGAGAATATTTTACTACTACCTCCAATGAAAATGCAGAGTACTAGTTCCTAAAAAGCCACATAACCATTTTTTTAAAAAAAACAAATAGATCACTCTTACATAGGAGCCATTCAAGATCTTCAGAAGAAGCCCATCTCTCAGATTCACTATTATCAGAGTCTAGCTTTTTGATTTTATTTATTTATGCTTTCTATAATGCTATCAGATTTAAGGATGTCATCCAAAACTTCCTTCTTCCTATAATATGTACTGATAGGAACATTTATTTATTGGCAAAATGCACTGAAAAGTAGGAACAAAAGGAGGACATTGGCAATGAAAATAGATATAATGGTGAAGAAAGTTTAAGGAATGATACAGGAAATAAGTTCAGCCCATATGACCAGTTTTTCTCAACTTTAGGAACTTTAAAAATGTGAGGACATCAACTCCCAGAATTCCTCAAGTTGAGAAACACTGGATTTAATTATTTTATGAAGGTTAAAAAGTTCATTAGACAAATTTATTGAGTATAGGATTGTCACTGATAGTAGTTTTGATAACACTGACCTCCTACTTCTTGAATCAAAAGCAAAATGTCCTGCCAGCTGCAAGGAAGCAATAAATGAACAAGAGCTTTGTGATCCTCACATTCTGTTTATCGGATACATTCCTCCATTTATCTGGCCACTCTGTGATAGAAAATGTTAGACTTTACCGATTTTGCCCTGATTGGGAGTCTCATAATTTTGCCAATTTTTTGTTGGCAACATCCATATGGGTTTGTTTAAATTTCCTACTCAGAAGCACATTTAGACTCACTATGAACCACTTACAGTGGGTGTTTTTGTCAAGTCCTGGTGTCCATCCACAGGAATTTTGGGTAAAATCAAAGACAAGTTCAGATAAATCAAGATGACATTATCAATATTAATATGCACTGTGAGTCTTTTCACTTGACTTAGATACTATATTGCTAATGATTAGGGTTGAATTTTCCCCCTCTAAGTTGTAAAACAAACACAAACACACATAAACACACACACTAAAGAATAAAACACCTGAAGTTTATATGCATTTATTGCATTAGTAATTAACTTTTCAAAATTACATAATTAAACTTCTGTACTATTTTATCAATTGGCTTAATAAGTCTAATTAACTAATATTTCTCCATTTAGTTGCATTGTTTCCACGACAGTTAAGGCTAATCATGCTCAAATATCTGAAAATATGTGTCATGGGATAGTTTGACTTACTTCTAGGTAAATATTCAAAGAATTGTGCTGTTAATCTTTGCTATGAACAACAATACTTAATTATGACTCACAAATACTGTATCAACAGGTGTGCAGAGGTATATTAACAAGTTTACCAAGTCACAGAAATTATCTGTAATTTGGTTCAGTTGATTTACTTCTCATAAGTTTTTTCAACAATGAAAACACATTTTAAAATTACCTGCATATTTCTTGCATCTGATTGGAATCTGCCGTTTTCTCCATTTGTTTTACACTTACAATACATTGCTAAGTTGAAAATGAAGTTAAAGAGTTTAAGCGAGATTACCCAGAATAACTTCCTCTTTCCAATGTAACAGTAATATAAATAGAAGCATTGAACTAATAAGATTAACAAAGAATGAGTAATCCTGCAATGTCACAAGGACAATTGATATCATCAACATTTTTTATTATAGTTGGTTTATGTTAAAATATATATTATTTTTTTATTTAAAAGTTTTATAAATTTATTACAATATAAACCCCCCCCACCCCCTCCCCCCCTCCCCCACTTCCCAGAGCTGATTACACGATAAAAAAATAAAATAAACAAACATAATCTAACTAACATAAACCAACTATACTATCAAACAAAACCATAACACACTTTAACTCCTTCTCCAAACAAATATTAACAAATTAAATCAAAGATAATAAGATAATTATAACTATTAATAATTATCTAAAATCTACTCAAAAGCAAGATAATAATTTTCAATCTCATATTTCTTCTGAATATAATCAATCCATCTTCTCCAAACCATAATATATTTTTCTTGTGATTGATCCTTCAAATAGGTGGAGATTTTCGCCATTTCTGCTAAATTAGAAACTTTAAGTATCCATTCTTCCAAAGTAGGCAATAATTTTTTCTTCCAATATTGCCCCACCAATAGTCTTGCAGCTGTTATAAGGTTCAACATCAAATTAGTTTCTCTAACATCAAAATCTACAATAATACCCAACAAAAATAATTGCGGAGTAAACTTTATCTTTTTCTTAAAAATCTTTTGAATATTCCACCAAATCTTATTCCAAAAAGAAAATGCTATATATTGAAGAACTTTCTTCTCTGAAAAAGGATCATGCTGAAATGAAATGTAATATTACATTTGCTAATATACTAAGTAAGTATAGAATTATAGTCTAAATTAATCAAATATTTTCCAATTTCTGCATGAAAGCCGGTTGGGTGAACTTGAGTCAAATCACTCTCTCTCGGCCCAAATCACCTCACAGGATTGTTGTTGTGAGGAAAATAAGAGGAGGAGGAAGCATTATGTGTGTTCACCACCCTGAGTTATTTATAAAAATAATACAGATGGACTACAAATTAATAAAATAAAATGAATAAATAGTACTATAGGACTTGGTTGAATTTTTATTAAGTTACCCTTATATTTTGTGCAAAGCCAGTAGGTGTATAATAGCTGGTTAACAAATTGGCTGATTAGGAAAGGGCTTTCCAGCACAGGATTTAATCATACCAATTTGCTGGCAATGTTACATTTTAGTTAATTAGAACAGAGACTAGAAACAAGCTGTCAGAGAGAGGCAAGAAACAAAGAAAATGATACAGAAAAAAGTGACATTTGTGGTCCTTAACTCTTTATTCTTTACAAGGGAAAGGTGTATAATGTAGCTTTTAACTTTTTTCCAATTTCTTCACAGGAATGTCAAAAGAGGCAATTGTATTTTCTTTTGTACAGTAGTAATGTGTTCCTGCATGCACGCACATGTACTTTCTCTCCAGAGACTAACCTAAGTGTGTGGATATTGCCTAAGTGTGTGGTTATTGCTTCCTACTCATGCTGCATCTCTGCATTAGTATATATGCATCAGGATGCGTAGGGAATGCTACATATGGTCATATGACCAGGAAGGATATAGACTTTGAATGAAGGAATCAGCAACATTCTGAACCTCTGCTTCTCCCCAAGGGATCTGGAATATTTATCTCAATCCTGCACAAAAATATTCTGCCCAGTTCTTGGACACCTCTCAGACTGATATATGTATTTATTGCATTAGCAATTAACTTTTTAAGTGACATAGTCCTGATCTCCTTTACATAATTTTTTTCCAAACTTCCATTCAGCTGGAAAGAATAAAAACAGTAAAGAGTGGAGGAGGAGGAGCTATAAGTATTAGCCAGACTATGTTGAAAAAAAAAGTATCTTTGAGAATAAGCCTCAGTGCCTGCAGAGCTTAAAGGCTGAATGGATGTGAGAGGAAGAGTACGAAGGAGAAACATGAGGAAGATGAACTGACAGCAGAAAGCTAAAGAAAATTGTTACTTGATTTTTCTTCTCTAACTCTCCCCATGTTCTCACAGTCTTCCTTGAACCAGCTCACTTCCCAGACAGAGAACTGAAGCCTTTCCTCTAGCAGAATTGCAAGGAGGATGAAAAAGGATCTTGGCACTGTAAAGAAGACAAGGCTGCCCAGACACCCTCGGTTGAAGCTGATGAATGAAACATATCTGTTGAGGGAACATCAAAACAACTGTCAAACTGCTAAACAGTACATCTCCTTTGTTGGACATTGTAAGTTATGTTAATAATCTAAATCAGTGGTGGCGAACCTATGGCACATGTGCCAGAGGCGGCACTCAGAGTCCTCTCTGTGGGCACGCATGCCATTGCCCCAGTCCTAGGCCTTCAGCTGGGTTTTATAAAACCTTTTTGCTTTAGGCCTCCGCCATGTGTGCAAAGAAAATAAGGTTCAGTCAATCAATCAATTTCAACTTCTTGCAGGAAAAAAAAGATCTTGCAAAGTTGGAATTGATTGAACTTTTTAGTCCCACCCAGTCTGCTGTTATCACTGCAGTCACGCTCACCCAATGGGCCATGCCCACCCAATGGGTCACATCCACCCAATGGGCTACGCCCAACCGGCACCCAATGATACATGATGTCAGAATCCAATTATATTTCATCTTTAATTATCAAATATAGAAACTCCCAATTCTGCCTTCTTTGGATTCTGCCATAAGAGGGAGAGAAGGGGGAGAACAAAGGGGCTTTATGGCCCTCACTTCCTTCAGTACACTTCAAAGAGCTGAATGCTGAATGTGTGTTTATTGTAACCTCGAAGCGTTAGCATACCAAAGGAGGGTATTTGCCTTTCATGTAGTTATCTGAAGTCTCCATCCAGACGGAAGAAAGAAGAAAGGGGGTGGAATTGTGATACTTGAAACTATCACTGGAAGGGGGGTTGATTGGGTGGGACTACTGGGGAACCCCTTAAAACCTTGAGTGGAAGAGCTTGAACCCCAAGTCCTGTCTAGCATGCCTGCAACCATTTTCTCTTAATAAAGGATTCCTGTTGGAAGAATTATTCCAAGAGTTCTGTCTTCTTAAGATGCAAAGTGGGGTGGGTCCTTACATTAGACAGGACTTGCAAAATTAATCCACCTGGAAGGGAGACCCTTGCCGGGGGATTTTGCAAAAATTTACCATGTCAGACAATGGAGCAAGAGAAGGGGAAAACTCCCTGGAAAGAGAGCCACTGACCCAGTTGGAACCTTGCCAGATGTTGGGATCCGAGAGGCCAGATTCCTCAGGAGAAGAAGTGGTGGAGACACAGGACCACAAGCCTCGCTGGTCGATGGACGTTGGAAAGAAAAGTGAGTGGAGAAAGGAATCAAGAAAGGTGACCCTGAGACGGGGGACCAAGCAACCAGAATGGAAGCAGGAGATGGAGAAATCCCTGCACGCAAGTGAAGAGGGAGGAAGCTGGGCACCGTACTCAGACTGGATCCTAGAGAAAGCTATTGACCTGATGAAGAGAACTCTCAGCTCCCTAGGAGAGGAGAATACTGAGCCCTACGGCCGCCCCAGTTCCTGGAGCCACAAAGGGAGAGACACCGAGGGGGACGTGGAACCTGCAACCCCAGGGGCATCTACTGATCCAGGAGCCCCCACCCCCTACCGGACCATAGATGGCAATCTGGACGGAAGACACTACCACCCACAACGGAGGCACCGATCCATTCCAAGACGTCCACCGTTGGAGGTGAAATTCAAAGGGGAGCCAACACGCTTGGGGTTTTTCCTAACCCAAGTCCTCAGCTACATGGAGGAATATGGCAGGACATTCCCAGCGACAAAGCCCGCATCCGGATCGTGCAATCTGCCCTGGATGGACCAGCTGCGGATTGGGTAGTGAACTTGCATGACTCCAATGCCCCAGAACTCAGTAACTTCAACCGTTTCATGTCCTCTTTGAGAAGACGATTTGAAGACCCCCTGGCTGATCGCAAAGCCCGTGAAAGAATAACAACGATGAGGCAAGGCAAACGCCCAGTGGCCGAGTATACACAAGAATTCCGGGCCATTGCCAGCAAACTGAATTGGCCAGAAGACATCCTCCTTGGCCATTTCAAAGACGGACTAAACTATGATCTATATGATGCTTGCCTGCCCCGAGGGGACCCACATCGACTTGAGGAATGGTACGTCTTGGCAGAGGAAGCAGAGATCGACATATTGAAGAGGCACCGCCGAAGAAAACAATGGAGCCGCCCCCCGCCTGAGCTGACACACCAACCGGTGAAATCATCGGATACAGCCAAGAAGCAAATGGGGTGTTTCAAGTGCGGAAGAGAAGGGCATCGAGCTGTAGAATGCCGCTCAAAGGCCCCCCAGCACAACCCAGACAGATCCCCAATCAACAAACCCGGAAAGTATTCAGCTAAGCCAAAAGAAACGGCCATGAGAATGATGGAAATTGCAGAAACCCCCACCTCTGCTCACCAAGGGGAAAGAACTCCAGCCTACACCACAGGGCCGGTGGATGCCTCAGATGACAGCTCGGAGGGCGAACCCTGGTAAGTGGATGCATCACACCCATCTTCAAAACAGTGACTATATTAATCCCCCCATGCCCGAAGCTGTGAAGGTGAAAGCCTTAATAGACTCTGGCTGCACCCGCTGCCTCATTAGCCCAACACTAGTGGGGAATCTGGGCATACCATCAGGAGACTGGAACAACCAATCTCATTTGGCCAGCTAGATGGATCCATAGCAGAGGGGGTGCCAGCTACCCTAGCCACTCTGCCAATACACCTCTCCCTGGGCAACCATGAAGAGGACATAACGTTTGTGGTGACCCCAGGTATGGAATGCCCAATGATTCTAGGGATGGAATGGTTGAAAAAATGGAACCCCTGGGTAAATTGGAGGACGACAGAAATCAAATTCCCGAAGGGGGACCCTATGGACTTAAAACCCCAAGAGAGGCTACCAGAATCAAGAATAGAAAAAGCATCCATAGGAGAGGAAAAAAGATTAACAGAAATACCAGAGGAATATAGGGACCTTGCTGAAGTCTTCAGTGAGGAGAGGGCGAATGAGCTTCCCCCCCACCGACCCACAGACTGTACCATTGAATTCAAGCCTGGGGCAAAACTCCCGAAGCCCAGATTATACTCCATGAGCCCAAAGGAGAAGGAGGAAATGGAAAGATTTATAAAAAAAAACCTGGAGAGAGGTTTCATTGAGCCAGCCAAGCCTAAAGTGGCTGCCCCGGTCCTTTTTAGAGAGAAGAAGGATGGCTCTTTACGTTTATGCGTGGATTATAGGGCCCTGAATACAATCAGTGAAAGCAACCTATACCCGCTGCCCCTCATGAAAGACATGCTGTCACACCTATCGAAAGGGAAATTTTTTCTAAACTAGACCTAAGGGAAGCTTACTATCGCGTGAGAATCAAGGAAGGGGACGAATGGAAGACTGCATTTAACTGCCCCATGGGGTGCTATCAATTCAAAGTCTTGCCATTTGGATTACAAGGGGGCCTGCAGTCTTTATGCAATTAATCAATGACGTTCTAAGGGAGCACCTGTTTAAGGGGGTCCTTGTTTACTTGGACGACATTCTTATCTTTACTGAAACAAAAGAAGAACACGTCAAACTTGTCAGAGCGGTTTTAAAGAAGCTGCGAGCCGCTCACCTATATGCCAAACTCTCAAAATGCGAATTCCACCAGGAAAGGATAGACTACCTAGGCTATCGCATATCCCCACAGGGCATTGAAATGGACCCAGAGAAGGTCAGAGCAGTATTAGTTGGGCACCACCCCGCACAAGAAAGCAACTACAAAGTTTCCTGGGCTTTGCAAATTTTTACCGCCAATTCATCCCCTCATTTGCACAGATAGCCTTGCCCCTCACTAACTTACTAAAAACGAAGGGAACATCCTCAGTAAAACCTAGCCAGCCACTAACATGGACAATGGAGTGCCAAGCAGCGTTTGAGAGACTAAAGAGACTTTTTTCTGCCGAACCAGTACTAAGGCACCCAGACATGGACAAGCCCTTCATAATACAGGCAGATGCAAGTGATGTGGCAGTGGGGGCTGTGCTATTACAAGAAAATGATGATGCAGTATTGCAACCCTGTGCATATACATCCAAGAAACTCACGGAAACAGAACAGCGCTGGCCCGTATGGGAGAAGGAGGCTTATGGGATACGTTGGGCATTACTCACGTGGCGACAGTTCCTGGAAGGCAACAAAATCCCCTTCCAGGTGTGGACTGATCACAAAAATTTAGAAGCCCTGAAAACTTCCAGGAAACTCAATCCAAACAAGCCCGCCTTCCCAGCATTTTCACCAATTCCAATTTTAAGCTCAAACATTTACCAGGAAGAAAGCACTTCTGGCAGATGCACTATCTCGCATGCCCCAATATAACAGCGCCACAAACCACAGACTCTAGACATAATGGCAGAGTCACAACTGGCAGCACCAGTAACCACAAGAACCCAAGCCAAAATAAAACCACAACTGGACAGCCAAACTAGGATTGAATTCAGAAAAAGTTTGGAAACAGATGAATGGTTCCAGAAAAACAAACATGTGTGCACAATGAGAGACGGGTTGCCTTGGGTAGGGGAAAAGTTATATATACCAACAACTCAAAGACTAACTTTCATGCACCTTTGCCATGACACAAAATCAGCAGGGCATTTTGGATTTGTAAAAACTTTACATTTAATTAAACGGCAATTTTGGTGGCAATCAATAAAAAAGGACATAGAAAGTTATGTTGCCAGCTGCCCAACCTGTGCATCAGCAAAGAGGTTGCAAGGGAAATCACCAGGGCTATTACAACCAGTGGCAAGTCCCTCAGCCCCCTGGAGGGAAATAGCCATGGATTTTATAGTGGAATTGCCAGAAAGCAATGGGAATACTGTTATCTGGACAGTCACGGACTTGTTTTCCAAACAGGTGCACTTTATCCCTTGCCAAAAGATTCCCACTGCAAAGGCCTTAGGAAGACTTTTCATCCAGCACATTTACAGATTGCACGGGGCACCCCAACGCATCATCTCTGATAGGGGAGTGCAATTTACGTCTGCATTTTGGAAGGAATTTTTATCTCTCTTAGGGACCACTCAGGGACTGACATCTAGCCATCACCCTCAGACAGATGGACAAATGGAACGGTGCCATTCAGTACTTGAGCAATATTTGAGATGCTTTTTAAATTTCCAACAGAGTGATTGGACGGACTTACTTCCTTTTGCAGAAGTTGCCTACAATAATGCAGTCCACTCCAGCACAGGTTACACTCCTTTTCAAATAGCCACCGGTCAACGTTTCAACCCCATGCCAGAATTAACCCCAAACGAACCAACGATCCCTTCGCTGAAAGAATGGATGGAGAAATTACAAAACACCTGGCCAATAGTCAGAAAGGCAGTAGATGAAGCTAGGCAGGCATACAAAACACAAGCCGATAAAAAAAGGGTTGAGCCTACACCATTCATTATAGGAGAAATGGTGTACTTATCTACTTAATACCTAAAGTCCCTACAGCCCTGTAAAAAACTTGGACCAAAATATATAGGACCTTTTCCAATTAAAAGAATCATAAATCCAGTAACAGTAGAATTAGAATTACCCAAAAATCTCAGGCAAATACACCCAATTTTTCATTGCAGCTTGCTGAAAAGAGAGCATTAGTCACCTCTACGGCCAAAAATCCCCCCACCACCACCTCCACTCATGGTGGAGGGTGAACAACACTTCGAAATAAAGGAAATCCTTGATTCTAGGAGATATCATGGGGCAACTCAGTACCTAGTTGCCTGGAAACACCTACCTCCCTCACAAAATGAGTGGGTCCATAAACGTTATGTCAGAGCCCCGAAGCTATTGAAGAAGTTTCACACAGAGTATCCTAACAAGCCTGACTAAATTTATACTTGTGTTTTCTTTCAGGTGGATCTCTCTTATTTTTAAGAGGGGCCGGATGTCAGAATCCAATTATATTTCATCTTTAATTAACAAATATAGAAACTCCCAATTCTGCCTTCTCTGGATTCTGCCATAAGAGGGAGAGAAGGGGGAGAACAAAGGGGCTTTATGGCCCTCACTTCCTTTCAGTACACTTCAAAGAGCTGAATGCTGAATGTGTGTTTATTGTAACCTCGAAGCGTTAGCATACCAAAGGAGGGTATTTGCCTTTCATGTAGTTATCTGAAGTCCCCATCCAGACGGAAGAAAGAAGAAAGGGGGTGGAATTGTGATACTTGAAACTATCACTGGAAGGGGGGTTGATTGGGTGGGACTACTGGGGAACCCCTTAAAACCTTGAATGGGAGAGCTTGAACCCAAAGTCCTGTCTAGCATGCCTGCAACCATTTTCTCTTAATAAAGGATTCCTGTTGGAAGAATTATTCCAAGAGTTCTGTCTTCTTAAGATGCAAAGTGGGGTGGGTCCTTACACATAAGTGGGTTTTGGGTTGCAGTTTGGGCACTCGGTCTCTAAAAGGTTCGCCATCACTGATCTAAATGATTGAGATTCAAAATAGTCTGTTTTTGTTTTTAAGTTGTGACCCTCAGAGCTTTAGAGATGGGGTGACTAAATGTCCTCCTTTGTTGTGTTGGCTTTTGCAGCACCAGCTGGTCTGGTTCTCATCAATTTGCTTAAAATGGTCAACACCAGAAGCATCCATTTCCTCATTGTTAAAAGGGATACTATAAACTTAAAATCCAATTTAGAATGCATATTTTGTTGGTCAAATTTGGCCCCAGATTCAGAGTACTGAAAGTTGAATCTCTCGTTGTATTGACAAGAGCTGCAGAAAAAGGTAACACTGCATTTGCACGAATGAGATTAAAGTTAACCTTGATGGTTGGCCACATAAAAGTTTAGAATGTAAATGTGAAAGAAACCTATAGTATTGTTAGTCTCGCACCTTCTGAACTCTATTTGGAAGAGAAGATGAGATGCCAAAATGCATCCGGCTGGTTATTCATACCAACGGCTGTGAGCTCATCCCATCCTGCCTCTTCAGTGTTGTCTTTATATGGAAATCAATCTATCTCCTCACTTACTGCCTGTAACAAATCCAGAGACAACAGAAAAGCCGTCAGTTCTGCAAAGTATTTCAACAGGCTACAAAGCACTTTACAGCCACTTAATTCAATTTGCTACTTCCAAACCCAGATGCTCCTTTGTTTTCTAAATTTGCCTCAAAGTGTATTGAAATAAACATCCACTTTCACAACTCTATTTATTAAACACCGATCAACACATTTTGCAGGCCAGGTAAGATAATCAGAATTTATAACCATATAAATCTTCAGGTAACCTACCAAACCCAAACATTTAACTTTTGCCTGGCAGTGGCATTGAAAGCAATGTTTCATGTTAAGTATAAAAGAAATTAAAATGTATGGAATTATAATACCTTTTATAGGCATACAGTGTGACATTTAGAACACCACATAATGTTATGTCTCTTCATAAAAATTAATGCCCAAAAGCTGACTCATTTGAGGCAAGTAGTCATGCTTAGTTTTTGGAAGAGTATTTCTTTTGTTTCTTTAAAACAATGATAAAGATACATGTATATATTTTAAAAAGCAGATTTGTCTCCAAGATGTCCCTTGAGCTGCCTATAAGGATCACCTGATCTCTATATTCACTTGTTGAAAGAAAAATCTTCAGGTCCAGTCCAAGCATGTGGTTCTGCGAAAGCTGACCAAAATGGAGTTGGGATAGGTGGGCTTTTATACTTTCTTTGGGCTTTGTATTTGAAGTTCTTCCTGTTCCTATGGCTTTGTACTTTGACCTGAGCTTGAGTGTGCCCTTTTGGTATTGTTCTGTATGAAGCTAGGAAATTACTGCTGGATATTGATACAGGCAGATTAACTCCACATAAAGGTTTCATGCAAATTACTAATTCATCAGGCATCCTCAATACATTAACTCATAGTTACTGTAGAGATTTTTCTGAGATATATATCATAATCTGGACCAATCATGCAGGTAAAAAAGGAATAGATTCTTCCATACTAACATAGCTAACAATTCTCATGGCTGGACTTCCTAGATACCTGACTGGCATGTAGCCAGGATATCCTGTAATCAACAGAAGTCCCTCCCAGGGGTCAATCCGAACACAGATATGACCAGGTAACATAAACTACATTACCCAGAAGGCCGTCCCTTAAGGGAACAGTTCTTAATTCCTAAGCTAGCTATATACTCTGACCAGCACAGGAATTCTAATGGTGGTGGGTTAATCCTAAAGGTCATGTCCTGCTTCTCTGAGGCTGTGTCTGAAGGCATTTTGCTTATGAATAAGTGGCCCAGTCTTTCCGAATGGGATTATCAAATCTGCATTTCTATAGAGCTAGCCTGCTCAGTTTCTGCCTGGGGAAATTTGGGCAGAAAAGCCTTTTAAGATTTTTTTTCCTTCCATTATTCCTTTGGAGAAATATAATATTCCGCCTTTTTAAATATCCCCCCAAATATTTCCTTCTCTAGGTGCTGACTTCCAAAAATCCCCCCTTTGTGCCATATAAGTGTGGGTGACTCACTCCCCTGAGCTTCAAAAGTTAAAATTTAGAGGTACTCACTGTCTTTCCAAAGCAGCCCTTGAGCTCAAACTCAAAACTCCCTTTACTACCTTTGCTCCAGATGGGCAGAGTCTGGAAAACCCACCCACAGACACAAGGGGTCTGTTACTGGCAAGATAGAGGCTTACCTAAGCTTGGTCCATTGGTGAGGTTAGCTTGAAGTTGCATCTGGGGTGCCAAATTGTTGAAAGAAAAATCTTCAGGTCTAGTCCAAGCCGAGAATAAATAAAATAGAGGCTGTTTGAAAAAAAGGTTGTATTTATTGAAAACAGAACCAACAGCATATGGTTCTGAGAAAGCTGATCAAAATGGAGTTGGGATAGGTGGGCTTTAATACCTTCTTTAGGCTTTGTATTTGAGGTTCTTCCAGTTCCTGTGGCTTTGAACTTTGACCTGAGCTTGAGTGTGCCTTTTTGGTATTCTAATGGTGATGGGTTAATTCTATTAGGTCCTAAAGGTTATGTCCTGCTTCTCTGGGGCTGGGGCTGAAGGCATTTTGCTTATGAATAGGTGTCCCAGTCTTTCTGAATAGGATTATCAAATCTGCATTTCTACAGAGCTGGCCTACACAGTTTCTGCCTGGGGAAACTTGGGCAGAAAAGTCTTTTAAGATTTTTCCTCCATTATTCCTTTGGGGAAATATAATATCCTGCCTTTTTTAATATCCCCCCAAATATTTCCTTTTCTAGGTGGGTGGGTGGGTGCTGACTTCCAACACACTAAACTTTACAGAGAAGAAAAATATGAATATCTGTAGCTGTCTTTATCACCAGAACTGTCTGAGAAAAACACTTTCAAGCAAGGCAGCTGTTATCTGTTGTATGATTAAGTTTTGACCAGGCCAGATCTATACACAAGGCTTGCAGATTCACATATACTCTGCACTGAATGTGTACTTTCACATTTGTATGTGCTGATCACTGCAAAGTTCTCTATTGTAGATGTTGCTCAAATTGTCCATGCAAGGTTTTTTTTATATATAAAAACTGTTAGGGAATGCCATAGTTGTTCCACTACTCAAAGAAGTGCCCATCTAAAGATGTATAGCAATACAGTTTTGTCCCAGTCCTGAGTCTGGGTATAATATTCGTATTTTAGCATCTACCTCAACAAGCAGATAGTACATTCATCATAAACAATATTTGTGTTTGATTTGGAATAGATTTGAAAATGAATGAAAAAGAAGAGACTAAATTAAGATGTTAATCACTTGATAGAATGGTAGAAGGTGTACCTTCTTGCTTTTTCTTACTTTTCATCTTTCTTTTGCATACTTTTACTGCATTTAAAAATTCATATACAGTATATACTGCATGTGTATGTGTGTGTCCTTGCATTGAATTCAGACCATGGTGCTCATACTTTACACCCTCTGAAATTAATGGAACAATTTAGATAGGCCTATCTAAATGCTTTATAAATTTGATCTAATTTCCTTTTTAGAGGAAAATCTTAACATGTCACAATTCCCAACTCCTCTGAGAACAAAAGGCATAGTAGCATTATGTTCTTCTAGGAACTATAGCATAAAGTGTAGGAAGAAAGGAAACAGATTACTGACTAGTCTTAAACCCACCTAGCTTGACAATGATGATCTTAATTTCAGGCATTTCTTTCCACTTAGAGATGAGATCATATTGAAAGGGGAAAGGGAGAAAAAAAGCTATATTACATCATTTTCCTTAATCAGGTACATATGTTCAAATAAAAAATGGTGATGTGTTTTGGCAAATAGCTATAGTAACAACAGCTAAAATATCAATAACAGAAGATTCCACAGCAACTAAAACCATAAATGGAGAATTTAAGAGCTTTTAAAAACCATCTAAACAAAGAAATTTTGCTCCATTTTGCAACCTACCTTGTCTCAATTGTTAAGTGAAGCACTGCGGTTGTTAAGTTATTAACACCGTTAAGTGAATCTGGCCTCCCCATTGACTTTGCTTGTCAGAATGTCACAAAAAGTGATCACATGACTCCAGGATACTGCAACCGGCATAAATGTGAGTCAATTGCCAAGCATCTGAATTTTAATCACATGAGCGTAGGGATGCTGCAATGGTCGTAAGTGTGAAAAATGATCATAAGTCATTTTTTTCAGTGTCTATGGAGATTCTCAATCATCCAGGTCATGGTTGTCCCAAAGATGCTTTTTCAGGAAGCAACTGGACTTTCTTGTTTTTCTTTGAAGACATTTCACTTCTTATCCAAGAAGCTTTTTCAGCTCTGACTGGATGGTAGGGAATGGAAGGATTTATATTCCTTGCAATGACCGGCTGTCTGCAAGGAGTATTAAAATCCTTCCATTCCCCACCATCCAGTCAGAACTGATGAAGCTTCTTGGATGAGAAGCGAAATATCTTCAAAGAAAAACAAGAAAGTACAGCTCTTCCTGAAAAAGCACCTTTGAGACAGTTTTTTCAGTGTTGTTGTAACTTTGAACAATTACTGAATGAACTGTTGTAAGTCAAGGACTACCTCTATTGTGTTAGACTCGATCTTTCCATTCATTCATCTATCTACAATTGGTAGTATTTGAACCTGTATATATTTGATAAAATGGAAAAGAGTCTTGTGATACTTTTAAGACTCATAGATTAGTCCACTTATTTATATATATTTGTGGTTAATGTTGCATAAAACATAAAGAAGCAACTTTATCCATGATTAAACTGCTTTCTGCTAGCCATTCCAAGTGCAATAGAGAAGTTTGTGCAACTATCCATTAGGTGGCAGCATGTGCTTTCTCTTCTGGGGAGAGATTTCTGCTCTGAGCTCTATTGCTTAAAATATGCTCATTTTGATTCCATCTGTAATAAATGATAAATGTTTTTTGTAAATGCAGGTTCTTGTATATATCTTAGGAAAACAGTTCCCTTTCCAATCAAATAACCTATTGTAGAGAAATGGTTTTAAAAACTAATCCTGCACATATTTATCCCAGGATGGAAGAATGGAAAAATGTGCTCTTTGGCAAAAGAGACAAGCTTCTCCAATTTGTCACCTGGCAAATGCCTGATGCTCTTGTCTTAATAAATGAGGAAGGCAGAATTAGAAAGAAGATGAACTCTAAATAAATTACCTTGGCAACAGCAATGAATAATGGACTTAATTAAATGAACCTAGTCCAGGGGTAGGCAACCTTGGCTCTATTATGACTAGTGGATGTCAGAATCCAATTATATTTCATCTTTAATTATCAAACATAGAAAACCCCAATTCTGCCTTCTCTGGATTCTGCCATAAGAGGGAGAGAAGGGGGAGAACAAAGGGGCTTTATGGCTCTCACTTCCTTCAGTATACTTCTAAGGAACTGAATGTGTTTATTGCAACCTCAAAGAGTTTGAATGTAGTTAGCACCAAAGAACCTTACCATAACAAAGGGGGCTATTTACCTTTCATGTAGTTTATCTGAAGTCTCCATCCAGACGGAAGAAAGGAATAAAGGGGTGGAATTGTGATGCCTGAAACTATCACTGGAAGGGGGGGTGATTGGGTGGGACTACTGGGGAACCCCTTAAAACCTTGAATGGGAGAGCTTGGACCCCAAGTCCTGTCTAGCACGCCTGCAACCACTTCTTCTTAATAAAGGATTCCTGTTGGAAGAATTATTCCAAGAGTTCTGTCTTCTTAAGATGCAAAGTGGGGTGGGTCCTTACAAGTGGACTTCAACTCCCAGAATTCCTGAGCCAGCTGGCTCAGCAATTCTGGGAGTTGAAGTCCACTAGTCACAACAGAGCCAAGGTTGCCTACCCCTGACCTATCAATCAACCAATTTTCTATGGGTGTCCTTTGAGCGTGTTTGTTTGCCTGCAGATATTTCGTTACCCATCTAGGTACATCAATGCAAATGAGCCCAATTTCCAGATTACTGCCTAGATTCCTCTCCAAAAATTCCTAACCACTACTGCCCAATGCTAGGGGTATGTGAGAATAGAAACATTTTAATTATTTACAGATGTACATTCTACCCATTCCACAATGCCGACAATAGGAAGGACATATTCACATGTATATGCATGCATTTGCAAGGAATATTTATTACTGAGGGAAATGTTTATATTATGCCAAATTGCATGCAAAGGAAAGTACACAGGCAGATTTTCAGCTGGTGCAAGTTCTTCTATCATCAGAATTGGGGATGGGGAAATGTCTTTTTTTTCCTTGCAGCACTCTCCTCTTCTTCAAGGTATATTCTGGGTATTTGATTGATCCTCCCAAAAAAAAAATCTAAAAAGAAAAGATAAGGAGAATACCCCAATATGCAAATCTGAAGTCCATGTATTCATGTCTGGGGAACTGAAGAAGCTTCTTGGATGAGCAGCGAAACATCTTCAAGAAAAACAAAGAAAATCCAGTTGCCTTTCGAAAAAGCACCTTTGGGACAACCATGACCGGATGACTGAGAATCTCCATAGACCTATTCATGTGAACCTCAGAAGGAATATGGGACAGGCCCACCCATCTGTGTCAGCAGAGGAGGCATGCTGTGGATCCTGTCAGTCAAGGAATTCTGGGTGGCAAGGTCAAGGAGAAGAGCTTTCTCTGCTATGGTCCCAGCCCTTTGGAACATCTTACCCCTGAGGTGAGATTGGTTCCCATCCTCCTGACCTTCCACAAGCACCTGAAGACCTGGCTCTGCCAGTTGACTTGAGGTCTCAATGGGAGTACTACACTGGAGATGGCAGCTCCCACCTCCCTCCCATATATTCTTCTCTCTTCCTCCCCATCAAATTAATAATGATAATAATAATGGTAATGGTAATAATAATAACAATAACAACAACAACAATAATCCCCCAGTGAGGGACTACCTTGATAGGGTTGTAGGGCTTGTGTGCTCTGAGAAAGCTGAGAGCTATGTCAGAGGTTTTCAACCCTACTGGAGGAGGAGTCAGACAAAGAGTGTCTCTCCCATTAAAAATATGGTGAGACGTAAATTTCAGAAAGCCACACTGGCTCTGATGTCACCCAAGTATTCCTGAATATCCAGTGAAAAATGGGCTACAGGACGGTTGGCTGATAACCAGGGCCAGCAGTTGCAGAACTACTGGAAGAAAAGGTGTTGACCTGTTGCAAATACACAGTGATTGAAAACAGAAATAATGATCTGTTATTACAGATCAAGTCCAACAAGAAGAGGATATTTGAAATGAATGCACCAGTTCTGGAAAGAACAACATCCAGAATCAGAAATAATAGAACAGAGGCTAGCAGATCAATGTCGATTATAATACCAAATAAAGTATTCACAGAAGCAGAACTGAAGAACTGCAAAGGTTTACCCAGGGCAAAGAAATCAAAGCCTTGCCAGAAGTAACTCAGAATGTAGAGGCAAGCCAGGAGGAGTTGGCAGTAGAGGAATCCAGTGGAGATATACAATTGTTTTCATTTGGAAACCAGGTACCCTTTCCTCTGCCTCAGAAGAACAAAGTCCTCTGACTAAAGAAGTAAAAGAATTGAAACAAAGAATAACTTAGCATCTAAAACAGCACAAAAACTTCAGAATAAGGCTGCCTGCATTGAAGCTTGTTCCAAAGAAACAGCTATCAGATGCAAATACTGCTATATCAAGTATAAGCACCAACTCACTATAAGAAACAAACCAACTAATGTATAGCACAGCTGCAATTATAACTGAATACCTAGGATGCAAAATCAATAAAGAAGAAAAAAAAACCAAATAGTGCACCATAAAAATGGAAGATTAGATTGGAAAATAAGATCAGCAACTTGAGATCAGATTCAAGAAAGCTAGAACAGATAAAAGAAAAGAACAAGAAGACCAAAGAATACCTAATCAAGAAATACCACTTAGAAACAAGGAAGATCGAGGAAGCACTGGAAATAATAAAGCAGCAAATAACAGTTATAGCCAAGAAGATCAACAGATACGAAGTTCGAATTGCAAATTATAGGCAGAACCTCCAATTTCAATCCAATCAATGGAGAAACTGCAGTGAATCCATCAGTACCTGACAAGGAAGAAACAGTGCAATTCTGGGTGCAGATATGGGATAATCCAAAGAAATATAACAAGGATGCAGCTTGGTTAAAAGAGATTGATCAGAATAAAAAAGAAGTTGAAATGAAAGAACTAATAATAACAGCAAAAATGGTAGAGAAAAGAGCAAGGAAGATCAAGAATCAATCATCACCAAGTGAAGATAAACTGCATGGTTTTGGGTTGAAACATCTAACTGGTCTATATCCACTCTTTGCCAAACAGTTTAACAACATACTACAAGGAGGTGAAATTGAAGAGTGACTAACATCTGGGAAAACCTACTTGATAATGAAAGATCCAGCAAAAGGAGTAGCACCAGGCAACTACAGCCACTTACTTGCTTACCAACAACTTTCAGATTGTTAACTGGTATAGTAGCTGATGCAGTCCAACAGCATCTAGTTGACAACAGTCTCTTTCCACCTGAGCAGAAAGGAAACTGCAGAGGAATAGCAGAGGAACAAAAGATCAACTCCTAATTGACCAAATGATTTTAGAAAATTGCAAGAGAAGGAAGACCAACCTGAATGTAGCATGGATTGACTACAAAAAGGAATTTGACTCTCTGCCACATGACTGAATAATCAAGTGCCTAGAAATAACAGGAGTTAGTAGAAACATAAGAAGCTTTATGCAAAGATCAATGGCACAAGTCTTGTGGCAACTGTGGCAAAGGCAAGCAAGGATAGTACCAATAGTAATAGGTGCCTTGGGTTCAATCCCAAAAGAACTGAAGCAACAATTGAACACTGTGGGTATTGACAAATTTGCCATCAGTCAATTGCAAAAGGCAGCTTTAGTGTGACGATATCTGAAACACAATCAATGTGCCTATCCCAGGTCCTTGGTAAGGACTTGATAGGTAGACAAAAATACCAAACCCAGTTTGAACATCTGGCTGACTATGTGAATAACAACAAAAACAACAATAATAACAACACTAATAATGATAATGATAATGATGATAATAATAATATAAAAATCACAAATTGATACAGAAATTAATCTAAATAGATACATGGTTTGAAATGAGAAAAGGATACCAAAATTTACAGAATATTGCCCCCTTAATGTGAACTCCAACTAGAACAGATGAAGTAAAAATATTGTGGCATCCTCTCTATCACAGGACAGATAGTGGTTTCCTAATTTTCATACAAATATATCAGATCCCTGGATTTATATTGGTATCCTGCTATTATGCATCATAGAACTAATGCCTTGTCTCATTTCTTTCATTTTCTTACACAGGGATGAAATGGTGCAAAATATCTTCCAGGAGGAAGAAGGAGAGAAAGGAGGGAAGGGAATGTAAAAGAGTATATAAGAAACACAAAAACAGAACAAAACAAAACTACATTTCCAAATAATTTTGGATTGCTCTTTTGTTGGAAGAATTGCAAACCATCTTTTTTATTCTGCTCTAATTTTGTATATAACTATCACTCTTTAACTTGTTATACCTAAGATATCTGTATGCATGTATGTACGTCTGTGGGTCAGTGTATATGATGCACATCTGTTAAATTACCTAAATTTAGTGCAAAGATAATTTGTTAAGGCTGAAAAACTATACATATATTTTTAAAAGAATCTGGATGGCATATAATAGCATGTAATGTCCCTTGTATTTCTGCCCCCCCTCCACCTCCAGAAATACTACTGAGACTTGTGGAAGAAATGGATAACAAACAACATTTCTTGCCTGTATAACAAAAAGTCATTTTCTGGACATGCTTTTAAATATGGTCCCAAAAATGTAGTACATCATTTCTAAAGTGTTCTTTTAATAGTTGGTACACCAACATAAGGAATCTTAAAAGTCATCATCAACCAGCAGTTATTTTAAGAAAGTTTCAAGAAGTATTAGATTCCCAATTATGGTCTGGCTGCAAATAACAAGAAAAAATAATCTTATGAACAGAGGAACTACTTTTTTGTATGTTTACTAAGTAGTATAACTAGCTTTGTTCTATATGGGACTTACTTTTCAGTAACTATTTTTTGGGGGGTAGGCATAGCCGCCAAGTGGTTGAGATGCTGAGCTTGTTAACTGGAAGATAGGCAGTTTGAGACTTAAGTACCATGTGTGACAGAGGGAGCTTCTATTACTTGCCCCAGCTGCTACCAACCTAACAGTTTGAAAGCAAGTAAAAATACAAGAAGATAAATAAGTATCACTTCAGAGGGAAGGTAACAGCTTTCTGTGAACCTTGGTTTATAGTCATGCCAGCCATATGACAACAGAAGCATCTCAGCTGTTAATTGGAGATGAGCACCCCCTGTAGAATAGGACACAACTGTCAGGGAAAACCTTTACCCTTTTTTTAGCTGTACTTCAACTTGCAAACATTGAGGTACATTCCAACCAGCCTTCCCAACTGGATGTCCTCTGGATCAGGGCTTTTCAACCAGTGGTACTGGTACCACCTGTGGTACATTGGCACCTGGCAGGTGGTACGCGACCATCCTAGAAAAATAGCAGGGGAGGGGAATGAGCTGAACCGGAGGCAGCACTAGACAAGCCTGAGCGCGAGATGGCTGGAGCTGCAGGGCTGTCAAGGCTCAATGAAAGCGCCAGGCTCCAGCTGGAGCTCAGCGCTGATCCTGACACTTCTACTGAGCCCAGAAGAAGCGTTGATCAGCTGGAATGTTGCAGCATCTCCAGGGTCTTGTGATTTACATTCAGATGCTTGGAACTGATTCATATTTATGACAGTCACAGTGTCCCAGGGTCATGTGAAGTGACCAAAACCTGCTGCAACCACCCAGCAGAAGGTGGGGGGGAATAAAAACAAAACACCCTCCACCCCATCCCCACTGCCAATCCTCAACAGAAATGCTCACAATAATGAAAACCTCGGACAGGAGGAAGAGCGCCGCTGGGCGGGCAGGCAGGCGTCTTGCTTGGCTGTGCCTTGGGGGGCACTTTTTTCAGTGCCATTGTAATTTCGAACAGTCACTAAGCGAACTGTTGTAAGTCGAGGACTACCTGTACTTCATCACTTTTTTCCTTTTTTTTTTTTTTTGGTCATCAAGTTTTTGACACCTTGCTAGGCGACTCGTGGTACTCGGATGTTGCCATATCCTAAAAGTGGTACAATGGGTGAAAAGGTTGAAAAACCCTGCTCTGGATGTATGAAAGGATATTAATAATAATAATAATAATAATAATAGTAGTAGTAGTAGTAGTAGTAGTAGTAGTAGTAGTAGTAGTAGTAGTAATAAAAAAGTTGGAAGGGACCTTGGAGGTCATTGAGTCCAACCCCCTGCTCAGGCAGGAAACCCTACACCATTTCGGACAAATGGCTGTCCAGTCTCTTCTTAAAAACTTCCAGTGTTGGAGCATTCACCGCTTCTGGAGGCAGGTTGTTCCATTGGTTAATTGTTCTGTCAGGAAGTTTCTCTTTAGTTCTAGGTTGCTTCCTAACACAGCACAGGTTATCTAACCTGCAATAAAAATATCTTATCAGAGCAATGTCCCTGAGTCTCTGACTGTGAGCTGTCTAGTATTTATCTGAATGAACTCTTAACACTTAGAAACAACCATTCTATTTTTAAAAATCCATATGGGATTTATGTGTGATGCAAAAAGATTATTGTAAATAAAAAGAAAATAACTTTCCTTACAAAATATTTTTCAAAAACTATTTTTTTAAAGTATTGACATATTAAATATGGACTTGGAAGTTTGGTTGTTTTTAAGAAAGTGTTTACAGAGAACTTAGGGATGTCTATGGGCATTAGACTAGGCACTACCTAAGGAAATGAGTGAACAGAAATACAGCTAGAATAAAAATGATAAACTGACTGTAAAGTAGGAAAAAAGTAACTTCCAATTGTGAAAAATTGAAATATCAGTAAATCTTTCCTGATGGATAGCTCCTACCATTACACATGAGAAGATATTATGCAGCAAATTCTATCGTTCCTTCCTTTTTAAAAAGAAAAAATAAATTGTAAGAAAAAAGACAAAGCAGAAAGAAAGTGCAGGAAGAAATGCCTGGACTCTCCCTATTTCATGAATGGAGCAGAGTGATTACCCAAAATAAGTTTCATCTAGAAACTTCCACCAATTTCAAAATAAGTATGCAAAGAAAGATTATAGCCTCAATGACTGTGGTTAATCAGCCACATTTTAATAAGGGGAAAAGAGCTATTGTTTACAAGAATACAGCTTACAAGAACAAGAATGGAGGCTTTACGTTCATTCATTTGCACAGAAAGAAATAAATGGAAATATCACCCAAAATGATAATGATAGGGTAAGGCATAACCTGATAAGGAGCTTAAGCAGCTCTCCGTGGAGAGATGCATCATTTCTGTACCCAAAGAGAACCTTAATACAACTCTACAAATTCAATATTTCACTGTCAGAGAGATCATTAAGGGAGCTTATATTGCCTCAGATTCAGTAACCCTCTGCCTTTAAGACTCATTTCACAAGCATCGTCTCTACAGCAGAGGCTAATACACATAATCATGACAGCATTCCAAAATGCCAGATTTTGGAAATATGCTTTTGATTATAGCAGCATTCATGATATCTGAAAAGCATTTATCTCTTCCCAAATTCATAACAAGTGAATGTGTCAGAGTATTTCTTCACAACCATTAAATTTAGTCCTCATTTAGTGACTGCCTCAAATAGTGATCCTTCACAGTTACAACAGTGATGAAAAAGCAACTTTATTATCAATCCTCACATTTATGATCTTTGCAAGTCTGTAAAACAAAGGCAAGCTGTGGTAAGGTCGTAAGCATAATCATGGTTTCATTTAATTACCTCTTTGCTTAATGACTTGCTGGTCCTAATTGTGGTCACTAAATGAGGACTACTTGTACTGACACATACTTTCAAGTAATATCAGTAAAAAAGAAACAAAGAACCTCATGGATTTGAAAATGTAACACACTGATAATTAGTTGGCTTTCCCATGTCATTATAACCAATACAACAGTTCCCAAATACCATTTCAATGCAAAACTGGCCTACAAATTGACATACAATATTGTGTTGAGCAGTCCTATGAATATGGCAGGAAGAATTTTTCCACAGAACCCTCCAGATGGTTATAAAAAAGAATTAGGATGTAAACAGATTCTATTTTATCCAGCATCAGGAACACTACTGACAACTTTTATTACAGGGCACATATAGGGAGCTGAGGATAGAATTGAGGACAGAAACCCGAGAAGTATTTATCTCATTCTGCATTTCATAAGTTCCATCTGCAGATCTGACTGAAAAATATTGATGTAAATTTGAAGAAGGAGTGAGTAATATTACATTTTAACAGTTACATCCCCCAAAAGCTCTTCCTCACTGGATGCATACAAGTAGAATAGAATAGAATAGAATAGAATAGAATAGAATAGAATAGAATAGAATAGAATAGAATAGAATAGAATAGAATAGAATCTGGAAGGGACCTGAGAGGTCTTCTAGTCCAGCCCACTGCTCAAGCAGGAGAACCTATACCATCTCAGACAGGTGAATGTCCAGTCTCTTCTTAAAAATCTCCAGTGATGGAGCACCCACAATTTCTGGGCGTAATTTGTTCCACTGGTTGATTGTCCTCACTGTCAGGAAATTTCTCCTTAATTCCAGGTTGCTTCTCTCTTTGATCAGTTTCCAACCGTTGTTTCTCGTCCTTCCCTCTGGTGCTTTGGTGAACAACCTGGCCCCCTCTGCCTTGTGGCAGCCCCTCAGATACTGGAATACTATTAGCATGTCTCCCCTATTTCTTCTTTTATTTAGACTAGCCCAGGGGTAGGCAACCTTGGCTCTTTTATGACTCGTGGACTTCAACTCCCAGAATTCCTGAGCCAGCATAGCTGGCTGGCTCAGGAATTCTGGGAGTTGAAGTCCACGAGTCATAAAAGAGCCAAGGTTGCCTACCCCTGGACAAGCCAAACCCAAGTCCCATAGCTATTCTTCGTATGTTTTAGTCTCCAGGCCTTTAATCACCTTAGTTACTTTTCTTTGCATTTTTTTTCAAAGTCTCAACTTCTTTTTTGTAATGTGACCAAAATTGGCTGCAGTAGTTCAGGTGTGGTCTTACTAGGGTTTTATAAAGCAGTACTAATACTCTTGATTCTATGTTTCTGTTTATACAACCCAGGAGTACATTTAATTGTTGGTCAGTGACTACAGTTAAGACTGGTACCTTGTTTGTTAAATGAAGTGGTCACTAAGTGAAACCACAACGGTACTTACAAATATACTTTAGCTTTCCTGTGAAGGATGTAAATGTGAAGATTGGTCATAAACTCACTTTTTCATCAACATCATAACTACTAAATAAAGTAGTTGCTACACAAGGAATACCTGTGTGTTAGTTCAGATCCTTGAAGTGAGCAAGGGGTTGAATGCAGTGCCTTCCCAATTCTTGCGTTCTGCATATATCAGCCTTGCTATCACTCACTAGGTTGTATTTCTCAGCTCATAAAACCACTGGATTAGACTTCTTCTAAAAGAAAAAATGCAGAAATACAGTCCATGATTAGCCACTTTTTTAGTCAATAATTATCTGAACTTAGGTATTTATTTATTAAACCAATTTATATAGGCACCCATCTTACAAACAAGCAACTCAGGGCAGCCTATAACTGAGCGAAAACAATTAAAATGAATTAAGAAATACAAAACAAAACTGTTATGTCCTGGGCCTGCTGAATGACTCAGCAGGCTCAGGAGGTTGTAGAAGGCCCAGGCAGACCACATAGTTGCCTGGGACCAGACAGGCTGTCTCCAGCCTTGTGAGCATGTGCAAGGTGGGAGACTAGCCTTGCATTGATAGGCTGATGCTGTCCCTGCAAAGGGAGTATAAAAGGGCTAGCGCCATTTTGTTTGCTGTTCTGTTCTGTTTGTGATCTCAATAAAGAAGTTGTGTTGATCACTCCTGCCTTGCTTCGAT
The DNA here is from genome assembly GCF_016545835.1 of Crotalus tigris. Classification (NCBI taxonomy): domain Eukaryota; kingdom Metazoa; phylum Chordata; class Lepidosauria; order Squamata; family Viperidae; genus Crotalus; species Crotalus tigris. The sequence goes on along the minus strand of NW_024096553.1, from coordinate 1,152,553 downwards.
GTCTCTGATTCTAAAACAGAACATTGGCGACGAAGATGGGATCGGCTGCAAGAAGAACAACAGGAGAAGCTAGGCTGACTTACCAGAGGAGGCCTGAAGTGCTGGGAAGTTTGGCGTCCAGAGGAAGTGATTGCCTGCCAGTACGAAAACACTGGAGGTGAGCTTGGCTTCATAGGACTCCTTCTCATACCTTGCAGCAAGAGGCATCAAAGAGGCTTCAGGCTGTAACAATGTCAAAGCTAGGCCATCTATCGGAATTTGATACTTCTCACTGAGCGCTGGAGCTCCTACGTGGCTTGAGTTGAGAATTACTTTCAAGTAAACAAGATCCAAGAAGATGGCCTTAAAGCTGCTACATTGCTGTGTATCTGTGGGCAAGAGACTCTCGATATTGCAGAGAATCTTGTAGCCCTAGCACCACTGGAATCAATTTTGTATGCTGACTTAAAGAGCACTTCGAACCCAAGCTCTCAGTAACTGCATGGAGGCACGCCTTCAAGCAGAGGGATCAGAGGCCTGGTGAGTCTTCTGTGGACTTTGTTGTTACCTTAAGACAAGCAGCTAAGCCTTGTGCATTCAAGGATCTAGAAGAGAGGCTCTGGGATCATTTAGTTTGTGGGCTTTGGAGTTGTAAGCTGCAACAGAAACTTTTTGCAAAAGTAGATGTGTCATTCCAAGATGCGTTAAGAAAGATTGCAGCTGAAGAAGCAGCAGGCGGAGCAGTGAAGGCCTTGAGGCTTGCCAAGAACGCCCCAATGCCTAGTACCATCCATCAAGAGGACGCTCAGGAGGATTCCAAAGAGGAGGCAGAGATGGAGGTAGACAGGTTTCAGCAGCAAGCAGGAAGAAGGCCTCAGGAAGGTAGACAGCAGACAACCTCAGTAACCTCAGTCCCTCGGTGTTTCGGGTGTAGAGGTCGCCATAAGCACTCTGACTGCCAGTTCCGCTCTGCTATCTGCCGGGCATGTGGCAGGCAATGCCACATTGCCTCCATCTGTTTGGATCACCAGAAGAACTGGTCTCCAGAAGAATTGCCTCTGAAAGGTACCAAGGTCCCTAGCCAAAACAGGGTGGGCTTCTGCGCGTCCCGTAGGGGCATCTTTAAGTGGCCAGGGGTTCACAGGCCACTTAAAAAGAAGCTTCACATTGACGTGAAGTTGCAAGGGGTTCCCTTGTCTATGGAGTTGGACACAGGGTCCACTCTATCGATCATTTCCTTAGACACCTTTAATAAGGTTTGCAGCAGAAGTCGCCTACAAGTTAAACTCAGGCCTTCAAGTTTAATCCTTACTGACTTCCAGAATTCCAGAGTCAGCGTGAAGGGGGAGGCCACATTCAAAGTGCAGCATAGAAGTTTTGAAGGTCTGCTAGATGTGGTGGTAGTTGGGGATGATTGTACGAGTCTTATTGGACTCGATTGGTTCGAGGCCCTTGGGATTCAAGTGACTGGACTTCACAATCTGCAAAGGTCAGGCCTTGCAGAAGTTTGCAAAGAGTTTGCTGATGTGTTCAGTTCAGAGCTTGGCTCATACAAGGGGCCTCCCATTGCTTTACGTTTAGACCCAGCCATTACACCCATCAGGATCAAGCCCCAAAGGGTGCCTTTTGCCCTAAAGAACAAATAGATGCAGAGCTGGACAAGCTGCTCCAGCAGGGCATCTTAGAACCTATGGACTCTAGTCCATGGGAAACCCTATAGTCACACCACTGAAGGCCAATGGAGAAGTCCAAATTTGTGCGGACTTTAAATATACACTAAATAAGGCATTGCAGCAGCATGCCTACCCAGTGCCTGTGGTGAGCCACATTCTGGCCTCACTCAAGGGGGGGGGGGGCAATTCTTTGCAAAGCTTGATTTGGCTCAGGCCTATCAACAGCTACCTGTTGATGAGGCAACGGCTGAGGCCCAAACAATTGTGACGCACCGGGGAGCCTTTAAGGCAAAAAGGCTGCAGTTTGGGGTTAATGTGGCCCCTGGAATATTCCAGAGTGTGATGGAGTGAACACTCCGTGGTATTCCTGGGGTCTGTCCCTACTTTGATGACATCATCATTGCTGGGGAGTCATTTGTGAACTTAGCTGAAAGGCTGAGGGATGTCTTACTGCGTTTCTGCCAAGCAGGGCTGAAGCTGAAGCAAGACAAATGTAAGATTGGAATTATCTCCACTGAATTTCTGGGGTTCCGTATTGATGCTGAAGGCATTCATCCTACTGAATCCAAGTTCAAAGCAATTCAGCAGGCCCCAAGTCCCAAGTCCAAAAGCGAACCTCAGGCTTTTCTGGGACTGTTAAACTTTTACCATGCATTTCTACCTCACAAGGCTGCAGTGGCTGAGCCGTTACACCAGCTCTTGGATAAATAGGCTCCTTGGCAGTGGATACAAGTCCATGAAAAGAGCTTTTCAGAGGTCAAGGCCTTGCTTTCCTCAAATGCTGTGTTAGCTCATTTCAATGAGCAATTGCCTGTATGCATAGCCTGTGATGCATCCCCTTATGGGGTTGGGGCTGTGCTGAGCCACCTCAAGGCTGATGGGACACAAGTCCCTGTGGCCTACTACTCCAGAACTCTCTCATCTGCAGAGCGTAATTATGCACAGATTGACAGAGAAGCCTTGGCAATAGTGGCTGGCATAAAGAAATTCCATGATTTCTTTTATGGCCGCCATTTCATGGTCTACACAGACCATAAGCCTTCGCTGGGTTTGTTTACAACAAACAAACAAACCCCTCATATACTATTCCCTAGAATGTTGAGATGGTCAATTTTCCTGTCAGCATATGACTATACTCTGGTCCACAAACCAGGTAAAGAAATGGGCCATGCAGATGGCCTCAGCAGATTACCTCTACCGCAGGTAGAGGCAGATCCTGCTGCTGCTCTTTGCATTCTCTCTATTCAGGAATTGCCTGAATCTCCTCTTAATGCTAGGGACGTGGCTGCAGAAACTGCCACTGATCACACACTTACACGCGTGCTCACATTCCAGGCTCAGAATTCCAGAGTTTCTGGCAGAGGAAACATGAGCTTTCCACTTTCCAGGGGTGTGTCCTGTGGGGAAGCAGGGTAATCATCCCAGCCTCATTGAGGACTAGAGTCTTGCAATCTTTACATGAAGGTCATCCCGGAATTGTCCGGATGAAAGCACTTGTGCGTAGCCATCTATGGTGGCCTGGGCTCGATAAAAAGATCGAGACCAAGGTTCATGGGTGCCAGGTGTGCCAACAGTCAAGGCCTGAAATGCCTCAGGCCCCTGTACATAGGTGGGAGGAGACACATACTCCATGGTCAAGGGTACACATCGACTACGCTGGGCTTTCAGGGCCAATTCTTCCTTCTCCTCTTGGACAGCCATTCCAAGTGGCTAGAGGTTGTTCCTGTCTCCTCCACTACTATTGCTAGGACCATCCAGGTGCTGAGAGGAATCTTCAGCTCACATGGTCTTCCAGACGTCCTTGTCTCCGACAATGGACCCCAATTCACGTCTTCTGAGTTTCAGGCTTTTCTTCAAGCCAACATGATCCAGCATGCCACATCTGCGCTGTTCCATCCAGCTTCCAATGGCCAGGCTGAGCGTATGGTGCGTACTACCAAAGATGCTTTAAAGAGAATCACTCATGGCAACTGGCATCACATGTTAGCTGACTTTCTTCTTTGCCACTGCACCACACCTTGTACTACCACTGAGAAGAGCCCAACTGAACTCCGCTGGGATAACAGACTCATTACCAAACTGGACAGGTTGCACCCAGACCAGGTAGCTTCACAAGTGTCACAGCCGTGGGCACCTAGGAGACTACAGGTGGGTGATCCGGTCTGGGCAAGGAACTATGGACCTGGACATCTCTGGGTGACCACAGTGGTATGCAAGGTCTCTGGGCCACTGTCATACAAAGTGGCCTTGGACGATGGTCATGTGTTAATGCAGCACATCAATCAACTTCCGTTCCTGGCTCTGCTCTCGGGGGGAAGGAAGACCATGATTACAATCGTGGACCAGTCTTTCCATGAAAGTGGGGATACACTGGCTCCAGAAGGGGGTTCTGCTTACGAAGCGGCTCCTGACTCGGGCACTGGGTCTATGGAATTAGCCAGTCAACTGGCACTACAGGCTTCTCCATTTGCTGGTCTTGGGCTCACAGGACATTGCTCCCAAGAGGGGTCCATTGTGGACTTGGGGAATTCCACCCCACCAAGGAACTCTGGTCTGGGGTTACAGGCTCCGGCCAGTCAGTACATTGGAGGCGCCGGATTCAAGGGGGCATTTACGTCCTGGTCTGCCAAGCCTGCAGGCGAGCTCGCAGGCCAGTTGCCCATAACAGCTCTAAGAAGATCAGAGCAAGCAAGGGGTCCTCCCAAGGATTTACAAGACTATGTAAGGTTCTTGTCAATTCCAGGACAGGCCTAATAGTCTTGTGAAAAAATAGAATGTATGTAAGGGAGGCTTAATAGTTCTCTTGAACTAAGGGCACACTCAGAGTTGGGGTGTTTTGTTTGATAGTATTAAACAATATGTGGTATTTTTGTAAATATGAGAAATGTCATGACTGGGTCTGTTGTTAGAAATAACAACATGCTTAATTGAACACATGTATATGTATGCTGCTATAAAAACAGTAAGTATTCACTTATTGTTTTATCCAAGGGGGAGGGGTGTTATGTTCCGGGCCTGCTGAATGACTCAGCAGGGTCAGGAGGCTGTAGAAGGCCCAGGCAGACCATGTGGTTGCCTGGGACCAGACAGGCTGTCTTCAGCCTTGTGAGCATGTGCAAGGTGGGAGACTAGCCTTGCATTGATAGGCTGATTCTGTCCCTGCAAAGGGAGTATAAAAGGGCCAGCATCATTTTGTTTGCTGTTCTGTTCTGTTTGTGATCTCAATAAAGAAGTTGTGTTTGTTACTCCTGCCTTGCTTCGATGTCTCTGATTCTAAAACAGAACAAAAACTAAAACCAAGAATAACAGACAAAAGGATGTTAAAAATAGCAGAGCCATTCTGGGGTCTTTAGGCCTGCCAGACTTTGAGGGATCTCTGAAAGCTCAACAGTGATGAGGCCACTTAGTTTTCATCTAAATGAGCTTACACATTTAGGTAAATTATGATGCTTGATAATTTACATAATTAATAAACTGATATTTTTTCTGCTCTTGGGATCAAAAACATTCATATGAGTGAATCGGAAAAAATATTTTTAATTATCCTATAATGCTGTCTTTCATTTTTTAAAGTATTGCAAAGGAACTAGTATTAACATATAAACACACAATACTTTTAAGGCTTGAACTGCTATTTTGTTTTAAAAATGCTTTTCAATCAACAGTGATGTTAAAAAGGGCTTCTGTCTTGACATAATATCTATAATGGTTAATTATGAAGCAAAAGATCATAATGATAATGCTGTGTTTTTAAAACTGTGCTGTATGACATTTTTAAATAGTATCACCCAGAGATATTTCTTGCTGATTGGGAAAATGTATAGCAGATTTCTAAGTTCACAGAACAGTTGATGTATCACATGAAAGATTAGTATATAGCAATAAATATCACCAGAAAGGATCATTAGTCTTCATATGGCATACATGACCTCATCAGGATTTGTGCTCTTAGTTAGATTTTATCTAAACTCCTCATCACCCAAAGGCAAATGTTAGCCTCCTAATACTGAATTCTTCACAGTGACATTAGTATTCAGATACTGTAATGCAAAAAAATGATTGAAAATATTTAGTACCTTGCAGTTGAGAACAGCACTCAGGTCTGTAAATTTTCCAGTTATATTTATTCTGCTATATATTCCCCCAATCAGAAAGAAATATCATAGCACTATCCAAAATTACTGTTTGTGAAATATTTGAGTCTGATGAACCAATATAGCTATTACAGTAATAAATAAATGATATTCATAAAGATGCACTCTTAATGGAAGCAGGCCACACAGTAGCATTTTGAAGAATAGCTGTTCCAAATCGCATGCATCCAACTATTCAGCCCTTAAGCAAAGATTTTATTGTGCAATTTCTATGTATCATTTCATTAGAAAATTGGTTGGACTGTATATGGAAAAACATAATCATTTTCCTATATTGATCTCCCATGACCTTTTACCATTTATTTTTGTCCTTATAACAAAACCACTACAAAATTTATTGAGGAAAAAGAGGAATAGAAGCGCAATGCTTTTTGATTTAAAACATTAGAAGGTCTTTCAGTCTTCTAGAAGTTCAAGCCATTTTTATTAGTTGACATTCAATCTTTCTGACTCTTACTGCACTTTTTTTATTTAATTTACACATAAAGAGTTAGGCTGCTCCAATTTGGCATCCAGATGTATATATCTTAACCCAGGGGTGTCAAACTGCTGGCCCGCAGGCTGGATGTGTCACGCCAAAACCGTGCCCACCCCATTGCCAGCAATGGGAAAAAAAGTTGTGATATGTCACGACACATCACATGATGTTGCGAGTTTGACACCTGTGCCTTAACCAGTATATCTAATGGCCATGCTAACTGGAAATAATAGGAACTATAATTGAACAGATCCAGATGCCACCAGGGCAGAGGAATGCTGGATTATAGTAACTATAAGGAGAAAAGGCATGCCTTCCTGAAATTCTAAAATGCCATGTAACAGAGTTTACCAGGAAGGTACCAGGTTGAGAATGATATAAGTTGCCCAAAAGCATAGACCTACTCAGAGCTGCTTCTGTTCTTTTAAACATCCAGTTGGTCTTTGTGAACTTACTTCTCCTATTTCAGCATTCATAGAAACAGCCAGTTCTGGTTATTTTCATGTTACATGCCTTCTTCTTCAATTACAGTTTCACTTCCGTGTGCCTTCTTTGGGGGAGGTCTTAAAGTGGAGCCCGGATAAGGTTTCAACAAGTTGCAATGGAAGACTGGGTGAATTCTCCCTAAAGGTCTAGGGAGTTTTAGTTCTATGGTGACTGGATTGATGATCCTTATTATGGGAAAAGGCCCCAAGAATTTTGGTCCCAATTTCTTGCTGTGCAATTTGAGGCATAAATATTTAGTTGACAAATAAACCTTTTCCCCAGCTTGGAATGTTCTTTGGGGAGCCCTCTTTCCATCACCCTGCTTTTTATAGGTTTCAAAAGTCTTTTTTAAAGCAGTTTTTGTGTTTCTCCAAACTTCTTCCCACCCCCTCACCCATTGGTCAAGTGTCTAGGAAGCAGAGGGCACCTGAGGGTATTCAGGTATTGGGCTGAACTCTTTTCCTGTGGCCACTTTGAAAGGTGTGTAGCCGGTGCTGCTGTGCACAGAATTATTGTACACCATCTCCGCAAAAGGAAGGAGGTCAGTTCAGTTTGTCTGTTGGTAAGAAACATAGCATCTAAGATATTGCTCCACCATTTTGTTAGCGGATTCTGCAGCTCCATTGGTGGCTGGATGAAAAGCAGATGATAGATCTTGAGATGATCCAATTAATTCTTCCAAAACTTTGTTGTGAACTGCACCCCCATCTGAAATTATTCACTTAGGGGCACCATGCAGCTGGTAAATATGTTTCAGGAACAATTTGGTCAGTCGTTGGGCAGATGGGAGCCCTTTGCAGTTGATGAAATGAGCCTGCTTCGAGAAGAGGTCTATTACAGTCCAAATGACAGTATTTCCTCTACTTTCAGGTAGGTCTACTATAAAATCGATAGCTATTTCTTCCCATGGTTGAGAAGGGTCTGCCACGGGTTGCAGTAACCCAGTGGTTTTCCCTGGGATTCTTTTCATTGTGGCACATACAGTACAACTTTTTACATAGTTTTCCACATCCCTTTTCAGTCCCAGCCACCAAAATTACCAGCGGGTGAGGTGTAGGGTTTTCAAATGTCCAAAGTGTCCAGCCCGTTTTACATCATGGCTGTGTTTGAGAGCATTAAGATGGAGGGCTTCTGGCAAATATAGTTTCCCCCCCTTTGTAAGCCAAGCCATCCCTGCACGTTAGGGAGGTTTGATTATCTTTGAACCATTGATTGGTGAGGAGCTCTCATTTTATTTTCTTTACACCAGGGTCATCAGGATTGGTGACCTTGCGAGGTGTAAGTTGAGCAGTGGTTTGTGGATTGGGAATAATTGCCTCATTAACCTCCTCCTGTTCACTTTTGTATTGGGGTAACCGGGATAGTGCATCAGCTAGGAAGTTCTTTCCTCCTGGTATGTACTTTAAAGTGAAGTTGAAGTGGTTAAAGTACTGTGCCCACCGCACTTGCTTTGGGGACAATTTGCAGGGAGTTTTCAGTGCTTCTAGATTTTTGTGATCTGTCCATACTTCAAATGGCACCTTGCTCCCTTCTAGATAGTGTTGCCTGTTTAATAGCACCCACCTAATCATGAAGGCCTCTTTCTCCCAGATTGCCCATCTCCGCTCACTTTCAGTAAATTTCTTAGAGGTGTAGGTGCAGGGTTGCAGGACCCCACTTTTGTTCTTTTGGAGTAACACAGCTCCAACTGCCACATCGCTGGCATCGGCTTGAAACACAAAGGGCTCCCCTGGCAGGGGTGCTTTAGGACCAGTTCAGCAGCAAATAGTCTCTTTAAATTCTCAAAAGCTGTTTGACAGCCCATTGTCCATGCTAGTGGTTGGCCTGGTTGTGGCTTCCCTCCTCTTTTGCCTGTTTTGAGTAGGTCTGTAAGGGGTAGGGCAATCTTGGCAAAAGAGGGGACGAATTGACAATAAAAGTTGTCAAAACCCAGAAAGCTCTGGAGCTATTTGCGAGTCTTTGGGGGCTGCCATTTGATTATAGCTTTCACCTTGGCTGGATCTATTTCAATACCCTCGTTGGAAATTCGGTAGCCAAGATAGTCTAATCGGGTCTGGTGAAATTCACATTTCGACAATTTGGCATAAAGCTTGGCATTCAATAGTTTCTTTTACACTTTTCTCACCAGTTTTATGTGATCAGTCATATTCGTGCTGTATATCAGGATGTCATCAAGATACACCAAAACCCCTTTGTACAAGTGATCATGTAGGACCTCATTAATCAACTGCATAAATACAGCGGGGGGGGGGGCTGTAGTCCAAATGGCATGACTTTGAACTGATAGCTCCCCATAGGACAGTTGAAAGCAGTTTTCCGCTCATCTCCCTCTTTTATTCTCACTCGGTAATATGCCTCTCTTAGGTCTAATTTAGTGAAGACACTCCCCTTAGCCAGATGAGTTAATAAGTCCTTTAGGAGGTATTTATTTTCCACACTCACAGTGTTGAGACCCTTATAGTCTACAGAGAGATGAAGAGACCCATCTTTTTTCTCTTTGAACAACACAGGGCTCCCATGGTAGATTTGGCCTATTCGATGAACCCCCTCGTTAGGTTTTTGTTCACGTATCACTGCATCTCCTCCATTTCAAGGGAGGACATAGCATACATTCTCAGGCATGGGAGTTTGGCTCCTGGCACCAGTTCAATAGAGCAGTCATTGGGTCTATGAGGGGGCAGGGCATCACATTCTTTTTCACTAAATGCCTCTGCCAGGTCCCGGTATTCATTGGGGATGAGTGGTTTTCCTGGCCGCGGTGAGGCAGCCATGTGCGCTAACTCATTGGGTGGCCTAAGGTGTCCTGCAACATCAGTTGAATCAGTGGGAGGTTTAGGCCCTATAGGTAGTCTCACAGTTCTCATTCCTTTCTCCCACCAGATAAACGGCTTCCATTTGTCCAACCAGGCTAGCCCTAGGATCACAGTCTCAGTCATTTTTGGAGCCACTAGGAAGCAAATAAACTCCCAGTGCACACCTATTTCTAGCCATAAGGGCTCGGTTAATTGTGTGACAAGAGTCCCTCCCTTCAGGGAGCCATCGGCTTGCTCAAACCTCACAGGTTTGGAAAGATGTTGTGCCTGTATGCCCATTTTCATGGCAAACGGCAAACTCATAATGCAGCGGGTGCATCCAGAATCAATTAGCAGTCCATTTGTCCCCAGACTTAGGGATTATAAGTTGGCAGCCAGTGAAAAAGGTGGGATTTGTCGACTCACGATCGGGTCGTTCTCTTCTTCATCGTCGCTGTCAAAGGAGGGTAGAGCAGGGGTGGGTCCACCGCGTTCTCCTGCATGGGGGACTATAATCTGGGCAACAGGTTCCTGCTTGACCCGGTTGGATTTCTCTCTCGTCAGCCGCTGGGCAGGTTTCCTTCTCGCCACTGGTTCCATCTGCTGTGTAATCGGGGGTAGGGGACTGGACAGTTTGCTGCTCGATGTCCCTCCTGTCCACACTTAGTTGATGGGCCTGTAGGTGGCCAGGGTCTCTCAGTCATTGCAGTAGTTGAAGGCTTTTGTGGGGGTGATTGCTGTTCGGGTAGCTCTGGTTGCTGCTCAGATTCTTATAGCGGGCAAGCTGAATGTCTAGCTTCACTGCTGCCTGGTACCATTCTTGCAGCTGATCAGGTACAGCTCGATAGATGTATGCCTGAGAGAGGTGATCATCTAATCCCTCAATGAAGTGATGGATTAGGGATTGTTCAGGCCACCTCTCTATTCAACCTGCTATCTTGCGAAATTCCTGCACGTACTCCAGGGCAGGCCTGTCGGCTTGTTTCATTTTGTGGATCTGTTCTCTTGCTTTAAGACCAATGGATGGGTCTTCAAATCTTTCCCTCAGCCCTAGGAGGAAGAGTTGGGGGGTCTTCCAATTTGGGGGCTTGCTCATTATATAAATAGTTCAGCCATTCAGATGCTTCTCCCTCTGGATGCAATCCGGGTAGAGATAGGCTCAGCAATTCAAATGAGAGTGCATTTGGTTGAGGAAAAAAAACCAGCTTCTCTGGGTCCCCATCGAAGGTTGCTCTAAAAAATGGTGCAATCATAGACTGTTGGAGACCCCACTGTGGCTGTTGCTGCTGGTCCCACCCTGGCTGCAGATTTATGCCCAGGGGTTGCATGTTTGGGGGCTGTGGCCAATCTCCCTGCTGTGGTCAGTCTCCCACCAGCTGCTGATCTCCTGGCTTCTGCACCACCACAAGCTGTTGCAAGGCCTCTATTAGCTGTGGCAAGCTCAGATTCTGCTGATCATCTACCTGTTGGGGGTGCCAATCTGCCCATTGCTGCAGAGGCCTCAGTCTGGGATTCCCTCACTCTTCAGGGCTGCAGTTCCTGGCCGGGGGAACCAGGGTCTGATCTGTAGGGGAGGAACTGTTGGCTTCTCTCTGCACGGATCGATTTCTGCTTTTCACATCTGGGGTTTGAAATCTTTCCACCCAAAGCTTGAGTAGCAGGCCATTCATTAGCTCTGTACCATTCTGCTTTTGAAATCTTTGCTCCCAGCTGGAAGATCTGCCAGAATTCATCTTCCCACAGCATGCTGTCTGTTGTTTCCTCCTCTGGGTTATCAGCAGCTGCTGGGTCTTGAAGCAAACTCACTTTTTTCATGATAGATTTTCTTCCCTGAATCTTTACCAGCTCCTCTCAAGCCTAGAGACAGCAGATGGAGTTCAGGACCCCAGGTCGGTTGAAAAGGATTTGAGATCTTAGCATGATGTCATGGTTCCAACTAATGACACACTTCCAGGCATTTTATCCTAAAAAGTCTTTTTATTCATGTGACAAAATGTCACCACGGCATGATGAAAGGGATGTTAAGATCTGAAATTTCCACCCACCGAGCAGTTATTTTTGCTAGCATTTCCCCTCCCTTATTTTGCTGTCATGATTTATGTTCTCCAATTAGTTTGAAGGGCAAAAGTTCTCTTCCATTCTCTTTCACGGGCTTTTCCCTCCTCCCTCATTCTCCTCTGAATTAACAGTTCTGCATATTTTGTCAAAGCAAGAATATTCAATATTAGCAGCGTTGACATCCTTCATATATTTATCATCAACTCTGCTAACATCGGATGTTCTTGCTTTGACAACAGATGGAAATGCAGCCATTTTTCTCTATTGCTTCTAGAGCAGTGGTTCTCAACCTTTTTAATGCCGTGACCCCCAACCGGTCGTAAGTCGAGGACTACTCAACCAGTCGTAAGTTGAGGACTACTCAACTGGTGCAGCACCGTTTGCAGAATGGGACTTTTGGCGGGCTCAGCAGGGCAGAGACAGCCTGGACAATTCCTATTGGCTTTTGAAAGCCAATAGAATTAGACTCTATTCAAGAGAGTCTATTCTATTGGCTTTCAAAAGCCAATAGAATAAAAGGGAGTAGCACAGCTAAGGAAAAGGGGGAAAAATGGCAGACTGCATTGTTTGGCGACCCCCGTGAAATGGTCGTTCGACCCCAAATGGGTCCTGACCCACAGGTTGAGAACCACTGTTTTAGAGCTAGTTGATGCTGGGTGGGGGAATGTGGATGAGAGTCCAGCTAGTCATAACAATAATAACTTAGCTGTCAGAATCCAAGGTCATTGGGCCCAGAGTTGATAGAGTTTTGGCGGGCTGGAGAGCTGAGAGAAAGCCCGGCTTCAAGCTAATTGAAGAATGTGATTTATGACTGTTTATTGGAGGAGGGACTTGTGCTTTGATACATTGTATCATGGGGAGGGGAATTTAGTTTTTGGTTTGGACTATGTAGTGCCAATACTTTGTTTCTCAAACAAAAGATTATTTAAGGTAAACAATGCCTCAAATTTCTTTTGAAGAGTTTCATCTGTCGGAACCATGATATTTATCCTTGAAGATTAATACAGGGGTGTCAAACTCACAACATCATGTGACGTGTCACGATGTATCATGACTTTTTTGCCATTGCTGGGGTGGATGTGGTTTTGCTATGATGCATCCGGCCCATGGGCCAGCAGTTTGACACCCCTGAGTTAACAGAAATGCTAGTTGAAGACTATTAACCAATGTAAAATATCATTTTTATATCACACTCTAAAAACTGCAGTGGTTGATGGTTAAAGGTGAACTTCCAAGGCAAGAGAACACCTTGTGAAAATATTGCAGCTAGCAGACATTCATTGATTGGTCTTGTGGGAAAGAGTTTTATCTTGTGAAATATATTATCTTTTGTGCTGATTACTCCCTACATGCTGATCTCAAAGACAGGCATGAATGCATGAATGCAACCTTAGAAACCATTGGCATATGAATTAAAAGACATAATAAAGGTAAAAGTTTCCCCTGTTCAGTCATGTCCAACTCATCTTTGTTTTTTAGCAAGAGTTGTCCAAAGACATTTGCATAGTGATGTGACCAACATGACTATTTGTTGAGGCACATGGAACACTGTTACCTTCCCACTGAAGTGCTACCTATTTATCTACTTGCATTTGCATACTTTCAAACTGCTAGGTGGGCAGGAGCTGAAACAAATAACAGGAGCTCACCCCATCACGTGGTGCTCAAGTTTCGAACCTGGATTGTCAGCTTTCCAGCAGACAAGTTCAGAGTCTTTAACTGCTGAGCCATTCACCCCCAAAAGTGATAATGGCAAATATTAATTAATTTATGAAAAGCATTGTAAAACAATGTTATGTTAAACTGTACTAGGATAGCTCCAAGCTAAGGAAAAATGACCTAAATGACCTAAAGCTTATTATCCCAGAGGTCACATAACAGGCTTTATATTAACATCTTCTCATAAGAACCACCAGGAAGTATATTTCTTTACATTTCAACAAATAGCCTGTACAGAGATGGCTTTTCCTGTTACCACAATCCATTTTTAGTTCATCGTGGTTATTCTGACCCAAATTTAAAGTATTCTGTTTTAAATCCAGTCAGATAATTAACTCAAAAGAAACGATCTTATAATAAACAAAATATATTTTAATGAGAAAGATTACTTGCGTTCACGTTGAGATTGGTGCTGCTGGAAATACATGTTTGTTCATCTTTTAGACCCTTCCTTTAGGTAAGAAGGTATTGCTCTTTATACCATCTTTATGATGACTCAGGCTATTGTATGACCTTCCATGGCCCATGCTTCTTACAGACAAAGAGATTCCCATGTGGCTTGTGTCCAGGCAGTCTCCCAATGACCTTTGGGGCTCCTCCCACTGACCCATCCACATACCTACATTTAACCCAATAACTGCCAGACATTCCAACATAGAGCTGGACCATAGAGCTATATGGGCCATAGAGCTATATGGGCCAGAACACTCCCCACTTGGAAATTTATATTTCCACTACTAAAATAGTAAAAACGTAGCATCAAGGCATGCAATACTCATTGTGGTTAACTTGTGACTAAATAGATAAAAACTTGGTATCAAACATGCATAACTATAAGGTAAACATAAAACATGCACAATTATGCTAAAAGGAATAAGCAAATGTTACATCAAACAATGCATAAGACAATACATAATTTGAGGTTTAATCTTCTGGTTAATTTGAGGTTTAATCTTCTGATTCAGTCTTCATCAGCAATGGACCAAATCGGTGATCAGCCTGGTACAAGTGTCTTTGAGTCACGACCTGACTCACATGGCTTCACGATCTGGATCTCAGCTGGGTGGACTAGTTCATCATGTGGGTGGGCCTGGTGCGCAAGTCCCATGGGCCAATTGTTCTGGTATGCAGTCTTGTCTCCCAATGAGACAGGGTCTTCTTCCTGTGAAGGAAACTGGAGCCAAATCTGGAACAGAAAAAACTGGAACCCAAGCTTCTCGGGAACGAGGGGAACTGGATTCACAGGATACTCAGGAACTGAAAAACCTGGAAAACATAAACAGCTGGATCTGGAAACACAGGAACAGCTGAAGAATCAGGATCAGGAGCATCTGGAAACTCAGGAGCAGCCGGATCTGAAGAATCAGGAACAACAGCTGGAACTGAAGGGTCAGTTTTCCAAGTCGGCCTTCTTTAGCAACAGAACTAGGTCGGTGATTGGTCTGGTGTAGATTTTTTTAACAAGAGACGTGGAGTCTTGATCAGACTCATGTGGTTTCACTACCTGAACCTCAATTTGGCGGACGAGACCATCGGGACTAGGCATGATCTGTTGTACGAGTCCCATAGGCCAATGATTTCTTTGAACATCTTTGTCCTTCAGCAAGACTAGGTCGCCTTCTTGTAGGTTGGGCTCTTTGGTCTTCCACTTACACCGTTCTTGGAGGGTAGATAAATACTCTTGCCTCCATCTTTTCCAGAAGGTGTTGGCCAGTAGCTGAACTTGCTTCCATTGTCGTACATATGAATCTTTGATGGTGAAGTTTCCTGCTGGTATTGGCCAATCGCCTGTCTTTTGAGTCAATAAAGTTGCTGGGGTGAGTATGGTTGGATTTTCAGGGTCTGAAGATACTGGAACCAAAGGTCGCACGTTGATGATAGCCGCAACTTCTGCCATGAGGGTCATGAGAACTTCTTGCGTGAGTTTGGGTGTCTTAGTCAACATAGAGTCCAGGATTCTGCGGGTGACGCCTATCATGCGTTCCCACGCTCCTCCCGTGTGAGATGCATGGGGGGGGGGGAGGGTTGAAAGTCCAGGCACAATTTTGGGCCAGGAGGTATTTGCCGATGTGTGAGTCGAAACGAATGCCTTTGTCAATTTGCAATTCCTTACAGGCCCCTATAAAATTAGTTCCGCGATCAGACCTAAACATTTTGACTGGTCCTCTGTGGGCTTGGAATCTTCTTAGCGCATTAATGAAAGAAGAGGAATCCATAGCTTCAATGACTTCTATGTGGATCGCCCTGAGGCTGAGACATGTGAAGAGTACAGCCCAACGTTTGCTATTGGCGTGTCCACCTCTGGTTCGACGAGCCAATACGACCCAAGATCCGAATACATCTAAGCCCACATTGGTGAAAGGTGGTGCAGGTATTAGGCATTCGACTGGTAAGGCAGCCATCAGTTGGTGTTGAGTTGGCCCTCTTTGTTTACGGCAATGTAGACATTTGTGCAGGATGGTGGCGATGCATCTTTTGGCTCCCACGACCCAAAGGCCTGCCGCTCTGACTGCACCTTCCGTGAAATGTCTGCCTTGATGGTGGATTGTATTCTGGTGATATTGAATTAATAGGTGTGTGATGTGTTGACGAGCTGGGAGGATAATAAGGTGTTTGAGGTCTAACACTACCTCAGCATTGGCTATACGTCCCCCTACTCGCAACAATTTATGACTGTCCAAAAATGGATTCAATTTCAGGAGAGAACTATTCTTAGGGAGAGGTCTATTTGCTGCTAGACATGCAAAATCTAATGGATATGAGTCTTGTTGTATGCTTCGAAGAATCCCTCTCTCGGCCTGGAGATGACTTTCGGGGATGCTTATATTACGGTGCAGAAAATGGACTATTTTTGCCACTCCTGCTACTAGAGGTCTCCACTTGGAGAAGCGTTCAAAACGCGCGGGGTTCTGAGAACGATGAGGAGAAGCTTTGATTGCTTCCTTGATGTTTGCGAGGAGGCAAGTTAACTGAGCAGTCGATGTCGCGCTCCGTTCAGGCGAATGATTGTGTCCTTGGGGCCGCACGTCTTTATCCTAGTTTGGTTCTACCAGCTCACAGTTCTCTGGTACTTTCAACTTTTGGTTGTTAGGGTGCACCAAAAACGCAGGACTTGTTAACCAAATTGAATCTACCAACTTCGAAGCAGGAATGGACCACATTGCTTGATCAGCTGGATTCTGCTCCGTTGCTACATAGCGCCACTGGTTAGGGTGTGAGGATCGCCTAATCCTTTCCACCCTATTGCTTACGTAGACGTAAAACCGCCTATTTCGACTGTGGATGTAGCCTAGCACTACTTTACTGTCCGTGTAGAAGGTGGTGGATTGTAATTCGAGGTCTAATGCTTTAGTTATTATTTCTGCCATCTCTACGGCTAGAACGGCACCGCAGAGTTCTAACCTGGGTATAGTGTGGCTCTGTAATGGGGTCAGTTTTGCTTTTCCAATAACGAAGCCAACATGACATCTCTCCCCGCTGTAGACTTTTACGCATCCTACAGCTGCAATAGCCTATATGGATGCATCTGAAAACATGTGTAGTTCCCTTTTGGCAGCAGCGGCTAAGGAGAGGGGCACATACGTGCGCTGAATGAAGATGTTTTGTAGGCAGCTAAGGGATTTACACCATGTCTCCCACTCCTGTTTGTGTTCTGGTGGTAGCAGCTTGTCCCAATCGGTAGCGTATTGGGAGAGTGAGCGCAGAAGAAGCTTACCTTGGACTGTTATAGGTGCGGCAAAACCCAAGGGATCTAACAGACTGTTGACTGTGGAAAGGACACCTCTCCTTGTGAAGGCGTTGTCTTTTGTGGGAGTTTTAAAGGGGAAGGCATCTTTCTTCAGATCCCAACACAGGCCTAGGCTACGTTGTAAATGAGGATCGTCTGTGCCAAAGTCGAGGTCTTTCAAACCTTGTGCATGATCGTCAGGGTCGAAAGCCGCTAATACTTCTTTGCTGTTGGATGCTATTTTGTGCAACCTAAGGTTAGCTGCTGCTAACATTCTGCGTGTCCTTTTTATTAAGTCTATGGCTTCGGCAGGGGTTGGTACTGATTTCAAGCTGTCATCGACGTAAAAATCCCGTTCCACAAAGCACCTGGCGTCGGTGCCGAATTTGTCTTCGCCTATTCTGGCGGTGCGTTGTAGACCGTAATTGGCGATTGCTGGGGAGGAACCGTTCCCAAAAACATGTACTCACATCCTGTATTCTGTGACCTGTTGGGTATGGTGGTCATCACTGAACCACAGAAAACACAGGTAGTTGCGGTGATCTTGCCTTACATAGAATGAATAAAACATTTGCTGGATGTCTGCCATGACAGCCACTGCTTCTTTTCTGAAACGGATGAGTATTCCCAACAAACTATTGGTAAGGTCAGGTCCTGTAAGAAGGACTTTGTTCAGGGAGATCCCTTGGTGTTGCGCGCTGGCATCGAAAACCACTCTGATTTTCCCTGGTTTATGAGGGTGGTACACCCCGAAGAATGGTAGGTACCAGCATTCTTCTCCGTCCTGCATCGGAGGCGCTATTTCTGCATCTCCGTTCTGGAACATCTTCTCCATGAAATCTACCAGGTGTGTTTTCATGTCTGCTTTTTTTAGCATGGTTCTTTGTAGGCTGTTGAGCCGAGAGAGCGCTTGCTCATAATTGTTAGGTAGACGTGGTCTGAGTGTGCGGAAGGGAAGGGGGGCTACCCAACTTCCGGTTTCATTCTGTAGACATTTTTTATCCATGATATCTAGAAATTCTTTGTCCTCTATTGACAGTCCTATGTCGTTGTTGTTGTTGCAGATTTGGAACACTGACGCTCCCACTATAGGGTTAGCAGGTGAGAGCTTGAGGTGTTGCTGGCATGGTTGTAGATGTGAAGCTCTCCCATTACTCAGAATGGAAATCTTTAAGACGTTTGCTTGTGTTGGTGTTTGCAGCTTGTCAAAGCATCCTTCCCCTGTGATGGTCCATCCGAGTTCCATCTTGAGTCCCACTGGAGCGCCTGGTGGGCCTCTGATTCTTACTTCATTGCCGATGGTTTCGTAGGCGTTCCGTCCCACTAATAGTAAAATTTCGGCATCGTTATCCAAGGGAGGGATAAGATCGGCTAGGTGGGCTAGATGAGGAAAGTTTCTTGCTATCTCTGGCATCGAAAGTTGACCCCGCTCGATTGGTATGTTGTCCCATTCCAATACTGTCGGCAACAGAAAATTAGTGCTCCTGTCTATTGCTTCTATACGAAGTCCGGACATTGTCCTTCCCATCGTGATGCTGGTGGATGTGATAGTGTTTACTGTGAACTCTACCAATCCGGTCAGGAGGTTAAAGAGATTGAAAAGGGCGGACCTGCCTAACGTGTCAGTGCTGTGTACATCACATATCACGTACATTCTCACAGCCTCCTCCGGTTTCCCATCTGGATATACTTTAGCCAGGAAGATGGGAGAGCATGAGGGCGGGCGCGGTGAGCTGCCACATATTTGTATACAGTGCATCTGGCCTATTATTGGAATGCTAGTGGAGATGCTTTGAGTGTTTGTTGTCGTGGTGGAGGTGGGAGCTGCTTGCTGTGACTCCTTGGACAGTGTCTTAGGTTCTAAGTGTAAGGCTGCTGGGTGTTTGTCACTGTCACACAGGTGGCATTTCACCTTAGCTGTGCAGTCTTTGGCTGTGTGATCCATAGAGTCACAGCATTTGAAACATACCCTATCCTCTTTGAGTAGGGTCTTCCGGTCATCTAGGGTTTTTTTTTCTAAATACTCTGCAATCGTTTAGAGAGTGAGAGGACTTGTGTATCGGGCAAGTCAGGCCTTTGGTAGTTGGATGAGGGTTCGAAAGAATGCTTCTCGGTATTTGTTCATCTGGAGACTTCTTTGGGGAAGGCGTCATGTCTGTTTTATACACCAAAGGTGTGGTTCTGTCCGTAGCTTGGGAAGAACTTCAGTTGGGGCTGAAGTTGTCTTTTGTTGGCTCGAAGTTGCTGGCATTACAACGTAGTTTTGCTTGGTCGGCCACAAAATCAGCGAGTACAGCGAAGGCGGGTGGTGCGTCGGGGTCTTGGTTCCTGTGGGCTTCTGATATTTTGGCCCATTCGTCCCTTGACTGCTTTGATAGTTTTCTAACTATAATCCTTTGCTTTTCGAACTGATTGAGGCAGGTAAATTTCGGCATGTTGGGTTGCTCGCGAACTGAATGTAGCATCGAGAGCATGTCTGCAAATTCCAACATCTGGGTGTGATCATTGATATTGATGTTAGGGAAGGTGTAAATGCAATCCAAGAGCGACTTTTCTGTCAGTTCATGTCCGCCATACCGCTTGTCGAGCCTTTCCCAAGCTTTGAGAAGGGCGGTAGCTGGGTTGCCTAGGTGGGCTAGTTGAGTGTTCTCTACTAATCGTGTGGAAGCCAGTCCCAGCCATGTTTTCATGTGTCCGAGCGCTTCGCTCGATGTTATAGCTTCATCTTGGATGGCGGTTTGGAATGTGAGCTTCCACAATACGTAGTCCTTCCCCGGTTTGTCGGGGGATTTGTGTACGCCCTTGGATGCCAGATCTAGTTTGCTTCTGTAAAGTCTCATAGGGGTGTAACTGGGTGGCAATGGTACATCGCTTCCAGGAGTAGGGGCATGTGCCATGTTTGGCTGGTAACTTCCTTCGGCATATTGGTGGCTGGGTGTATTTTGCCATGTCACGTGCAAAGGACCTTGTTGGCTTGGTCTGAACTCTGCTGCTCTGGCGTTGAGCTGAGGGAGCCCAGGCTCCTGCTTGCTTACGTGTTGGAAGGTCTGTGTTTCTGGTAGAGTGTAGCTAGCTCCCTGGTAGGCTGTCAGAGCTGATACTCGAGGCTGTCCTCTGTAGTCAGGATTGGTGGCAGTTCCTTGGGGCGCTGCCTCCTGTTGGTGCAGCAGGGACTCTAGTGACTCTAGTGTGGCTCTAACTCTTTCAACCTCATCCCTGAGCGACGGCTGGTTCTGCTGTAGGGCCGTTGGTGCTACAGGTGGATCCATCCGATTGCTATTAGTGGTATGGTTTGGTGGGTTCTGTGGGGTAATAATGGTGGAAAGATCTTGTGGCACTCCCCGCCGTGCAGTCGTAGCCATCAGTTTCGATGTGGCAGCAACGGCGGGAGGATCTCGTGACCTAGGTGTCATGTCATCAACTCTGTGGTTGACCAGCGAATCAGGTCGTTGAGATTCCTCTGTTTGTCTACTCGGTCTTGGGGGGCTTGTGGCTGGCTGAGGTGCTCTCACCTGCGCATTCTGGAATGCGCTTTGGTGTCCACGTAGGCTTGTACCCAGTTGTGAGGGTTTTCTCTGAAAACGTAGGCGTCTTCCTTATCTCCTTCCACTGCGTGTGCCGGTTCTGGGGAGAGTTCCTCCTTCTGTTCATGGTAGAGTTTGTATAATCTCTCCCAGCCTCTTTCATGGTGCCTGTGGATGATGTGCCATTTCTCCATCAGATGTGAATGCATGGCGTCTGTGAGCTTTCTGCGTTGTCTAAGATCGTATTGACCCTGAGACATTTTTGGCTTTGTTGAGGCTTGAGTTTCAACCTCTGCATAATGGTCAAGGTTGGCTGTTTGCAGCATCTCTCCTTGACTGACTGGTTGGGGGTGTCTCAACTAGGCTGGTTAATTGAACCCCTTTGTCCAAATCAATAAGACACTCCTCCATGGTTAGGGTAGGTTCAGTGTCCTTCTCAGCTATTTTGAAGAGAATTTGAAGAACTTCTCTCTTTGATCACTAGGGGTCGCTACTTGTAGATCAGCTTCTGAGGTGCTGTCTGTGGGTGGAGATGCCACTGGGTGCGTTCTCCTGTGTTTGTGGGTACTTCAGTGCAGTTCACCCTTTCACCACTAGGGGTCACTTGCTGTGGGTCAGCTACCAGGGTGCACTGGCTTCGAGGTTCACCCTTTGTCCACTAGAGGGGCTTCTCTGGGTGCGGTTAAAGGCTTGCGTGTAGAGCTTCCTTTAACCACTAGGGGGCGTCTGGAGAAAAGCTAGCCAAATTCTTCCTATTGCCACGTTACTGCTAGTGAGCCACTGAAAGAATGTAGAGGTACAAACTCCCACCTGGCGAGTTGCAGGCTGGAACTCTGGGTCATCAGCTGTGATAATAAGTGAAGAGACTTGACTTTGATTTCTTCTGCCTAAGTTCCTTCAAGCTGGAACAGCTTAGTGCTCAGCTTGGGTGAGTGAGTGAATGTTTCTGGTAAGATCACTCTGTGCCCTCTGGGGGGTGTTGGTAGCTTGGGATAACTTTAAGTAGCTTGCACTTTAACTAACAGATTTGCTCTGTTGTGTGCTGAATTAATTGTGGCCATTGTAACTCAGCTTAAAAAAAATTGCATGACCACCAGGGGGTGCTTCTGTGATGATTCCTCCTTACTATGGCAACGGATGAGTTTATTGAAAGGCAATCAACCTTCCTTGCTTTTGTCTGTACTTTAGAGGCAGTCATTAAACAGTTCTTTGTTTCAGGCTGCATAATGCACTGGCAAAGAGGGGAGGGGAATAAAGCCCAAGCTCCTTTTGGTGTTAAAATTCAAACTTTTCATGCAAGGAACAAAAGTGTAGATTTTTTGTTTTTCTTTCTCCCCGCTATAAACATTAATTTGAGAACAGGTCCAAGGTAATTTTGAATCAGATACAAGGCACTTTTTACTTTGAAGGTTAGCTAGCAAGCGAATTAGCATAACAAAACCTCTTAATCACTCTTTGAAAGCTGTCTTTTACACAGACACGCTGGCTTTTAAAGGCATCAAGAGAATCTTTACTTCCTTGAAGGTTAATGTAGAGAAAAGGCTAACCGATTTGATTCACTTTCTTCAAACTGTTGCAGCTTTGAGAGAATAATTAATCTTTGCCAATTTACTATTTGCTTTCAAAAGATGGCACAAATTATGAGTATACCTTCTTACTATTCTGACCCAAATTTAAAGTGTTCTGTTTTAAATCCAGTCAGATAGTTAACTCAAAAGAAACGATCTTATAATAAACAAAATATATTTTAATGAGAAAGATTACTTGCGTTCACGTTGAGATTGGTGCTGCTGGAAATACATGTTTGTTCATCTTTTAGACCCTTCCTTTAGGTAAGAAGGTATTGCTCTTTATACCATCTTTATGATGACTCAGGCTATTGTATGACCTTCCATGGCCCATGCTTCTTACAGACAAAGAGATCCCATGTGGCTTGTGTCCAGGCAGTCTCCCAATGACCTTTGGGGCTCCTCCCACTGACCCATCCACATACCTAGCATTTAACCCAATAACTGCCAGACATTCCAACATAGAGCTGGACCATAGAGCTATATGGGCCATAGAGCTATATGGGCCAGAACAGTGGTTGTTCTAGGACATATAACATCTAATTTTTGTTTAGTCTTAGCTGAAACAAAACAACATAGTTCAGAAGGCTATGGGAACTCATGGAATACCCACTGAAATCGGCAAAAAAAAAAAAAAAAAAAAAACCAGAAAAACCAGACTAAGCTATGCCAGCAAATCTGAAGAATGTTACTATGGCCAACAGACTGAAAGAGGTCAATCTATATTCCAGTACTAAAATGGAGTCTTAATAAAATGTACATATTATTGTACAATATTCTTAATTCCACATATTAGCAAAATAATGCTTAGGATCATCCAACACAGACTAAAGCCCTACATGGAAAAAGAGATGCCAATGATTAAGCTGGTGTCAACTATCCAGTTGGCATTTCGAGAAAAAGAAACTCCTGGGACCTGATTTTACCAAGAGTATAATATTTTACTGAAAATTTATATTGGCACAGAAGAAAACAAAACCAGCTCTGGTTTTGCCGCTCAAAGGCTTGCTTAGTTAAACAATAGACTCCCTCACCCCCACCCACCAGGTTTTCATATTGTCCAACAATAATATTTCTTCTTGTTATGGAAACAATCCACTTCTCCTTCAAGTGACTTTGGCTCTTGGTTGCCTAGACATCAACCCTCCTATCTTTGCATTTCATTGTCAAGATATGAGCAAAAGAGAAAATATAGGTGAAAAGGGGGATCAGTCTTGACAGCTGGCTTTAGAAAAGGTTAAGAAACATGAGATATTGCTAACAACTGCTGAATAATTAAGAAAGCAAAAAAAGTCTTTTGATTGTCTCAGTCATGTCAAGCTATGGAAAGTACTTAGAAAAATGAGAATCTCAGAACATCTCGTTGTCCTCATAAGAAACTTATAGATAGATTAGGAAGTCACAGTACTGACAGAACATGATGAAACCGACTGGTTTCAATAAGTGAGATAATGCTATACTTCCCCTTTATTTATTGAACCTAAATGAGGAAGATGGACTGGAACAAAATAAGCATGGTTTTAAGACTGAAGGATGAAACACTAATAACCTGCACTATGATGAAGATATTACCATTATTGCCAAAAAAGCAAAGAGTTCTAGTGATAAAAGTCAAAGAGCACAGTGAAAAAAGATTAAAATAAAAAAAATTAAAAATTAGCAAGCTAATGACAATGGATAGGATAACCAGACGTAGATTTGAGAATGAAGATACTAAGCTGATGGATTACTTCTGCCTCTTGGGATCAACCATCAACAGTCATCAAGTGCAAGGAACCAGAATAACTCCATGAGAAGGTCAAAGTAATCTTCTTCTTATTCTTCTATTCATAAGAATCTCACCAGAATAATTGCATTCTCTTGGGGACAAGTAGATAAAGTCTTCAAGAGTCTTCTTCCCAAAGAGCAACTCCAAGCTATATTGCCTCTTTACTCTCCTCTCTCTGATGGGTGGGTGTTTGCAGCTGTGTGAGGTAGCTAGCAGCAATGACAATATAACTATTGTGTACTGGGAGCAGGAAGACTGGGGCCTTCCCCAGATCTGCTTGCCACTCTATATCTTTTATCCTTTGCTTCAGGGTTTGTTTCAGCTGATTGTATTTCATCTTAAAAACAGAGGAGGGAGAAGAGCCTAGATTTAAAAGATTAGATTCCACAGCCCTGATCTGCTCAGACTCAAAACCGTCCTGAAGAATTAATGGTACTAGGCCTTGGGGATAAAAGGTAAGCTTTAACCAAAGGTTTATAGAAGCTAGACACACTTTTGATTCAATTTTTATCATACCTATCTCCAGTTGTAGTTGCATGTTTGAGACACAGCAAGATATCTGGAGAGCTGCTCTGGTTAATTTAAATCATATCCTCTCCAAGGGAGTAAAACAAGAAGCAAGTGGGGCCAACCAGAATCCCATAAAGGAGCTGAGCTAGCAGCTTAAATAAAATTAAGTACAGGTGGAACCAGGGCTTTTTTTTGTCATAGAACACCCAGAATGGAGCTCTGGCACTTTTTTGGGGATGGAACCTTGTAGGGTAGGCAAGGTGGGTTGTATGACATGTGTGAGTTCCAGCACTTTTTTTTTTTTTTTTTTTTTAAAAAGCACTGAGTGGAACATAACATCCTCCCTTGGAGAGAAAATTGTTTAGGATGGCATTGGCAGCATATTCACAGTGAGCTTTCCTGAAGCCAGTGGTATGCATGACTACTTCTAAATACTTAAAGCAAATCACTACTTCTATTTTATGGCAATTAAGGCTCCATGAATACAGCTTTGGCTCATTGACCAAAGCCATTATCTTAGTAATTATCTGCTAATTTATTTCCAGATGATCATTGTTGAAGTATTGGGCCAAAGTTCTCAAAGATCTTTTAAGGCCTATTTGCGTTCTAAAATCTACAGCATTGTCTGTGTTGTGTCCTGAGCCTGCAAAAGCAGGCTCAGGACGTTGCATTGGTCCTGGGCATTCCAAAATCCGCCCGGGACCAGACAGAGCGGCACCGGCCTTGTGCGCATTCGCAAGGCACAGAAACACTCTGTTCCTATTGGTTGTCACTGTCCAGGCTTCTGGCCATATAAAAAGGCCTGCAAGCCTTTTGCTTTCACTTGGTTGTTGTAGAAGGAGAATAAAGTGTTTGTTCGGTATCGCCATGTGTCTTCATCATTCGCACGTGAACGAAGTATACAACACTGGCAATGAAGGTGGGATCCTTTGCAAGCTGAAACAAAAGATTTAAGGACTTACCCAGGAAGTCCTGAAGAGGGGAAGACAGCATCTGAATCAGCGTCCCAGCCTGCCAGTATAGCATTGCTGGAGGGTGAGCTCTGCTAAAGGACCCTTTCCCCAAACAGCAGTTTGCAGAGGAAGCGAGTGGTGAAGGTCATAAACTGTATGATGTCGAAGATTAGCCGCTTGTCTGATTTCGATGTCTCACACCCAGAGAGATGGAATTCCTACATAGCACGGGTGGAGAACTACTTCAATCAGATTAGAGAAGACGGCCTGAAGGCTGCAACTCTTTTGTGTGTCTGTGGACAGGAAGTTTTTGACATCGCAGAGAATCTGGTGGCCCCTGCAGCTCTGGAGTCAGTAACATATGCTGACTTGAAGAAAATGTTGAAGGAACACTTCCAGCCAAAGTTATCTGTCATTGCTTGGAGGCACGCATTCGAGCAGAGAGACCAGAGGCCGGGTGAATCTGCTGCGGACTTTATTGCAGCCTTAAGGCAAGCAGGCAGACCTTATGAGTTCAAGGATCTGGAAGAGAGGCTGCGAGATTGCTTCATATGTGGTTTGAGGAGCAGAGATTTACAACAGAAGATTTTTGCAAAAGAAGTCTCTTTTCAAGACATGCTATGAGAGGTGGCAGCTGAGGAAGCAGCAGGCGGGGCTGTGAAAGCCTTATGGCTCACCAGGAACCCTCCCGACACAGCTACCATCCATCAAGAGGACGCTCGAGAAGAATCGGAAGTGGATCCTGAAGAGGAGGTGGACAGACTTCACCAGCCAGCTGAAAGGAGGCAGAAGGAATGTCCAGACAAGGCCCCAGCATCTCTTCAATGCTTCAGGTGCGGAGGACACCACAAGCGGGCTGACTTCAGGTTCTGCTCCGCCAATTGCAGAGTGTGTGGCAGGCAAGGCCACATCACATCTGTCTGTTTGGGTCACCAGAAGGTCCAACCTCATGAAGAATTGCGTCTGAAAGGTACCAGGGTCCCCAGCCAACATAGGGTGGGTTTCTGCGCATCGCGCAGGAGTATTTTGAGGACAGGGACACAGAAAGAAGAAGAAACTTTCCATTAACATAAAGTTGCAAGGGGTTCCCCTATCAATAGAGTTGGACACTAGGTCTGCTCTCTCAATTATTTCAATTAACACATTCAAAAGGATATGCAGCAGCAGTGGCCTTCGAGTTAAACTCAGGCCATCAAATCTAATACTTACTGATTTTTAGAATTCTATGGTGTGTGTTAAGGGGGAGGCCACCCTTAGAGTACAGCATAAGGATTTTGAAGGTCCCCTAGATGTGGTGGTTGTTGGGGGTGAACGTATGAGTCTTATTGGACTCAATTGGTTTGAGGGTCTGGGAATCCAAGTAAATGGGCTGCACCATTTGCAAATGTTGAGCCTTGCAGAAGTCTGCAAGGAGTTTGCAGATGTGTTTAGTTCAGAGCTAGGATCCTACAAGGGGCCTCCAATTTCGCTACGGTTAGACCCAACCATCATGCCCATCAGGGTTAAGCCTAGGAGGGTACCTTTTGCCCTCAAAGGCAAGAATGATTCTGAGCTGGACAAATTGCTCCAGCAGGGCATTCTAGAACCTGTGGATTCTAGTCCATGGGAAACCCCCATAGTAATGCCTCTAAAGGCTAATGGGGACATACGTATATGTGCAGACTATAAGTGCACACTGAATAAGGCGCTGCAACAGCATGCTTATCCAGTGCCTGTGGTAAGTCACATTCTGGCCTCCCTCAAGGGGGGCCGCATTTTTGCAAAGCTTGACCTAGCACAGGCCTAACAACAGCTACCTGTTGATGAGGCAGCTGCAGAGGCCCAGACTATTGTAACTCACAGGGGGGGCCTTCAAGGTCAAGAGACTGCAATTTGGGGTAAATGTAGCCCCGGGCATATTCCAAAGTGTCATGGAGAGCACACTTCGAGGTATTCCTGGGATCTGTCCCTACTTCGATGACGTCCTCATTGCTGGGGAGTCATCTCAAAATTTAGCAGAAAGATTAAGGGCTGTCTTGCTTTGTTTTCGAAAAGCAGGCCTTAAACTAAAGAAGGATAAATGTAAGATAGGAGTCACTTCTACTGACTTCTTAGGATTCAGGATAGATGCTCAAGGCATTCACCCCGCTAAACTAAATTGCAAGCTATCCAGCAGGCCCCAAGCCCTAAGTCTAAGAATGAGCTGCAACCTTCTTGGGGCTATTAAATTTTTACCATGCATTTCTCCCACATAAAACTGCAGTGGCAGAGCCATTACACAGGCTCTTAGACAAGCAGGCTCCTTGACAGTGGACTAAAGTCCATGACAAGAGCTTCAATGAGGTTAAGGCCTTGCTCACTTCTAATACGGTTTTAGCGCATTTCAATGAGCAATTGCCTGTTTGCATCGCATGCAATGCATCTCCTTATGGGGTGGGAACTGTACTTAGCCATCTGAAGGCTGATGGGACACAGGTCCCTGTGGCTTATTTCTCAAGAACTCTATCTTCTGCAGAGCGAAATTACACCCAAATTGACAGAGAAGCCTTGGCCATAGTGGCTGGCATTAAGAAATTTCATGATTTCTTATATGGCCGCCATTTCATGATCTATACTGACCATAAGCCTCTGCTGGGTCTGTTTACCACTAACAAACAGACCCCACATATCATTTTTCCTCGTATGCTGAGATGGTCCATTTTCCTGTCAGCATATGACTATACATTAGTTCACAAACCAGGAAAAGAAATGGGTCATGCAGATGGCCTGAGCAGATTACCCCTGAACCAATTAGAGCCAGGTCCTGCTCCAGCCATTAATATTCTTTCCATTCAGGAGGTGCCTGAGTCTCCCCTCAATGCTAGGGACGTGGCTGCAGAAACTTCCACTGATCACACGCTTACACGCATGCTGACGTGGGTGTTGTCAGGATGGCCTGACAAGTGCCCAGATACTGAGTTCCAAAGCTTCTGGAACAAGAAGCATGAGTTTTCCACTTTCAAGGGTTCCCTGTTATGGGGTAGCAGGGTAGTGATCCCAGCCTCATCGAGGTCTAGAATTTTTATCTCTCTGCATGAGGGACATCCTGGTATAGTCAGGATGAAAGCGCTTTCGCGCAGCCATCTTTGGTGCCCTGGGCTCGATAAAGCCATCAAGGCCCAGGTGCACGGGTACCAAGTGTGCCAACAGTCTCGGCCTGAAATGCCTCAGGCCCCAGTACATAGGTGGGAGGAAACTCAAACCCCATGGTCTAGGGTGTATAAAGAGCCGAGGTGGTGCAGCAGTTAGAGTGCAGTACTGCAGGCCACTTTAGCTGACTGTGTTCAGCAGGTCAGTGGTTCAAATCTCACCGGCTCAAGGTTGACTCAGCCTTCCATCCTTCCGAGGTAGGTAAAATGAGGACCCAGATTGTTGGGGGCAATGTAAATATATATATACATTGCTTACTGGTGTACACCGCTTAGAGAGTGCTTGCACTTAAAGCGGTATATAAGCCTCATAAATAAATAAATAAATAAATAAATAAATAAATAAATAAATAAATAAAAGATTATGCTGGGCCCTGCTCCCAAAAGGAAGTCACCAGCAAGGGGGCTTGCCATGGTGGTAACTCCTGACTCTGGCACCTCTGGCATGTGCTTGGGGGCCACAAAGTACTGGGGTACTTTCACTACCCAGCCCTCTCCATCTGCTGGCCTTGGGCTCGAGGGACAGCATTCCAAGAGGGGTCCTTTGTGGACTCGGGGACTTCCACCCCTCCAAGGTATGCTGGCTTGGACTTAGAGGGTCCAGCCAGCCGGCAATGGGGCAGGTCAACTGGGTATTCGGGGCAGCAAAATTCTGGCCTGCCTAGCCTGGTAGGCAAGCAGGTAGGCCAGGCACCCTCACCAGGGTCACCTGGTGATTTAGGGCAGCAATGCCCTGGCCTGCCTAGCCTGGTAGGCAAGCAGGTGGGCCAGGCAATCTCTCCGGGCCTTATAAGGTTGCAACGGGCCAAGTGCCCACCCAAACATCTGAGAGACTTTGTGAGGTTGCTGTCAAATCATGAGGGACCTGTTCACGAGGCCCCTGAATAAAGGGAGTAACTCGTGGGTAGATTATTTTGTATTATTTTTTATTTCAGATACATTTATTTGTATTAATAAATATTGAAGGGGATTTGCCTGAGGGCAGACTCAAGTATTCCACACTCTTTGCATTTGAATAATTCAACTGTATGCTACTCTTCCTAATGCATGATGTACATGTGTGTACGCGAAGTATGCTCCATCTAGGGGGGAGGGGTGTTGTGTCCTAAGCCTGCAAAAGCAGGCGCAAGATGCGAAAACGCTCTGTTCCTATTGGTTGTCATAGTGCGGGCTTCTGGACATATAAAAAGGCCTGTGAGCCTTTTGCTTTCGCTTGGTTGTTGTAGAAGGAGAATAAAGTGTTTGTTCAGCATCGCCATGTGTCTTCATCATTCGCACGCGAACGAAGTATACAACAGTCTACATGCAGCAGAAGGGCAATCCTGCAATCCCCTGGTTTAGGGGAATCTCAACATACCATTGATATTCAGCCAGTTTGCACCAGTTCAATAGAATTTTTTGTTGACTTCAGTGAACCGGTTGAAGCCCTAGCCCTTTTTCACAAGGCCCAGAATGGACCACCTGAAGTACATTTACACACTTCTGGAAGTCCATTCTGAGCCTTAGAGGCCTGGGGGAGGCCTCCCAGACCCAGAACAACCTACTGGAAATGCATGAATGCCATTCTGAAAGTTCGTTCTGAGCTGGGGAGGCCTCCCAGGCCAGAAGTGCATGGACGCCACTTCCAGAAGTTCGTTCTGAGCCTTGGAGGCCAAGGGGAGGCTTCCCAGGCCCAGAACAGCCCCCCGGAAGTGCATGGATACCACTTCTAAAAGTCTGTTCTGAGCCGGGGAGGCCTCCCAGGCCCAGAATGGCCCACTGGAAGTACATGGATGCCATTTCTGTAAGTCCGTTCTGGGCCTTGGAGGCCCAGGCCCAGAATGGATTTACAGAAGCGACATCCACACAGAGAACCAGTTGTCCAGGTATTTTAATCCTACCACTGTTTGAAGATGACCTTCACATTATCTCATCCCTGCAGTTCTAGTGGTCTTGTTTCTAGAGCTTCTGCTATGTAACATATTTTATTGAATGCATCCCAGAACAGTTCAGTTTTTGCTACCTTGAACTTAAGACTACTAGGACTTTCGCACTGGTTAAAAGCTTGCGTGGGGGGGGGGGAAGGCTTCACTAAACTATGTTGCCATCTACAGTATTTTTTATCTCTCATGGTTCAGTCCTATGCTTTTGTTCAGCAGTAAGCACAACTATGACATACAGTATTGGTCTGATCTCCTATTAAATTGGTATAATTTCTGGGACCAATGCAACCATCACTCTTTTTAACCAGTAATTGATACCAATAATCCATTGAGATAAAGCAACTGACTTAAAATCCATAGCTATTTATCTTTCTTTCTAAACTGAGGAAATGAACTCAGATGTGATCTATAATAGTTTGCAATACTTGAGCAGACAACATGAATTTATTACATTCCATATTAAAGTCCACAAAACAACTTTAAATAACTTAAGGCCATATTCATTCCCTCCCTCCTTCTCCCAAAAGTCATAATGAAATCTAAACATACTTAATCATAATATTTTATGTGTCAGGAAGTAAAGTAGATGTAGAAATAGATGTAAAAATGTAGCAGAGATGGCCCGAGTTGCCTGACTAGAACTTCAAAAAAAAATGTTTTTACTCATAAATTTAAAAAGGAGAAAAAATGCACATTTTTGTGCCTAGTAAAAAGAGAAAAAAAGGAAGGAAAGACCACAACTGAAAATCATTTAAATAAAAGCTTTTAATAACTCGCCTTGTTTTATTCTACATACTGTTTATGTATACAAATAGATAAATTAACTCACAGATTAAAATTTAGATCAAACAGTGTTTAAGACTTTTTGTCCTCTTAGTATTGACAAATGACATTGTTATTATAATAATAGGTGCAGCCACAGTAGTTAGATTTCCAGTAGATAGACCTTCTAGCTACCAGTAATACAGGAGTTTAATATCTATTATGTTCTATCCACTAGCACTATGGGAACTGTAGTCAAAATGAACTGGAGGTTGCTTACCCTCAGTGGTAAAGAATCTTTTGTCCATAAGCAATCCCAGATTCCTTCAGGAAGAGAAAATCAATGCTTGTGTGATTTTTTTTTTATTTTGAAAAATAAAATGGAAAAGGGGTACTGAAGTTTAAAAACCTTAACATACTTTCCCAATAGCTACCAAAACTTATCAAAAGAAAGGACAAAATTTCAATCATGAATCCTTATCACCATTTCCTTGGCAGTCCTTAACAGCCAAACAGACTTTAAAAAAAAAAAAAAAACCCAACCTTGCCCTAAATCTAATTGTGAGATCTTAGCTCCTCCAAACCCCTTCTGAATGTTCTCTGCTTTTGTATATAATAATTTCCTGTATCTAATTTTGCTTCATGACAATTTTCTCTTATGTGTAATAGTTCCACTGTGCTTCTTATTTGTTCTCCAGGTTGAAGGAGTCATTTATCCTCATCTGAGCAATGACTGATTGGAAGGAGCAGCGGATGTAGTAAGCCCTTAAACATTCATTAAGATTTTTTTCTAAACAATCTGGCTTCACAGATCATGCCAGACCATAACAGGCTTTACTTGGTTTTGATTTAATATGGTCCGATACATGAATCCAGCCTGTTTTTTGTAAACAAAGGCTTAGCATTAGGTATGAGCCAGATACTGTGACTGATTTATTAAATCATGCTTAAAACAAACTTGTATGAGTCATTCTATCAGGCTTGCAAAAGCTGCTGAAAAATAAACATCTTAGGAGCTGAAAGAAGTCAAAGGCCCAATCTCAGCTTTGCACTTTGTTCTATTTCATTCTGAAATCCTTTTCCATATTACTTCCTGGCTCCCATATTCAAGGTCCAATTTTTCAGAGACTTGGTCCATTTTCTTTTTCTTGCCTCAGTTCTGTAATACCACTCCCTCTAGCTAACCCCTTTTCTCAAGCCATATTGTACCAAAAATCTTTTTGTCCCCCACCTTTCTTACTAACACCCAACATTCAAAAGCTTTCAATTTCAACTGGAAAAACCATTTTGTTACTCCATCCTACAAACTACACTGCAAATGGCTCTACTTCCTGAGCAAATGAATCAGCAAGAATACCCAAACATGGACCACAGCCAAATGGCAGATAAGAGTGACTATTCTGCATCTTTCTGCTGCCATCTTGTGATTGTCCAGGTTTTTGAAGCCCTACTTTTTCCAAGGATAATGTCAAATCCTACGAAAGAAAACCCCTTTATTCCATAGATTTAGAGAAAAGATTCTTTTACTAGGAAAGAAGTGACTGCAGTTAATTTAGGCAAGATCTGAGGCAAAACCATGGAAAGCATCAAATTGTACAAACCCAAAATCCCACCCCTCTGTAACTAGGCAACCAGAGTTCACACAACGCCCAAAAATGTTTTGGGAAAGTCAGGTGTACTGTCTCTGGCTGTTGCATACCAAAGCTTGAAGAAATGACCTTGAAGAGAAAAAACTCTGTCTCCTCCAGCGTGCTTTCCCCCCCCTCAATTGCTCATTGTGCCCCTTCCCCTTTGCCATGGCAGTTGACAGCAAGCAAGACTGAGGCTGACATCTGCCCCCCCCCCCATCATAGGGCTTTTGCTCCGACAAGAAAACAAAAATTACACAGGCAAAATCGTATTACGAAAAAACCACAGAAGAACATTGATTCATTCAGGGCTTGTCAGGATATTTTCTATAAAGGTTTGGAGGACTTTAGTAGCATGAACATGTTTAGTATCCACCCATTCGGGCTGTGCAGGGGGAAAATATTTCATGCAACTAGGTATTGAACCCATCCTCTATATTTCCTTGAATCCAGAATTTCTTTAATTTCAAATTTTCATTTCAATTTCAATTAAAATGGGCATAGGAGGGTAGTCAGGTGAAGGGCAAAAAGGTGACACAGTTTCAGATTTCAATAAACTGCCGTGAAATACAGAGTGAATACGTTTAAGACTCTTAGGCAACTGCACAGTAACTGGGATAATTACTTTAACAATAGGGAATGTCCCCACATATTTAGGACCCAGCTTCTTGGACTCTTGGGTGGATTGTAAGTACTTCATGGAGAGGTAAAGTCTATCATCCACTTTAAAAAATTTTGGCTTCCCACATTTTTTATCGGCTTGCTTCTTATGTGCCTGGTTTTGTGTTTTGGAGTTTGTGGCATTGAAGCAAGACACAAGTTGTAAGTAAACACTTCTTTATTTGTTCCTTGCTCAATTCAACTCTGCACCAAGAAGGCATGCAGGCCTTTTATAGTTTCCCAAACCCAGGCAGTCCAGCCAATAGAGAAGAAACTTTTTTCGCGCCTTGCGCATGCGCACAAGTCCAGCGCCAGCCAGTCTGGTCCCAGACAGCTTTTCGGTTGCCCGGGACCGTTTGCAACATTTCTGGGCCTGCTGAATTGCTTCAGCAGGCCCAGGACACAACACTCCTCCTCCCTGGATGAAACACGCAACAAAAGGCACAATAGCCCAATACTGGTGTCTTGGACAGGATAAGTGTTAAACACAAATTTCTTTTACTGTGCATAGGCAGAGCACTTTATAATAAATCATAACAAATAAACTTTTAACAAAATAATTACA
Source organism: Crotalus tigris (assembly GCF_016545835.1). Lineage (NCBI taxonomy): Eukaryota > Metazoa > Chordata > Lepidosauria > Squamata > Viperidae > Crotalus > Crotalus tigris. The sequence goes on along the minus strand of NW_024096553.1, from coordinate 1,118,460 downwards.
ACAACCACAGTGTGGAACATAATTCTTTGACTAGTAAGGTGGCCTTTGGACTGATAGTAACCTTACATAATCTTTAAGGTATTTAGGTGGGCCTTTGGCCTTTTGTGACCATAGCAGGGTCAGGGAGGTGCCTGGCCTGACAGCTCACCTGCCAGTCTAGGCAGACCAGGACTTCTAGTTAATGGTGCCTGACCTACCTGCCCATCTGGTGGACTCGATAGACCAGGACTTTGATGCCTTAGAATTCCAGGTGACCCACTCCGCTGCTGACTGGCTGGATCCTCCAAATCCAAGCCAGGTTTCCTCAGAGGGGTGGAAATCCCCAAGCCCAATGGTTGAGTGGAATTCTCCAAGTCCACAATGGACTCCTCTTGGGAACATTGTCCCTCAAGCCCGCAACCAGCATCGGAAGTGGCCTGCATTGCAGAAGTGCCCCAGTAGTCCCAGTCCTTCGTGTATGTGGCCGAGATGCCAGAGTCAGCAGCCGCCTCTATGGCAAACCCCCTCTCTTGTGGCTCCCTGTTTGGAGCACTTGCTGTGTTGTGTGGATACCCCCAGTGAGACTCCCTGTCTGGAGCAATAATTGATGTGCGGAATGACCCCCTTCCCAGAGAATTCCTGTTCGGAGCACTTTCTGAATTTTGAGATGACCCCCGAACAGCCTCAGTGGCAGTCTCAGCAGCTTGTGAGACACTACTAGAACTGGGAAACTGTGAACCACAATGCAGATTATGGTCCTCCCCCCCCCCCAGAGCAGAGCCAGGAGTGGAAGCATGGCTGTTAAGCCTCCAGCACAGTTGATCAATATGGCACCGAAAGACATGTCCATCACCCCAAACCACTTCATATGAGAGTGGCCCTGAGACCTTGCATACAACAGCACTGATCCAGAGATGTCCAGGACCATAGTTCCTTACCCAGACTGGATCACCTACCTGAAGTCTCCTAGGTTCCCACGGCTGTGACACCTGTGAAGCCACCCAGTTTGGGTGCAGTCTGTCCAACTTCATGATGAGGCGTCGACCCCAGCGGAGTTCAGCTGGGCTCTTTCCAGTGGCAATGCATGGTGTGGTGCGGTGTGCAAGAAGAAAATCTGCTAACCTGTGATGCCAGCTACCATGCGTGATTCTTTTGAGTGCATCTTTGGTGGTGCATACCATCCGTTCAGCTTGCCCGTTGGTGGAAGGGTGGAAAGGAGCTGACGTTGCATGTCAGATCAAGTTGGCCTGTAGGAAAGCCTGGAACTCAAAAGAAGTAAATTGGGGGCCATTGTCAGAGATGAGGACATTAGGAAGTCCATAAGTAGCGAAGATTCCTCTCAACACCTGGATGGTCCTAGCAGTAGTAGTGGAGGAGACAGATACAACCTCTAGCCATTTGGAATGGCTATCCACCAGGATAAGGAAGAATTGCCCCTGAAAGGGCCCAGCATAATCTAAATGTACCCTTGACCAAGGGATTTGTGTCTCCTCCCACCTGTGTACAGGGGCCTGAGGCATTTCAGGCCATGACTGTTGGCACACCTGGCATCCATGCACCTGGGCCTCGATAGCTTTATCAAGCCCAGGCCACCAAAGATGGCTGCGTGAAAGCGCTTTCATGCGTACAATGCCCGTATATCCCTCATGCAGAGAGAACAAGACTCTAGACCTCAGTAAGGCTGGGATAACTACTCTACTACCCCATAACAGGCACCCATTAAATGTAGACAGTTCATGCCTCCTTTGCCAGAAGCCTTGAAACTCAGCATCTGGACACGTGTCAGGCCATCCTGACAACACCCATGTCAGCACACGTGTAAGCATGTGATCAGCAGCAGTTTCTGCAGCCACATCCCTAGCATTGAGGGGAGATTCAGGCAGTTCCTGAATAGAGAGAATATTAACAGCAGGTGCAGGATCTGCCTCTACTTGTGTGAGAGGTAGCCTACTGAGGCCATCTGCATGGCCCATTTCTTTCCCAGGTTTGTGAATGAGCATGTAGTCATATGCTGACAAGAAAATGGACCAGCATATGTGGGGATATGATGTGTGGGGTTTGTTTGGTTGTTGTAAACAACCCCAGCAAAGACTTGTGGTCTGTATAGACCATGAAGTGGTGGCCATATAAGAAATCATGGAATTTCTTTATGCCAGCCACTATGGCCAAGGCTTCTCTGTCAATCTTAGCGTAATTCCACTCTGCAGATGACAGAGTCCTTGAGTAGTAAGCCACCCATCAGCCTTCAGGTGACTGAGTACTACACCCATCTCCATAAGGGGATGCATCACAAGCGATGCACACAGGCAGTTGCTCATTAAAATGTGCTAACACAGCATTTGATGAGAGCAAGGGCTTGACCTCTTTGAAACTCCTGTCATGGACCTTAGTCCACTGCCATGGAGCTTGCTTATCTATGAGCCGGTGTAACGGCTCAGCCACTGCAGCCTTATGGGGAAGAAAAGCATGATAGAAATTGAGAAGGCCCAAGAAAGTCTGAAGCTCACTTTTAGACTTGGAATTTGGGGCCTCCTGAATGGCCTTCAGTTTCGATTCTGCAGGGTGGATGCCTTGAGCATCTATTTTAAAGCCTAAAAATTCTGTGGAAGTGACTCCAATTTTGCATTTATCTTTTTTCAATTTGAGGCCCACTTGGCAGTACCTCATCAACACAGCCCGTAACCTCTCAGCCAAATTCTGTGATGACTCCCCTGCAATGAAGACATCATCGAAGTAGGGGCACACCTCCGGAATACCCCTGAGTGTGCGCTCCATGACGCTCTGAAATATGCCAGGAGCAATATTCACCCCAAATTATAACCTTTTTACCTTAAAAGTGCCCTTATGGGTCACTATTGTTTGGGCCTCAGCAGTTGCCTCATCAACAGTTAGCTGTTGATAGGCCTGTGCTAAATCAAGCTTTGCAAACAGCTTTCCCCCTTTGAGGGAGGCCAGAATATGACTCACTACTGGTACAGGATATGCATGCTGTTGCAAAGCAGTATTCAAAGTACATTTATAGTCCACGCAAATTCGGGCTTAGCCTTTGAAGGTGTTACAAATGGGGGTTTCCCATGGACTGGAGTCCACAGGTTCCAAGATGCCCTGCTGGAGCAGCTTGTCCAGCTCAGCATCAATCTTGCCCTTGAGGGCGAAGGGCACCCTCCTAGGCTTAATCCTAACCAGTGTGATGTTTGGGTCTAACCGCAGGGCAATGGGAGGCCCCTTGTATGAACCAAGCTCTGAACACATCCACAAACTCTCTGCAGGCTTCTGCAATTCCTGGAGTTTGCAGGCTGTGTAGGCCAGTTACATGGATTCCCAGGGCCTCGAACCAATCGAGTCCAATTAGACTCGTACGATCACCCCAACAACTACCACATCTAATAGGCCTTGGAAAGCCTTACACTGCACTTTAAGCGTGGCTTCTCCAAATACATTGACCCTTGAATTTTGAAAGTCAGTAAGAATAAAGTTCGATGGCCTGAGTTTGACTCAAAGGCCACTACTGCTGCAAATCCTTTTAAAGGTATTGTGTGAAATGATCGATAGAGCGGACCCAGTGTCCAGCTCCATCGATAAGGGAACCCCTTGTAACTTCACATCAATGCAAAGTTTCTTTTTAAGGGGCTTGTGTGTCCCTGTGTGCAAAATGCTTCTACGTGATGCGCAGAAACCCACCCTGTGTTGGCTGGGGACCCTGGTACCTTTCGCAGCCTTCTTACCACAGGCTGGTGAAGTATGTCCACCTCCTCTTCAGAATCCAGGTCTGGAACTTCTTGATGGATGGTTGCAACAGCTGGAGGGTTTCTGGCAAGCTGCAAGGCCTTCACAGTGCCTCCTGCTGCTTCTTCAGCTGCAACTTTGCGCAAGACATCTTGGACAGTGACTTCAGCTTTAGCAAAGATTTTTTTGTTGCAGCTCTCTGCTCCTAAGGCCACAGATGAAGCGGTCTCATAAGTGTTTTTCCAGGTCCTTGAATTTACAAGGCCTGGCAGCTTGTCTCAAGGCAGCGATGAATTCAGCAGCAGACTCACCCAGTTTCTGGTCCCTCTGCTCAAAAACATGCCTCCACGCAATTACAGACAGTTTAGGGATGGAACTGATCCTTCAGCATGTTTTTTAAGTCTGTGTAGGTGACAGACTCCAGCTGTGCAGGGGCTACCAGGTTTTCAGCCACGTCGAAGGTGTCCTGACCACAGACGCACAGCAGGGTTGCCATTTTCAGGCCGTCTTACTAGACCTGGTTAACCCTTAGGTAATTTTCTACCTGGGCCACATAGGAGTTCCAGCGCTCCAGATGAGAAACGTTGAATTCTGACAAGCGTCTATCTTCCACATCTTCAGCTTCGGAATGCCTCGCTGCAAGCCTTCATTGGGGGAAAGGCCCATTTGCCAAGCTCACCTCCAGCGATGCTGTACTGGCAGGTGAGTGCAGAGCTGGATGCTGATTCCCAGGCTTCAGGCTCTTCAGATGAGGCTGTCATGATTCCATGCCAGCCTATGTTCCCAACAGCTGAGTCTGGGGAATCTGAGGAGGAGGTGGAGGAGGCATTTGAAGGGCCATCAGGGTCAGAGGGAGGCTCTGATGAATTACAAGACTCATGGTTTGATGAAGAGCCTGGGCTATCCAGTCATGTTCCTGATGAAGCTCAGCTGTGTGGGGAGAATGAGTCAGACTTGGAGGATTCACACCTGATGGACATGATTGATGCTCGTAGACGCAGGCAATTAGTGAGATCAGATCAGTAGCAGTCAATATGACAACTCCAGGGGAGGAGGAGAAGGGACTGAGAGGCAATGCCTTGGGACTGCTTTATAAAAAGGGAAGGTGTGGGCGGTGCTGGTTGCTGAAGGCAACCGTTGCAAAGTACTTCATGGGGTCATGTTCTGTTAGTATTGCTGGTGACTACTTTTCTGTTTGCATCGTGTTTCATGTGGACAATTTCCTCCATTTGGATTGTGTTTTGCTGCTTTTGTTTCTGGACTATTTGGCAGGTTTGTTACCCATATTAAAAGGGGTTTGTTTTGAGTCTCCAGCTTATTTTCTCAACAAGGGTTTGGTCCTTGTGCCTTTAACAAGGACGGCCATAGGCTGGGATAGAACAGAGGTTTACCCTCTTCTTATTGCCTTCTTCCTTGCAGCAATCCCACCTTTGTCGCCACTTTTGTGTTTTGGAGTTCACGGCATTGAAGCAAGACATATGTTGTAAGTAAACACTTCTTTATTCATTCCTTGCTTAGTTCAACTCTGCACCAAGCAGGCACACAGCCCTTTTATAGTTTCCCAAACCCAGGCAGTCCAGCCAATAGGGAAGAACCTTTTTTCGCACCTTGCGCATGCGCACAGCTCTGGCGCCAGCCAGTTCGGTCCCGGGCAGCTTTTCGGTTGCCTGGGACTGTTTGCAAAATTTCTGGGCCTGCTGAATAGCTTCAGCAGGCCCAGGACACAACACCTGACATGTTTCCTCCAGTGCCTTACAGACTACTAGCCAATTGTTCTGGAGTTACTCTATCCACTCTGCTAAGGAGGGTACTTGTGGTTTCTCTCAAGGCAGCTCTGGCATAGCTATAAAGTCCTGACCAGAGGCCACCTTAAGTGGGTGAACCCTGTGCTACTATGCACAGAATTGTTATATGCAACCTCTGCAAAAGGCAAAAAGTCAGCCCCAATTGTCCTGTTGGTAATTAATGTAGCATCTGGGGTACTGTTCCAAGACTGAGTTGGCCCTCTCACATGCCCCGTTAGTTTGGGAGTTATAGGAGGAGTTTAAGCCCTGTACGGGAGATGGAACTGCTCTCCAATGAGGAGGATGAATCCAAAGGAGAGCAGGAATCGGCCAACCAGATTTTGAAGCAAGACATGCAATACATGGTGGAAACCTTTCAGAACCTAAAGATGAAATCTGGATGGTGCAGGAGTAAAAGGAGGGAACAGCTGGAAGAAACTGAGTGTGGGGGGGGGATGAGTCAGGGACAACCGAAGCTGCGGTGGGGGCAACCAGCTCTATGGAAATGGTGGCGGCCATCCTAGTGGCACAACAACCTGCAGCCCCTGGAGGGGGAAATACTCCACCAGGCTCCAGAGAAGAGCCCCACCGGAAGAATCAAAGCTGGATCGCCCAGGGATGAAATTTGATGGAGACCCCCAGCAACAAGGTTTCTTCCTGGCTCATGTCTTCACCTACATGCAAGTGTATGGGAGAACCCTCCCCAGTGAGGAAGCCAGAGTCAGGGTCATTGCCCTAGTCCTGGAAGAAACTGCAGCTCGGTGGATGGTTACCCGGCACAACTGCAACACACCAGAGCTCCAAATCTTTAACCATTTCATGACAGTCCTGAGATTGAGGTTCGAAGATCACCTGGCTGATCAAAAAGCACAAGATCATATAAAGACCATGAGGCAGGGGTGTAGACTGGTGGCTGAGTACACGGAAGAGTTTTAGGACCTGGCATGTCGCCTCAATGGCCCGAAACAGGTCACTGTTTCCATGACCTGCTGAATGATGACCTGTACAATGCATGCATGGCTAGGAGTGCCCCAGTTTGTTTACATGACTGATGCATCCTTGCTGAAAAGGTGGAAATTGACCAGCAGTGTAACCCGTACCGCTCTGGGAAAACATGGAAACGGTCTCTGACAGAGAAGAATAGAGAAGCAATTAAGACTTCAGCTGTGCACCCATGCTCAACAGCCTGCTTTAAATGTGGCAAAGGTCATTGCTGTAGAGTGCCGCAGCAAAACTCCAACCAAAAGGGGTGAGTGGCAGTCTGGAGAGAAGCTGATTAAGCCCAACCAATGCCAGAAAGACACAGCCCTGAGGAGCACAGAGGTCATGGTGTTCTGTCCCCCCCCAACTCCAACCCCACCAGAAGATGAACCAGAGATGCCAGAAAATGATTATAATGATGACTTGTTGGTAAGGGGGCCAATCACACCAATGACCATGCCCATAAAACTGTTAATCCTGAGCAGAGAAGGAAAAGTGGCCCTGACTACCCTTTTAGATTCAGGGTGCATCAGATGCCTGGTCAGCCCAGCTCAGGTCAGGAAATTAGGGGCCTGGATAAGGAGGTTAAAAAACCCATTTCATTCTGCCAAATTGATGAGTCCATCGTGAGGGGCGTCCCAGCCACATTAGCTACAGAACCACTAGGCTAAACATAGAGACTCTAATCTTCATCATGGCCTTTGGAATGGAGTGGCCTCTCGTCCTGGGGTTGGCATGGCTGAAAAAAATGGAACCCACTGATAGACTAGAGAGAGGGATGTTTGAAATTCCCCAAAGCAAATGAAGCCAGCCGGGAAAGGAATAGACCAGGGAAATAGCAGCCACTTTAAGTGGTGAAGCCATGCAAACCATACCTAGGGAGTACTGGGATCCAGCTGAAGTCTTTGGTGAAAGGGGTTCCCAACAACCCATGGACTATGCTTCCCAGGGCAAAGCTACCAAAGCTAAAGCTGTATTTGATGACACCCAAGGAATTAAGCAAATTGCACAAATTCATTGACAAAAATCTGGCCCATGGGTTCATACAGCCAGCCAGACCCCAGGTGGCTGCACCCATGCTGTTCAGGGAGAAGAAGGATGGTTCTCTTCATCTCTGCATGGATTACAGGGGTTTGAATGCTGTATGCATGGAAAATGTGTACCCTCTGCCCCTCATGAAAGATATGCTAGCCCACCCATCAAAAAGAAAAATATTTTCTAAGTTGGACCTGCAGGAGGCATATTATAAAATTAGGATTAAGGAAGTGGATGAATGTAAAACCACTTTCAACTGCCCCCTCAGCTGCTTCCAATTTAGAGTACTCCCTTTTGGTCTACAAGGGACCCCAGCAGTGATCATGCAGCTGATCAATGAGGTGCTCCATAATTACCTGTATAAGGGAGTTTTGGTGTACCTGGATGATATCTTAATTTACACCTAAATGAAAGCAAAGTTGGTCAGAGCGATCCTAAATAAACTCTGGGTGGCTAAACTTTATGTGAAGTTGTTGAAGTGTGAATTCCACAAAGAAAAATTGATTACCTGGGCTACAGGATTTTGCATGATGGGATGGAGATGGATCTGGAGAGAGTACGTGTCATCTTAGAGTGGGCAGCCTCCTGCAGCAAAAAGCAGCTACAAGGCTTCCTGGCTTTTGTGAATTTCTACTGACTGTTCATCCCCTCTTTCACCCTGATTGCTTTACCTATCACAAACGTGTTAAAAACAAAAGGGGTTGATAAACTGAAACCCAGGCAGCCCCTGAAATGGACTATGGAATGCCAAGTGGCATTTGAAAAACTAAAAAGGCTTTTCTCAGCAAAGCCAGTTTTGAAACAGCCAGATCCAGGAAAGGCATTCATAATCCAGGCTGACAGTAGCAGGGATATAACAGTAGCAGCAGTGTTGCTCCAAGAGAATGAGCTGGGAAAATTGCAGCCCTGCACCAATACCTCCAAAAATTATCAGAGACCAAACAGCATTGGGCAGTTTGGGTGAAGGAAGCTTATGCAGTACAGCTGGAGACACTTCCTGGAATGGAATAAAATCCCTTTCCGAGTATGGACTGATTATAAGAACCTAAAAGCTCTAAAGACACCCAGGAAGTTATCTCCCCAGCAAGCACGATGGGCCCAACACTTCCACTGATTCAATTTTACCCTCCATTACTTACCGGGGGGGGGGGGAATTTCCTAGCTGATGCTCTATATAGAATGCCACAGTACAACAGCACCAAAGCAGAGGTAGTCAGACCTCTATTACCAACCCAATAATTAAAAGTGCTAGTAATTACGAGATCTCAGAAGAAAACCCCAATGCTGTTGGACGGCACTACCTCAACAGTGTTCAAACAGGCTCTAGAGAAAGATGAGTGGGAAGAAAACTGTTTGTTCCAGCCACCCAAAGGCTAAAAACTATTCAAGCTTCCCATGATTCAAAATTGGCTGGGCACCTAGTAAAGAGGCAGTTCTGGTGGCCATCGTTGAAAAAAGCATTGAAAGTTATGTAGCCAGTTGGCCTATTTGTACTACAGTGAAACGGAGGCAAGGAAAAATGCCTGGCCTTTTACAGCCATTAGCAATCCCTTCAGCACCCTGGAGAGAGATCTCTATGGACTTTATTGTGGAATTGCCAGACAGCACGGGAAATACAGTTATTTGGGTCATAACTGACTTGTTCTCAAAACAGGTCCACTTCATTTCATGCCAGAAGAGCCCAACTGCTGAGACCTTAGCGAAGATGTTCCTCCAACATATCTATTGGCACTCCCCAATGCATAATTTCAGACAGGGGTGTCCAATTTACTTCAAAATTCTGGAAAGCCTTTTTTGGACCTATTGGGCACAGAAGAGGGCTTGAGTTCTAGTCATCATCCTCAAATGAATGGAGGGACAGAACAAACAAACTCAGTTTTAGAATATTACCTTAGATGTTTTATTAACTATCAACAAGATAATTGGACTGCTCTCTTGCCATTTGCTTAAGTAGCATATAACAATGCTGTCCACTCCAGTACTGGGTACACCCCCTTTAAGTAGCTACAGGACAGGTGTTTAAACCAATGCCAAAACTGCCTACTAATGAACCCACCTCTTCCCTTAAGGAATGGATGAATCAATTACAAAACACCTGGCCCATAGTAAGGAAGGCTTTGGATGAAGCCAGGGATGCCTACAAAGCTCAACCAGAAAAGGAAAGGATATATCCCAAACCTTTCCACATCAGGGAAAGGGTCTACCTATCCACTAGGTTCTTACAGTCTCTTCAACCTTCAAGGAAGTTAGGGCCCAATTTTCTAGGCCCCTTTCCCATCAAACTCATAATAAATCCAGTCACTGTGGAGTTAGAACTCTCAAAAACCTTAAGGCAGATCCACCCAGTATTTCATTGTAGTTTACTAAAACTAGAAATAACCTCACCTTTAAGGCCAAAAACACCTCCCACACCACAGCCTTTTATGGTTGAGGGAGAACAACACTTTGAAATCAAAGAAAACCTGGATTGTCATAAGCACCATGGGGCTGACCAATATTTCGTAGCTTGGAAAGACCTTCCAGCCTCCCAAAATGAGTGGGTACATAAGAAACATGTTAGAGTCCCTAGATTACTTAAATGTTTCTATGCATGTTACCCAGATAAGCCATGTTAATCACCCCTCCTCCTTTCTCCATTTTATTGTTTTCTCTCTCCTGCAGGTTGATCTCTCATTTTTCTAGTGAGGGTGCCATGTCAGACCCTCAGCATTTATATCTTTTAATCTGCTTCTTTCTTTGCTTTCAGGTCTGTCATTCTGCCTGGATGGGGAAGATGGCCCTTTACTGCCAGGCCTGGTAGTCTGCTGGGAGGGGGGATCTGGGTTTCTGCCACTTTGTTCGTTACCCCGTTGATGCCTCTGAGTGTGAATGGAAGAAGAAATGTGCCATGAGTCATCTGCCTTATCACTACTTCGATGGGAGGACACTGAGAGAGAAACAAAACCCCAGGAATGGTGCCTGGGAACTGCGCTATCACTGTGGTTCCCATAACAACTTTGCACCTGGGGATTGGATAAAACCAAACTGGACATTTGGCCACTGAGGCGGGGTTTGGGAAAGGGATGACTTAATATGATGTTTCCCACAGGAAAACTTCAGATCTTATTTTGCTCTCAGTATCATTATCTCTCAATAAAAGTTCCTTTTGAGACAATGCTGGTTTCAAGAGTTCTGCTTTCTTGGGAGGACTAGTTGGGGCAGGACCTTACAAATATAGCACATATTCAAATTGAACCAATTAAAGTATTGAGCCCAACACACTTGTTTGGGGGATAATCTGTACGAGGTTTCAGAGCTTCCAGATTCTTGTGGTCAGTCCATACTTTGAATGGGATTTTTGCCCCTCCTAGGAAGTGCCTCCAAGCAAGCAGAGGCCACCTTACTGCATATACCTCCTTCTCCCATACTGCCCACCTCTGTTCAGTCTCAGTCAGTTTTTTAGAGGTGTATGTGCATGGTTGTAGTGATCCCTAAGCATTCTTTTGCAATATCACAGCCCCTACAGCTATATCATTTGCATTGGACTGAATCACAAATGGAGCGGCTGGGTTGGGGTGCTTCAACATGGGCTCTGCCGCAAAAAGCTATTTGAGTTTTTCAAATGCCACCTGGCACTCCATGGTCCATTTAAGTGGCTGACTTAGCTTTGATTTGTCTTCCCCTTTAGTTTTTAAGAGGTTGGTAATTGGCAATGCAATCTTTGCAAAGGAGGGAATGATGTGCTGGTAGAAATTGACAACACCCAGGAAACTCTGCAACTGCTTCCTGGTGTGGGGAGGGGCCCACTCTAGTACTGCCTTCTTCTTTTCTGGGTCCATTTCCACTCCTTAATTGGATATGTGGTAGCCCAGGTAATCAATTTTATCTTGATGAAATTCACACTTAGAAAGTTTTGCGTACAATTCAGTGGCTCGGAACCTTTTTAGGACTGCTCACACTAATTTCACATGCTCTTCCAAAGTTTCAGTATATATTAATATGTTATCCAAGTACACCAGCACCCCCTTGTATAAATAGTCATACAGCACTTCATTGATCATTTGCATGAACACCTCAGGGGCCCCTTGCAGACCAGAACCCAGAACTGGAAACATCCCAGACAGCAGTTAAACACAGTTTTCCGTTCATCGCCCTCTTTAATCCGAACTCGGTAGCAAGCCTCCCATAACTTAGTGAAGATTTTGTCTTTGGCTAAATGTGCCAAATGTATTTCACCAAGGGCAGCGGGTAGATATTTTCCAAGCACACTGCATTTAGCCCTCTATAGTCCATACACAGATGAAGAGTTTTCCCAGAACAAAACTCACGGCCTTGTCTGTTGAATAAATCCACGTTTTATTTCTATGAAGGCATGAAGCTCATTTAGCTCATGTGGAGTCATTGAGTAAAGATAGGCTTTGGGAGTTTAGCCCTGGGAAGGAATTTGATATTAGCATGTCAGAGCCTTTCTCACTAAATACATCCTGCAGATCCCAATACTCCTTTGGGATTCTACACTTCCTTGGGTGTCCCTGTGCTGGGAATGGGATGACTCACTGTAGCCAAATGGGCATGACCTGGCAGGCATGGCCATCTGAGTGCCACCAGGTGGACATGTGTGAGTGGACATGGCCAATTTGATGCGAATGATTAGGTGCAGCCCACTCAGGCCAGATGACTCCGGGTTGTGGCCAAATGGATGCAACCATGTCAATGTGGCTGGCTAGGGGGTGCCAGGTGGGCATGGCCAGGTAGGTGCAGAACAAGTCACCACAAGCAACTGGAGGTAGAGCCAACTCGGCACTCCACCAAAACAAAAATCATCATACGTGATGGCAAACAGGAAGCAACAAAATTTCAAAGGCAAAGGGTGGATTTCCCCCCTCCACTTTAGAGCAATGCTCCTTTTTTTCTCACTGCTTCCTCTGTTGCTATCTCTGGTAGGGAAGGGAGAGGCTGGATTTCCCCCCCCCAAAAAAAACCATAATTGTTACTTTGAGATTTGACATTGGGGTGCTAGATAATACTCCAATGGCCAACATCTGATAAATAATATTGCCTACTGTATATACTGAAACTTTATAAAGGATAGCAAAAATGACCTAATTTGCCTAACTGAAAATGACAGAACCTTGGAGGCTTTCAGTTTAGCAAAATGGCAAACAATGGGAATATAAAAATGAATGGGATGTGGTAATAGCAAATAGACATCTATTTAATAATTCTGGAATTGAGTTCATATGATTAAAAAAAATTAAGGTAGATTCTCTCTTCTCCCTCCCCCCCAAAAAATCTCATAACCAAGTACTTCTTCACAAAGTGTGCATAATTAGACAATGAAACTTGGTAACATAAAATGTGGCAAATCCCATCAGCAAACAGTCATAAAAGGGGCTAGCCAACTTCACATAAGATAGGTTTTATTTATCTATATTTGTTAGTAAGGATGATTAAATATTCAGCCATCTAGTGGGGTGGCCTTCTCATAGATATCAAGTTCTCACTTTATCAATCAGAATAGAGCTGGAAGGGACCTTGGAGGTCTTGTAGTCTAACCCCCTGCTCCAGCAGGAGACCCTAGACCATTTAAGACAAGTGATTGTCCAATGCAGGATAGGACAAGGTTTGGGCTATCATTGTGTTTCTTCATATGATTTATATTCTTATGCTACTTTTGCTTGTAATCTTAGAATCTCTTGCCTGATAGGTCCAAAGGAATGATATGCATAGGAAGACATAGACCAATAAAGTTAGGAAATCAAAGAAAACAAACTGGTACATCTCCTATGCACAGTGACTTTCCTAACACCACCTATGGAACCAGGGAAAGAAAATTAAATGGCTGGAATGAGAACCAGGAAAAAAAAAACTGCCCCCCAAACATAGCAGAGAAATCTCTACTCAGAAAGCAGCAAGAAAAAATACTCCATCTCACCAAATGGGGGAGTGGTGCAAATCCATTCACCCCCTCCCTTCCCTGGCAGAAATAGCAGACCAAAAATGCTCCATTTTACCAAATGGGGGGGGGGATGTGAATCCATTCATCCCCTCCCTTCCCTGCCAGAAATAGCAATCTCTGCTCAGAAAGTAGCAAGAAAAAATGACCGTTTCTCTAAAGGGGGAGAATCCACCCTTTGTCTTTGAAATTTTGCCGCTTCCTTGCTTCCTGTTTGCCAGCATGTCTCTGGGTGATTTTTGTTTTGGCAAGATGCCAAGTTGGCTCTACCTCCAGTTGCCCACAGTGACTTGTTCTGCACCTACCTGGCCACATCCATCTGGCACCCCCTAGCCAGCCACACTGACACGGTTGTGTCCACTTGGCCATACCCACCCACCTGCCCCAAGTCAGCTGCTCCAAGTCAGCCACCCTGAGTGGGCTGCACCTAATCATTCACGTCGACCCAGCCACGCCCACTTATCCACGCCCACCTGGTGGCACTCAGATGGCCACACCTGCCCAGTCATGCCCACCTGGCTGCTGTGAGTCATCATAGACCCCCTCCCCCGTACCACAGCTCTCAGCTTCCTTGGTTCTTTGGCCTTCTTGCCTCGTCTAGCTGGCAAAACCCTAACCTTCAGCCATTTGAGTGTCAGGCCCAGCTTTTCAATGACCTCAGGGCTAACCACGCACCTAATGCAGCCCAAGTTCAGTAAAACCAACATCCTTCCCTGGATCCCTGAGAAAGGGAAGGATCATGTGTTGACTTAACAGGGGGTCATCATCATAGTTGTTTTCACTCTCACCCAAGCTGGTCTACAGCTCCCAAACTCTCAGATCTCAGAACTCTACAACTCCCAGCACTGTCTCCCAGATTCTCGGAGCTGGGTTCTCTCTGCCTTCTGTCCCAGAATTGTCATGGCTTTGCAATTGGGCTTGGTAGGTTGGCATTATGCAGCTTGGTGCCTCTTCTTCCCGTACTTGGAACATGCTGTATTTGGTCTAGTCTGAAGTGGCTTTTTGCTGACCTCAGGGTTTTTTTATGCACAGGAGGGAAGGATTTGTGCCATCCATGACCACCACAGTGTCAGTCCAAGGTGAGGTTGATCTCTGGGTCTCCCCCTGGGACCTTTGGGGGTTGACACCTTAAAGGGGCAGCCCCTAGTGGCAGAGAACTTGCTCAGCAATTGCTGGTGGTAGTGGTATTGCTTGCTCTAGCGCCAGTCCAGGCAGAGTAGGTGCAGTGCCACCATAGTAGTTCCATCCTTGGCTAGGCTTGGGTTGACCTAGAGAACTTGGGTATTGGTCCTTGCACAAGTTTCCCAGGCTCTTTGACTCTTCATCGCCTCTTAGGGAAGGGCCAGGTTCAAAATCCTCTGGATTTTCATCAAGAGGGGGTCTTCCCTTTTCCCTACATCCAGTGACTATCTGGGTTTACAGGTTTCTCATTGAGGTCCAGCTCCCCTCGCCAATCCACCTAGTCTCGAGCGCCGTGTGGTGGTGGTGGGGCTGTCATAGCCCTGGGTTCCTTCAGTTCACTCCCGTGGTTGACATTAGATGCTCATTCCCACAGTAGACTGCTGTCTCTGGGTTGACCATTGAAACAGATCTTGCATAATGTCTCAGGTTCTACTCAAATCCTAGGAAAGAAAACCCTTTATTCCATAGATTTAGAGAAAAGGTTATTTTATTAGGAAAGAAGTGACTGCAATTAATTCAGGCAAGATCTGAGGCAAAACTGTGCAAAGCATCAAATTGTAACAAACCCCAAATCCCACCCGCCACCCCTGTAACTAGCAACCAGAGTTCACACAACGGCCAAAAAGTGTTTTGGGAAAGTCAGGTGTACCGGCTCTGGCTGCTGCAAGCTTGAAGAAATGACCTTGAAGAGATAAGCAAAGTCCAAATTGTCTGCTACATGAAAACTTCATGAAAAATTTCCACCGACTCTGTCTCCTCCAGTGCACTTTCCCCCTCAATTGCCCATTGCCACCCTCCCCATTGCCATGGCAGCTGACAGCAAGCAACTGAAGATTAGCTTGGTTTTATTTTGAACGTAAAATCAGTCAGAGGCAAGAAGTCAATTAACAAAAGTATAGGATATAAAATGAGAAGGCAAATATCTCCTTCAACAGAACTCAACTCCTGATGACTCCATACGTATGTCCATGCATTTTTTTCTATTGCCTTCTTTTGATATTTTTCATTTTCTACAGCCTTCCGATTTCAAGGTATCTCTCATACTCTACTAACGGTGGACCACAATGCTTAGCTTTTGTAAATCTGGCAATGCAATGCCATCTAGCTAAGTCCAAAACTCAAGGGGGGGGGGGAAGATTCATTAATTACCCAAAGGAGGGGAAGTAGTTTTTCAAAACAAAGAATAGTCCCGTTAGAGCAGCCAGTCCCTCAATCCAATAATAAATTGTTCGTGTCTTTTCTTCGTCTTAGATGAGAAAGAAAACACAGTCAAATTCACCAGCAGCAATTGGCTGAGCTGGGCGGCTGCGTCAGCAAATACCTTTGCCATGACCTTCTCTGACACCCCATTCATTGACTGACTCAGAAACCCTGTAAAAAGTCCCGCTTTAAGCCTAGACTTCGGTCGGCTCAAACCGCTGCCAAAGCTCTGACTTGCGTTCACTCAACGCCCGCAATTAAACGCGAATTGCCCCCCGGGCAAAAGCCAACCCGCCTGCCGAGCAAAGGTATTCGGAAGGCCCGCCATTGGCTGTCAGACTTGCAAGCTGCTGGGCTTTAATTGGCTGCAGGGCTTCCTTTGTTTCTTTCCCCGCTGCCGCAGAAGACGGAAGTTTGACTCTACTCCCAGCAGCTGGAGAGATGCAAAAGGAGACCAGGAGCGAGCGGTGCGCAGCAATCTTGAGAAACACATTTCCTTTCTAACCACATCCTTCTATCATCAGTAAGGGTGGAGGAGGAAGGAAAAAGGCGTCTCTCTTGCCGTTGGTCCCAGAATCTCGAGTTCTCCGTGCCGAGAATCCCGACATGGATTTGGAGAGCAAAATCAAGAAGGTAAGAGAACAGTGAGTCAGGAAACTGGGTGATTGGTCGGAAGTTACTTGCATACGCTGAACAATCCGGAATCCCTCGGAATCTTGTCTTACCCTTTGACGTGGTCTCAGATTTGGCACCCCATCATTTCAGTCCTTCTTCACCGAACCCAGAGAATAGTGTTTTGGGAAGGGAAATTGATGATTTTCTTTTTGTAGAGAATAACTATTTGGTCGGTCGATTGGCTGTTGATTGGGTTGAAGGTGAGACTATATGCACGTTTATGCTACGTTAATGTGTGTATAGTACAATATGATCATAATTTACTTAGAAGTAAATCATGTTCACTCCTGTAAATAAAAGTTACATGGAATTACCTACTCCCTCCAGCTGAATACAAAATATAAATGGTTGGGGTGGGGACCCTTAATAATGTACAATCATTTTAGTTAGGAATGTTGGAATGTTGGCATAAAACTGCATACTTACATATTATCCAAAATGTTACCTGAACAAAGTTGCTCAGGTAAAACCCCAACATAAAAAGAAACCTATCTTCATTTCTGCTGCCTATCTACACAGGAAGACTCCAGATACAAAAGTTCTTTGGGTGCAAAGACATCATATGTTTCTATGATAAATAGATCAACTTATGTCAAAGTTTTCTATAATTTTTGCATTTGATTCTGGCTTTGGTGACTTTAGATGAGCTGATCTTGTGCATATATTGTAGTTCCAAGACATTAGGTTAAAAACACTGAAATAGTTAAACTTGTCATCCCTTATTCCAATTGATGACTTTAATTTACCTGGAGATGAATCTTCCCAAAGTCAGGATCTTGGAGAATGTTAAAATTGAATGAAACTTCTTCCTCAGGTGGCAGATAAAAGCTTTACTTTATTTAGGGGGGTGGAGTGGCAAGAACAGATCATATGTCCTGCAGCATTCTTTACTGACTATTGTTACTGCTATTGTTTCTGAATTGGTTGACATTGTGGATGATCCTCAATACAAACTCTTTGGAAGGCCTGAGTTCTTGGGCCATGATATGAAAAGCTGATAAATATAAATCTCAAGCATGTAAACAACATAAATATTAGATCTATTTTATGATTAAATGTCTGGAAAAGTGCATCTGAATAATGGACTTTGCTACATCAGTTTATTGCATAAGCTTTTATTTTTCAAAAAAATTATATAGCTGTGAAATGTGCTTTTTAAAAATTACAGATAATTTTCTTTATAGAGCACACTAAGTGTTAGAAAGTTGCAGAGAAAGCTGTTTATTATTATGGCTTGTCAGACATTCCATTTATCAAATGTTTCTGGTTATAATAATTAAAGAAAAGATGAGGAATAAAATTCCTTATCACTCTTGAAAATGGTGCAGAAGTCAAATTGAATGTAGAAGAATTAAGTCCTGGGACAACTGGAGTCTTTATCTTTTTCTTCCTGTTTTTCCTAAAAGAGAATTTAAAAAAATAATGTATGGAAAACCTATATAAGACCAAAAGCTTGTGTCAGAGGTTAATAATAGCTCTAATGCTGTTGAGCTATAGATGTTAGTAATCTTATCAGCCCTGCTATAGTGGACGATGTATCTATATGGGAACAGTCTATATAATTAATTGTATTTGTAGCCCAAGAGCTGCACACCTATGCAGTAACAGTCTCCCAACCATAAAATGGTACTCAGCAACTGGCTGAAATTCAGATGTGATGCTAAGACATTAAAATCAGAGTTTGTTGATTTTTTTTTAAAATGTAAGACTAAGCATTCCTTTGAATGTTTTTTATTTTTGGTCAGGTCATTCTATTTTGCCTTTTCTCTGTCCAGGTATCCAGAAATTAGATTCATCTTTGCTGTACAGAGCAGTGTTTCCCAGTCTTGCCTATGTTAAATCTCACCAATCTTCTAGGAGAGAGTCCTATCCAGCTAGAAAGTACATTGTATATGTAATGCATTCAAAGACATTTTGTTATTAAATGTATCAGTTATGGTAACTTTTAGCAATACAACAATACTGTGGAAAATATTTTTTCTCAAATAGATGTAAAATAATGAGTGAGAATTAACTAAGACTGTTTGCTGTTTTAAAAGCAGTTTTCTTCTGAGTCCAAATCAAATATAATTCAAATAATAAGAGAGAACTTATGCAAAATATAACATTTTATTTTAGATGGCTATAATCTACTGACAGGTTTGTAACTATACTGACCTTTGCTATGTCAGAAAAATAAGCATAATCATACCTAGTTAATAATAATAATAATAATAATAATAATAATAATAATAATAATAATAATAATAATAATTTGCTATTAGTCAATTGCAAAAGGCGGCCTTACTAGGAACTGCTTCCATCCTGTGATGATATCTGTAATACCATCAAACATCCACATCTGCCTATCCCAGGTCCTGGGTAAGGACTTGATAAGTAGACAAAATGTCAAATCCAGTCTGAACATCTGTCTGACTGTGCGATGATCCTTAATAATAATAATAAAATTGGAAGGGACCTTGGAGGTCATCGAGTCCAACCCCCTGCTCAGGCAGGAACCCTACACCATTTCAGACAAATGGCTGTCCAGTCTCTTCTTAAAAACTTCCAGTGTTGGAGCATTCACCGGAAAACCTCCAAAAGATTCCAAAGTTGTAGACTAGACTGCAAGGTCAAAAATACATACTTCACTAAGGAAATGATAAACTGCTTCTGTATTGTTATGAAAATACCTGCATTAATATGTCTGTAAAGTCATCAGAGTGGGGCTAAACTTAAAGAGACTTGCCTTTATTTATCATCTACCCAGAAAAAGGATGAAAGTAAGCTGAAGGACTGCAAAGGGCGGTACAGAAAAAAGGACCTGGTAGAAATCTGTGCTTTACATAGAGTTATTTCCTCATAATAGCCATTTTATAAGAAGAGCCACAATATGTTCTCAGAATCCTGAATGTTTCTATCACCCTCAACAGACATCTTAACCTTTCAGCAGTAAATGTCAGTTCAAGTGTAAGATCTACATTGTTTAAAATGCCTTGCCTAGTTAATCCATAGTCTCTCACATTGTCTTATTTCATCTAATAGTATGTAAAGCAGTGAAATAATTTTAGATGTAGGGAGGGGTTGACAAAGATAAAATCATAAGCATGACATCAATTTACGGATGTAATCTCAGGGAGATTGTTGATTTTCAACAATAAGCTTGAATCATCCTTTTCAGGGGAAAAAAAATGGACGTGTCCTGAGCAATAGTTGGTTTGGAAGGATAGAGCCTAAATATCAATATGTTTTAAAAGTCAGTAATTAATAAAACCAGTAATAAACCCATTAAAATGAAGACAGTCAAAAATGCAAGCTGGCTTAATCATATAGTACAAGGCTGTTTAACGTATTGTTTCCCCAAAAGTAAGACCTACCCAAAAAATAAGCCCTAGCTTGATTTTGGGGGTGGACCAAATATAAGCCCTACCCCCAAAATAAGCCCTAGTTTTGGGGCAAGGCGCCCAAAATCAAGATAGGGTGGGGGTGGGGGTGGAGCTGCCCCACGTGCCCTGCACCTGCTTACCGTTGCAGCCAGGCCTCCAATGAATCGATACCTGCCTCACCTCACCAGCCCATTTCTTCTGCAGCATTCCCCGGCCTGCATTTTGCCAGCAGAGGCCTTCAGGAAATACCTCTGCAGCTAAGAATGGAGCTCCAGATTCCCCCCCCCCCCCGGCTGACCTGTATTTTGCCATCAGAGGCCTTCTGGAAAGGCCTCTGCAGTTGAAAACTGAAATACAGATTCAAAACGTAGCTCAGTTCTCAGCTGCAGAGGCCTTTCCAGAAGGCTTCTGATGGCAAAATACAGGCTGGAGTTCCATTCTCAGCTGCAGATGCATTTCCTTTGGCCACAGAAGAAGTGGCTGGGCTGTTGGTGCCGCTGCCGTGAGGTGAAATCGTGGAAAAGACACACCCCAAAGATAAGACCTGGTGCCTCTTTTGGAGGAAAAAAAAAACCACCGTATAAGAATAAAGTTTTGACTCCTATTTACTGCAAAGTGCTAGTTGTTCATTGTTTTCATAGAGCTTTTCTGAATTCTTCTTGTTTTGTGGCTGCTGCTTTGGAAACAAGGAAACATAGAAATCACTGTTTTAATTACTCTGAAGTTGGGTTCAGTGCCATCACTGGGGTGAAGTTGAGTTCAGTGCAACTTGTCTGAAATGAGGCCAAATGGAAACATCTTCTTCTTAGCAAACGTACAATTGCTTTAGTACATTGTGCAAGCAATTTTATAGAAGTGGCATTATCACAAGAAAACCCTCAATTTATTTATATACTTGGACTTCTATCAGAGCAGAACTAAGCAAGAACTGTGTGATGATGCTTACAGGCAAGGAATCTGTCTAATAAAATAACTTAAGAGCATAAAATAATAACATGAAAGGATAAGTTTTAAAAGAAACCAAATGTTCATCCCAAAAGCCAAGGTAACCAATTGTTTCCATCTATTTAAAACCTTATTGAACAAAGAAGGGCTCTATAGTGTTTATATTCAAATAGTGTTTACTAGCAATATCTCTTTCAGCATTTCTATATATGTTCACGATATTCTTTCACTTCTGGATCTTGGCCACATTTATCTGTGTGAGCTTCAACTCTCTGAATTCTGAATAATAATAATGGTGAAAAAGATGCCAGGATAGGATCAAGTTTGCATTTAGAAAGGCACTTTCCAGAGAGCACTGAACATCCTCAGCTAGATAACCAAATTATTTACTTTGCCTTGCTTTAGAAATTAGCCTACATTTGTCCAGGCTATCATCCCTGGTTCCCTCTTAAGTTTTCAAAAATGTGAAGAAGGCAATAACGTTTCTTGCAAATGCTGCAATAAGAAAAAGGGAATATATCCCAGATGTGCATTATTTTTACAAACAATGTCCATGCGCGCACACAAACACAATATATTTGTGTGTGTATATATGTGTTGTGGGTATGTGTATACATACATACATATATATATGTGTGTGTGTGTGTATGTATGTATATGTATATGTATATACATATACATATACATACATACATACATACATACATACATACATATATATATATATATATATATATATATATATATATATAGTTTGCAAACTCCCTTTTTAAGTGCAAACAGTGTTGATTTTTTAATATTATAACCTTGTTTCAAAAATACAAAATTCAAATGCAGACTAAATTCAGTCTGGACTCTACTTGGGCAGGGTGCAGCTTGGTGCTTGGAGAATTCTCTTAGGCATATTATCTGAGAAAATGAATAGGGTCATCTGCAGGGTGACCTTGGCTATCTATAGGCTATTTGGAAGCTAGTTCCTCAGCCCTGGCTTCTTTGGGTGGCAGGAGGAAGGGATTTCCTCCAACCAAGAGATTATTAACACTTGCTTGTGAGAGGGGAACATGCCTGTGGTTTTGAAAGAGGCCATGGTGCATCCCCTCCTTAAGAGGCCTCCTAGGTCCATCCATATTAGACAACACAGTTCAATCTGTAACCTTCTTTTGTTTAGACAGTGAATCGGGATCCATACTGAGCTTCATAGGTGAAATACATTGTTTGGACCCATGAATCAGGGTTCAGGCCTGGGCATGAGACCAAAATTGCATTGTTTACTCAAGTAAATGACCTTTGTTATGACTGCCTATGGGGCAGACACTCCTTAGCAGATTGTACCAGTCAATGAGAGATCTGCTTCCCTATGGACTAATGCAAAGATCCATCCTCTCCCTTCTGCTTTCTACATGAAGCTATTGGGGAAAGTCATCTGGCAGTCTGTGGTTTTAGTATCATGTTTGCCAATGATGCCCAGATTTATATCACAACCCCAAGCCAAACTGAGGATGCTGCTGAGGAGATTAAGAAGACCAAGTTGGAACTGAACCTAAGCAAGACAGAATTGCTATTTGTGCATTGGGGTTCTCTTTCAAGTCCAATATTTACTTTGGACAAGGAGGAGTAGATCCATGACTTGGGGATCCTTTTGGATTCACACTAAAGCAGTAGATGGGAGCTATGGGCAGGACTCATTGCAGTTTCAGTTGCAGATTTTCCTAGGATAAGAGGTCCTTGTGACAGTGACTCCTGCCCTCATCCTCACACATCTAGATTAGTGCAATGCAGCCTATATTGGTCTGCCTTTAAAAACCACTGAGAAGCTTCTTCTTATTTATTTTGGCATACAAAGTCAGGGAAATCTACACATGGTAGACACAATGCAGTCTAACAGCCTAGATTACTAGTTCATTAATAGTTCATCGGCACTTGCATGCCAATCCTTGGTGCACTGCAGGGGACAAACTATCTTTACACTAATTAGCTAGCACCACTTGGGTTGCTGGCTCTTCCAGGCTCCTCTGCCACTCTAGCCACACCTTCATCTCCTCACGTCTGGCCAGGTCCATCGCTAGCTTCCTCTCTCCATTCATGTGGACACAGCTAGATTTTTCCCACAAAGTGGTACCCATTTATCTACTCGCAATATTGCATGCTTTCAAAGGAACTAAGAATCAGGTGCAGGGAGCTCACAGAGCCAGGCTTGAACTGTCAGAATGCAAACCATTTCTGGCCAACATTCCCAGCGTCATTAAGCCACTGCACCACCGTGTTCCCTCAAGAGGTTTTAGTTGATACAGAATACGGTCACCTGGATGCTCACTAGCAGTTGTCACTGCCAATGAGTCTTGCATTGATTCCCTGTTAGCTTTTGGTGCAATCAAAAGTACTACTGGCAACTTGTATAGCTTCAAACCAAGCTACCTACAGGATAACCTCTCTCCACAGAAATTGGCCTAACCATTGGTAGGTGATTGTTCTCCAGTTTCAGGAGGCCAGGGGTTCAATGCTCAGAATTGTTTCTTGGTGGTGGTGTTAGACCTTGAAATAGCCTCCTCCTGAAGGAGAGGTCTGTTCTTATCTTGATCACTCTCTAGGAGATGGAAACCAAGCTATTCCAGGCAGTATTTGGATTGTAATTCCTCTGTTTTGCATTGCCTGTTTTATGGTTTTTATAGTTCAGTATTTTTTCCATTTTTATTATACTGTATCTGTAAGCCACCAAAAGTCTGTTGAATTCCAGTGGGGTAACCCTGGATAATTCATATCAATTAATTAATTTCTCCCTCCTTCCCATTTGATCCAAAATATTCCTAGGATCAGGGGAAAAAAGTCCTTTATATAGTTTTTCACAATATGGAAGATACAACACAAAAAGAAAAAAGTGAAATTTCTTTCATTTCATTCCTAAATTGAAACAATAGTTCTTCTTTGATGACAGCCTGATCCAGTTCTGCAAAAAAAAAAAAAAAAAAAAACCCAAAAAAAACCTGAAAGAGTTTTTTTCTCATCTCATCTTATCTTCCATTATTGGAAATTATGATTACTGGCTGAAGGGGCTGGATAGCATTTTCTTATTCTGCAGGCAGAAGAAAATAATAGGCATCAGCTTGTATATTCCTAACTTTGTGAGGTTATATGAGAGTCCCGCAGTAACAGATGATTTGCTCTAAGATGTTCCAATGGGATGTGTGGAGTATCATTTCTGTAGTCTTTTGTGGCAGAAAATGTGATTGTTTCAGTCTCTGTGGCTGGGATCTGGGATTTGCAATAAATTGACAAACCTACCCTCGTGGAAAGGCTGGCAAGATTGAAGCTGTAAGGAGAGGAAAATAAAGGAGTGGATGGATTCAGTTTCTGGTTAGGATGTAGAGTGTAAAGCAGACGTGTAGTCTGGGCTTGTGGTTCCTGCAACTTATAGCCATCCAACTGAGGACAGGATGCTGGTTAGGATGCTTTTCCTCTTAAACAGGAACTTTGTGTCAAAACCAGCCCATCCCAGAGTAACTGGGACTCGCCAAGTTATATCTTTACAGAAGTCAAGAGTTGCTTCCTGGCGAGACCATGCTTTCAAGGGGTTTCTCTCTGTAATTTCCTTGAGGTTCCCAGGAAGCAACATGGAGGGCAATCTGTTCAAAAGGTTGATTTTGGGGCTGAGGTAAAACTAGCCAGATATGGCAGCATATCTCCGATGCAAAAGTCAAGGTAAGACTCATTTGAGTGAGGCCAGATAAAGACTGAAGACAATGCAGTTTAATGTAGAAGTCAACCAGTGCTGACCCCCTCCCCCAGAGCATTCCAAGCTGATTAAAGCAAGCCCTTTGTTTCTTCAAGCATTAGGTTGGCTGTAACCATTTACAACACTTGGCTCTGAAGTAATATTTTAGTCATGAAGACACTGTGAAGCAGATGATTTCAATCAGTCTACTTATAATGCCTTTCATATGCCGTCGGGTTTAAAATCTGACTAGACATGTTTAAAATGCCAGATGTTTTTAGAATTTTTAGCAACTGACATACAGAAATCTCTTCTGGCAACATTTCAAATGACCTATGTATCTTAGTTTCTTCCATGATTCCATTTATGGAGAAATTGATTCCATCCTCTGTTAGGTCCTTGCATGGGCCAATTTGTTATAATTTTGGATACTCTGGAAAGTTAGTTTTAGTGTTCAGAAATAATTCCATGTCAGTCCAATGTATAGTTTCTAGCAATTATAACACATGTTCTGAGGCAAGTAATCACAATGATGACAAATGTAGCAATGCTTGAGATCTGCTTTTCCTGGAGCTTTTAAAAAGGCATTCAAAGTTCAATGTAGTTAAATTAAAATAAATCCACTTGTTGACTGCAGTAGAATATATTGTTTGTTTCCAGAAAAAAAAGTCAATTTTTCTGTATCCCAAATCTACTTGCTCAAACACTGTTATAGAACATAAATTCTGCAGAGGTTTTAAATTATATTCGTGTGTGGAAAGATTTTATTCAAGCACTTGCACACATTTTATGCTGAGGATGGATTAATCATTGCCACTGCAAAAGAAATTGCTGAATTAAGAAAAATGGTAGACTGTTAATCACTGTTGCTTTTCTGTATTGATTAAAATCTATTTACTAAAAACAGTAGTATATAAATATAACAATTATTACAATAAATCAGTTTAAAACAATATAGCATCTAAATAGTTCATTTTGTATTATACTATAAATTGTTTATAACAGTGTGGTATAAGCTGTTTACTACAGTTCAGTTCATGTTATTATGCTATAGATGTATGGCTAAATAAATAACTGTGATTGTTTGAAATACAGTGTGCTGGTTCCAGAGTTGTGTGATTCACCTCATAGACCAGATATTCCAAATAAAGAAAGGATTTTCTTTATTTCACTTGTGATGACTTGTGTCCCTAAAAAGACGATAGTGTGATAGTGACCAAAATTACAGCTCCATCTTGGGCTGGAGTGGGGTATCTTTTTTGAGTTCTGGTTAATTTTGTTAATTATTTATCTACACAGTTCAGAATTAGCTATGATAACTACTTTCTAATACCTTTTGATCTGCAAACCATTCAGAGGACCTCTTTACAATTCACTGCTAAAAGGGCTATGGCGGCTTGATGTAATAGGATATGTGAGAAAGACCGTGGGAGACTGAGCAAAGAGATGCTGCCACCAAACTGTCAGATAAGAGATAACATAGCCCATGGCTGGATAGTGAGTGAGGCAAGTGGCTCAGAAGAGACCCTTCCTAGTTTTCCAAGCAATAAAGGAGCAGAAGGAGAATAGTACTTTCACATTTGCAAGTATCTGTCAATGCATCATTACAATAAAATAGAGTAGGCTCATCTGAGGCTGATATCAATCTTGAAAGTACCATTCTCTTCCTGATCCATCTCCGAATAAACAGCCCAATTAACTGTTCATAAGTACTGGTTTCTGACAACTACTAATAACTGACAATTTTTGAGAACTATATTTAACAATATCCTGTTTAGCAACAATTCACAATTACAATGGCAATGAAAAATGATAAATTCTCAGGCTTTGCAAGTCAGTAAATCAAGGGAAAGTTGAAGTAAGATCATAAGCATAGCTGCAGTTTCACTAAGTGACCATTTCACTTAACAACCAAGTTACCAGTTCCAATTGTGATTACTAAATGAGGACTACCTGAATACTTCCTAAATTCCAACCAGAATTTGGTTGGATTTTGCAATATATTACAAATGATTTAATTTTATTTGGAAAAAACTATAGATGTTAAACATACAAGGCCAAGCTGAATTAATACTAAGTACTATTTATATAAATAAAATATAAATAGTAAAATATATTTTTTTATATTTATATTCTATTTTTATTACACCAAAAATATCACTTGAAGACAAGATTGCCAAATAGAGGCTGTCATACTTCGATCATGTCATGAGAGCTGACTTATTCAAAAAGTCAACCATGCTAGGAGTGATCAGAAAAAGGAGAAGGGGCTGCCTGTTGGCTGGACATAATAAAGGATAACACCAGGATGATGATGGTGGATCTGAAGGAGGCAATGTGAGACAGAGGGGCATGTATGGAGAGTGCTGATCCATAGAGAGGCCCAGGGTCAGACACAGTTGAATGGCTGATGACAACAATAACTATTTATATAACAAGATATTGTTCAAAATCCTTTTACTACATTTCAAGGATAGATTACCATGCTCAGATTCCTGTTTTTAATCTAGTTTGTAGTATAGATTGTGCTCTGCTTTGACTCTTTTTAGATATTGAGTATCAGACTAGTTGTACATTAACAAAATTGAATGTGGTATGCTTAAATGTACAGGCAGACCATTAATGAGTATTTATTCTTCTAAAATCTAGCCTTTAATGGAAAAGTGTCCATTGCATATGTACATACCAACATCTACTATCACAAAAATGTGTTGTATATTTTTTTTTCCATTTTAACTTCTTTATCATGATGATAATCATTTATGGATACCCAAATAAAGCACCAGAGCATGATTTATTTCATTGCAATGCCAAAGTGGCAAGTTTTTTATTTTATTTTGGAGGTATGCCACTCTTTGCCCCACCAGTAAAAGATATCATATGCCTTACAATAATATTATGCTAAAGCTGTTTTTCCCTCCTTCTCTGCTTCTCTCACTTTAGATGGGCTTAGGACATGAAGAAGGATTTGGAGCCCCATGTTTAAAATGTAAAGATAAATGTGAAGGATTTGAGCTACACTTCTGGAGGTAAAATTATGTATACTTACATAGATAGATATGGATAGTTAGTAATGCAGATAAAATCTGATTATATAAGGCATTAGATGTTAATAAATAGCCTTTGTTTTGATATAATATTAAAAAGGGAATGAAATTTTGAAAGTCTCTATATTTAGGATTTTTAGAGTATGTAATGGATCCTTCCCCAAAATGGCCAGCATAATTGGTGGTGCCAAACAGAAAACATCCCCTTATCAAATAGGCATACTTGCAAATATGTTGGGCTGCAGCTACTTACTTTTATGTTTTAATAATGTCTCTGTGGGATGTGGAAGGTTCAAAATCATTTTTTGGAAATAAAGATTATGCTTGAAATTGGTTCTCTGTACAGGGAAATAACCTAATGAAATAGGTAGGAGATAAGTATCAAATAATGGGTCTACAAGCACACTGTGGATCCATGCAGTAAACTGAGGCATTTACAGGCACACAATTGGACATGTTTCAAGTTAGAGGGGGGGGGGGGTATATGATTTGCTTTAAAACCTACAGTTTAATATTTTTCCACTAGATGGGAGTATAACACTTGTTACCCTATATTTTTTGCTATGAATGTAGAAAAAAAAACACTTAGACTTCTTCATTTAGTTATAAGGAAAGTTCCTAACATACCAGTTGAGGAATTTAAATTACTGCTATGTGACTAATGATGTAAAAGGCCTTAAATCTGCATAATTGTGATCATCAAAAAATTCTTTTTGGATAAGTGTCCAATTTAGCATTCTAGGACCATACATGGCCAGCACTTCAGTGTTTTACAGATTTTGGAATCTTGGTTGCTGTTCACATCATAGAAAAAAGAATGTGAATAAAATCTTTATATTCTTGAACATTTTCAGAAATGTGGGGAGATTTGTGTTGTGCAGAAGAGACTCCAAATTGCTGTTAATAGTAAAAACATAAAAATATACCTGCTGGATCAGATTGGTTATGGTGATCAAACAGAACTTTGTGTGGTGACCACAAGCAGAAAGCAGAGGCAGATCTATATTCCACTGTTGTGTGCCTCTCATTATTGAAAGGGATACTGTCCCCAAATTAATGATAACAATTTAATCTCAGAATCAATAGTTTTGAATAGTCCTGTTTTGTCTTTGCCTTGGTATGTACTGACCTAAATTAAAATGATTATCAACCCAGTTCATTTTAAATGTTGCTGAAATGTAACTATTACTTTCTTAATTGTTTGGATATAAATTGGGAAACAGTGCATATCCTCTTTTGTATTTAAATATAATTTAGGAAAACTTATAGTTTAAAAATTGTAAATTGAGACAAAAATCAGTTAAGTGTGTTATAAAAACTAAGGATAGAGAAAATACAATAAAATTGGTAACTTTAAATTATAGAACAACAAACATCAAATGCTGTTTCATTCTTGCCTATACATAACTTTATTTATTTAACAAGTTTATATAACTGTTCAATTCACAAATAGCGTCTCTGTTAAAAATCCAGTATAACCCCCTGACCCCTCCCTTTAGCTACTTATTAACAACAGAACAAGTAAGAAACTCATACTACATCCCATAAGGGCAAGTTCTGAAATTTGGATGCTACTTAAAAGTACTTGTTAAGACTCATTAGATCAGGCATGTCAAACTCGCAACATCACATGACGTCACACGACATATCACAGCAATGGAGTTGGCGCGCTTTCAGCGTGATGCATCTGGCCCGCGGGCCGGCAGTTTGACATGCCTGCATTAGATGCTCATAGAAAAAATATCTGTGGTTCAGAGTTAAACTATTGAGTCTTAATGCTCTCTGAGCTTGGTTGTTTTCTTGCAGAAATTTCTTTACCCAACTAGATAAAATCTTCAGTGCTAGAATTAAAGTAAATCCTACACCCTTCTAGCACTGAAGATGTTACCTTTTGGGGTAATAAAATATCTGCAAGAAAACAATCAAGCTCAGAGAACATCATGGACTCCACCACTGATAAAACAAATAATAAGGCTTCCGGTAATAATAGGTAACTGAGAAACTTCTTTGGTTTTTCTGGACATTTGTTCATGGATTTTACTAAATAATAAATTTCAGCAGTAAAGAAAAGTGGAACTATATTTGTGATGATTGTATGTTATAATTACAGTTGGGATTCTGCTGGGCTGAATAAGTTCTACAAGACCAGTTCTATTTTCATGTATCTATGTTGTCTAAATTATGCTTCTCATTTGAACCTAGAAAAATATGTCGAAATTGCAAGTGTGGGCAAGAAGAACATGATGTTCTCACCAGTAATGAAGATGACCGCAAAGTGGGAAAGCTCTTTGAGGATACAAAGTATACAACTCTAATTGCAAAGCTGAAATCAGATGGTATCCCCATGTATAAGCGTAATGTAATGATACTGACTAATCCCATGACAGCCAAGAAGAATGTGTCCATCAATACAGTAACTTACGAATGGGCACCTCCTGTTCAGAATCAAACCTTGGTGAGATATCAGCTTATTATCATAAAGACTCATATGTTAATGAGGAATAATTATCCTTTCTGCTTATGGTGGAGTTGGAAGGAGACAAGCAAGTCAGGAATAGTCTCTTTTGGCAGGCAGAAAGTATATATAAGAAATGTAATATGCAAATGGCATAATTGTCTCAGCTACAATTCATGACTGAATGTGCAGATAAGAGGAATTTACTTTCCTGGTTTTCTTGTGCAAGTTTCTCTTCAAGCAGCGAGTGCAATTGGTTTGCAGCATGGACATAAGAAAAATAATGATGTTTGAGTGAGACTAAAAAGGAAGGGGAGGTGAGTTTGTGCTCATAATTAGGAGTAAGCATTACATTGGAGGCATCCCTGCCACTTAAGATGATTTATGAATCCTCAAACGAACCATTTTAAAATGACATTCCGAAATGGGACACCACACTGGGAAAAAACCCGTGAACCTATGTCATCACTTAAATGCTGAGGAAAAGCACTCAAGCATGCACATTTCTGTTACTGTATATGGTCAGAATAAATTCAGTATTGTCAACCAAAAGAAAAAGCTCCCTCTGTTTTATTAAATTATTCTTCTAGACGAGATAGTTGGGTAGCCTTGTTGGGATTTTTCTTTTTTCCTTTTAGTGCTTCAATCTTAAGTTTATATAACGTCATGCTGGGTGATCTAAAACAGAAGCACTTGTAAACCTTAAAGGATTAGGTTTTAGGGATTATTTAAGAAACACTGTGAAGATATTTGTTAGATTTGTTATACAGTATTTTGCTATTAGGAAAAATCTTATTTTGGGGGAGAAAATAATCCTTCTGTTGTCAGGAGACCAACAGCAAATCATAGTTAAGATAAAAACTAATTAATAGCTAAAAGTGTTCAGTGTTAGTACTGAGTGACAGTGGAGGAGAGCCACACTTTTATAACCTTAAATCTAAATTCTGGCTCTTTGTTTCAGGTGACTTAGCAACTCTATCTCCCCCCATCCACATCTTGTTCTCTGTTTCCCCTGAAGATGAGCAATTTCTACAGAGCACTCCTAATCTCCTTTCATTGTTTGTTTAGAAAGCTGGAATCTAATGGACCATTAATTTTAGCCCTCTTTCCTCACTCTTTAGGCGAGGCACTATATGCAGATGCTTCCAAAGGAGAAGCAGCCTGTGGCTGGCTCGGAAGGGGCTCAGTACCGCAAGAAACAATTGGCCAAGCAGCTGCCTGCTCATGATCAGGACCCTTCCAAATGCCATGAGCTAACACCTAATGAGGTGAAGCAGATGGAGCAATTTGTGAAGAAATACAAGACCGAGGCGCTGGGCGTGGGTGATGTCAAGCTTCCCAGTGAAGTGGAAGGGAAAGCCGAAGAGAAGAATGTCCTAAGTAATGGCAAGAAGGGAACCTCCACTACTGTAGGAGCCATGGAAGACAAACAGGCTGGTCAGAAAGGAACTCAATATGTAAGTGGTTGATGCATGTGTACATGAGTGTGCGTGTTCAGACAGCAGATCAAAGAAAATAAATTATTTGGAAGTTTATTCCCTCATAATGTGCTTCCTGTATTTGCAGCTTAAAGTATTATAATTTTGTCTCTTTTAAAAAAAGAAATGAAAGTTTTTGCTTGCATAAAATCCTATCCCTTTAGATCAGTGGTTCTCAACCTGTGGGTCGGGACCCCATTTGGGGTCGAACGACCATTTCACGGGGGTCGCCAAACCATGCTGTCTGCCATTTTTTTCCCTTTTCCCTAGCTGTTCTACTCCCTCTTGTTGGTGGCCACACCCACTTGGGGGTCACCACAACATGGGGAACTGTATTATGGGGTCATGGCATTAGAAAGGTTGAGAACCACTGCTTTAGATGTTATTATTTTAAGGGGGTTTTCTGCAAACTAAAATTGATAGAACAAAAATAAACACCTATGGTGACCAGGACTGGTGATTACTGATAGGAGAGGGATCCACAGAATCTGACAATTTCTACTACTGGTTAGACTTTAATGAAAAAAATGATCTTAAGAAATCATCTAGGCCAGCCCCAAGCTCAGTGCAAGGATCTTTCTTTTAATAAGTAACAGAGATGTAACAGTGTAAGATTTGTTTAAATACCATTAGGGGCATCCACCATATATTAGACAGCCTCAATTAAAAAAAAATTCAAAAGCTGAGCCAAAATATCCACTTCATAATTAGAATATCTTTTGGGCAGCAACAGAGAGCAATTCAACCATGCAGTGCTCTTACAATAATATTAATATAACATGCCCAACTGGAGATCTGCATAGAGATCAATATTTTGTCTTTTGCTGGTAAGCAAGCTATATTTAGATGAGAGACATTAGTTCCCCAAAGAGGTGTGCTGTATTATTTCTTTTTAAATATTTTTCAAGAGGAAAACTGATAACCCTGCAGGAAAACAAATCTCCCTAGAGGTGGATAGAGGAAACTGACCATTGAATAGAAGCCAACAAAAGAAAGCCATTCTTGTTTCCTCTTTTTCCCACTTAGTTTAAAAAGAAGGTGCTTTGGTACCACTTTAAAATTGAATTTACAACTTCCTCATTGTTTGTTTCAATCAATGAGTCATGAAAACAGACACACCAAAAAGCCAGTGTGCTATATAGATACAGAAGCAAATCCCCCCCTCAGTTTATTGATGCTCATGGGGAGAGTTTCTCAACCCAGCATTCCACATATGATTGAGGTGGGGGAAAATATGATGAAATTTTGATAACCTGAGATTTAGGCACTTTTCTCTTTCTCCAGAGTGGCCATAAAAAGCAGACTTCGAATATCTGTTTTATATATTATCATTTTCTGAAATCCAAACTGAGAAATAAAAAAGGCAAATAGTTGTAGCCTAGCGTAATGTTTTTTAGCTTGGCAACTTTAAGATATGTGGACTTCAACTCCCAGAATTCTCTAGCCAGCAAAGGTTGAGAAACACTGGTCCTAGTGCTTTTGTTTGAAAGTGTGTTCAACTTTAGGCGACAATAGGAAGTTTCCTGGAAGGCAGTGAACAATTTCAACTGTTTCAGGGACTTGTGCCAATCACATACTTCCGTAACTTTCCAAAGGTAGGAAATTCATGAAAGACCATCAGTTTATGGTCCATAGTATGTTCTTGTCACATATAATGATAAACAGGACTTCGTTTTTTAAAAAAAGTTGTTGTGTTCTAACTTTTCTTTGCAACCATATCAGGAAATATATTTCAACAATATTCTTATCTGTTGCTTATAAATGTTTTCTAATGTCTGAGTTCAAACTTTACAAAACTTGATTGTCAGTCTTTGGGGTCTTTGGACTCCTTGCTACATCTCAGGCTGATTTACAAATTAATTTAAAAGATCTATTCAACTAAAATATGAGCTAGAGCATAGATTAAAAAGAGCTTTGGAGTGTAATTAGATTACATGTATTGCTTCTAGGGCATTCTGGAATATTACCTTGTTACCAATACTTTGTGCTCCCACAATAACTCTGAGATATGATAGTTGACTTTCTCACATTTTTCATTAATCTAATCTGATAAATGGAATTTGCAAAAGGAGAATGGTTAGGAACTAATAGTCCATATATTCAGCTACAATTTCTAATATACCTTATGATTGGTCTGCTAGAGGTTGGAATTTGGATCGTAAGAGGAGCATAGAATTTCCTTCTCATGCTAAATCATGAACTATTCAGTAATTGAAGATTCATCACATATCCAGCCATCACCTTTAAGGCTGATTTAAGACTAGCAAATTTTCAAATCTCTTATATAAACATATATCAAAAGACCCAGTAGTTCAAGAAGAAAAAAACAGGAATCATCTACAACATATAGTGTAAAGACTCTATAACAGCTACTATGTAGGACAGGCAAGCAGAAGAGTGCTTCCATGAACACTAAGCAGCCACAAAACACGATGAAAACTCCTTAATTTCACAACACATGGACAATCTCAAGCATAGTTTCAACTAGAAAACTCTGAGATTCTATACCAAACTAAATCTTAAAATACTAGGGAATTCTTGGAAGCGTGGCCCTGAGATAAATAATCCATCAACGGGCACATGAAATCACATTTATACATCATTCAAAAGGAATTAAAAAAGTCTAAAAGAGACTCAAGAGACTAAAAATGACAAAAGCTAAAAAAAAAAAAGGGACAAGAAAGACCAGCAATTAAAACCCAGATAGGCAGGGATTTGCACCAGGATTGTTGTTGTTAGTTGCGAAGTCGTGTCCGACCCATCGCGACCCCATGGACAATGTTCCTCCAGGTCTTCCTGTCCTCTACCAGCACCAGGATTAAAACCAGACAAAGAAGCAGTAAGCAATATCCTAATCAAGAAACTATCAACTCAGACAAACAATCAAGCAGTAAACAATAGCCTAATCAAAGAACTGCCAAGGAGAAAAGAACTCCCTACTAATTCTGACAGGGCAAGCTACTGCATATGACCAAACCCCATTCTTTTCTAGCACAGAAGATGTTACTTTGCCAGATAATGAAACACCTGCAAGAAAACAACCCAACTCAGAGAGAACCAAGAACTCAATAGTTTATTTAGCTGTTACTGTATCTCCCAATTCGAATATCTTTTCCTTTTCACGTTTTGTGTGTTGTACTGATCTTTTATGCTTTTAATCTACTTACCATCCAGAGTTGTTCTGAATGGATTGCCTACATACTCTCCTACAAGTATGATTAAATGAATAAATAAATACCGTAATAGTTCAGTTCTCCAGTTAAGCAGACTCCAGTGTGATTTTTGTGGTTTCTTTGCAGTTCTGTTTCCGGTGCAATCAAAATATGAAAGAAGGTGATCCAGCTGTGTATGCTGAGCGGGCTGGATATGACAAACTCTGGCATCCTGCTTGCTTTGTCTGCTGCACCTGCAGTGAACTCCTGGTAGATATGATCTATTTCTGGAAAAATGGGAAACTCTATTGTGGCCGACACTACTGTGACAGTGAAAAACCTCGCTGTGCTGGATGTGATGAGGTGAGCAAGAGTCTTCCTAGTTGTTCTTTGGTGCCCAGAAGAAGTAATGACCCATGAGGCAAGAATCCCTTTTGCCTAGTTTTCTATCTCCTAAGATTGGCCACCAATGCCAGATATACTCTGGTCAGAATCTGAGTGTGATGGATCTGCTTAGCAATTCTAGCTTTTAACTTTGCCAAATTCTTTTTTTGTACAAAGAGAAAAAAAGTTAAAGATCTCCATGCAACTTTGAATTCCATTGGCAGATTAATTCCTTTGACTCTTGAAATAATTTAATTGGTTGACCTTAACTGCCATGTGTACAGACATGTTTCTGAGTTCAGAGGCATTCTTTTGGTACTACCAGCCAGTACTGAATAAAGTAGAAGATAAGGCATAGAAGCCAACATACAGAAGTTTGGATTCACCTGAATTTTGGATAATGGGGGATGAACTATTTTGCCCAGGAGAGGCTTTAGGAACATTCTTGATAGAACAGTCCTCATGGATCAGGCCAAGGTGCATTTTATTAGAGCATTTTTTCCCATTTCTAATATGTCCTTTTTAAAAAAATGTGGGGACCAGAAATTGCATGGTATTTCAGATGCAAATATGTAATAAGTTTCTTCATTGTCATTACAACATTCTCATTTTTATTTTTGCCTGCTTTTCTAAAGGATCCTAGCATGGAATTATATTTTTCCCCAGATTGCTGTATTCTGAGTTGACATTTTTCTTGAAATATCACAAGAATATTTTTCCTATTGGTTCTAAGTATAAAGTTATAGTTTTTGCCCTAATGTGTATTCCTTTGTGCTTACTTAAACTGAACAATGGATAATGGTTTAAACCAATTTTATAAAGTTAACTATGAATTCTTATCAGCTTACCCAAAATAAAAGTAAGACTGTGTAAGGACCCACCCCACTTTGCATCTTAAGAAGACAGAACTCTTGGAATAGCTCTTCCAACAGGAATCCTTTATTAAGAGAAAATGGTTGCAGGCATGCTAGACAGGACTTGGGGTTCAAGCTCTCCCATTCAAGGTTTTAAGGGGTTCCCCAGTAGTCCCACCCAATCAACCCCCCTTCCAGTGATAGTTTCAAGTATCACAATTCCATCCCCTTTCTTCTTCCGTCTGGATGGAGACTTCAGATAACTACATGAAAGGCAATTACTCTTCTTTGATATGTTAAAGCTTAGAGGCCACAATAAACACACATTCAGTCCTTTGAAGTGTGCTGAAGGAAGTGAGGGCCATAAAGCCCCTTTGCTCTCCCCCTTTTCTCCCTCTTATGGCAGAATCCAGAGAAGGCAGAATTGGGAGTTTCTATGTTTGATAATTAAAGATGAAATATAATTGGATTCTGACATCCGGCCCCTCTTAACAATAAGAGAGATCCACCTGAAAGAAAACACAAGTAAAAAATTTAGTTAGGCTTGTTAGGATACTCTGTGTGAAACTTCTTCAATAGCTTCGGGGCTCTGACGTGACGTTTATGGACCCACTCATTTTGTGAGGCAGGGAGGTGTTTCCAGGCAACTAGGTACTGAGTTGTTCCACGATATCTCCTAGAGTCAAGGATCTCTTTTATTTCGAAGTGTTGTTCCCCCTCCACCATGATTGGAGGTGGTGGGGGGGGGATTTTTGGCCGTAGAGGTGACTGATGCTCTCTTTTCAGCAAGCTGCAATGAAAAATTGGGTGTATTTGCCTGAGGTTTTTGGGTAATTCTAATTCTACTGTTACTGGATTTATGATCCTTTTAATTGGAAAAGGTCCTATATATTTTGGTCCAAGTTTTTTACAGGGCTGTAGGGACTTTAGGTATTTTGTAGATAAGTACACCATTTCTCCTATAATGAATGGTGTAGGCTCAACCCTTTTTTTATCGGCTTGTGCTTTGTATGCCCGCCTAGCTTCATCTAGTGATTTTCTGACTATTGGCCAGGTGTTTTGTAGGCTTTCCATCCATTCTTTCAGTGAAGGGATCGTTGGTTCTTTTGGGGTTAACTCTGGCATAGGGTTGAAACTTTGGCCGTTGGCTATTTGAAAAGGAGTGTAGCCTGTGCTGGAGTGGACTGCATTATTGTAGGCAACTTCTGCAAAAGGAAGTAAGTCCGTCCAATCACTCTGTTGGAAATTTAAAAAACATCTCAAATATTGCTCAAGTACCGACTGGCAGCGTTCCGCTTGTCCATCTGTCTGAGGGTGATGGCTAGATGTCAGTCCCTGAGTGGTCCCTAAGAGGGATAAAAATTCCTTCCAAAATGTAGACGTAAATTGCACTCCCCTATCAGAGATGATGCGTTGGGGTGCCCCGTGCAATCTGTAAATGTGCTGGATAAAAAGTTTTGCTAAGGCCTTTGCAGTGGGAATTTTTTGGCAAGGGATAAAGTGCACCTGTTTGGAAAATAGGTCCGTGACTGTCCA
This sequence comes from Crotalus tigris, assembly GCF_016545835.1. Lineage (NCBI taxonomy): Eukaryota > Metazoa > Chordata > Lepidosauria > Squamata > Viperidae > Crotalus > Crotalus tigris. The sequence goes on along the minus strand of NW_024096553.1, from coordinate 1,081,038 downwards.
GATAACAGTATTCCCATTGCTTTCAGGCAATTCCACTATAAAATCCATGGCTATTTCCCTCCAGGGGGCTGAGGGACTTGCCACTGGTTGTAACAGCCCTGGCGATTTCCCTTGCAACCTCTTTGCTGATGCACAGGTTGGGCAGCTGGCAACATAACTTTCTATGTCCTTTTTTATTGATGGCCACCAAAATTGCCGTTTAATTAAGTGTAAAGTTTTTACAAATCCAAAATGCCCTGCTGATTTTGTGTCATGGCAAAGTTGCATGAAAGTTAGTCTTTGAGTTGTTGGTATATATAACTTTTCCCCTACCCAAGGCAATCCGTCTCTCATTGTGCACACATGTTTGTTTTTCTGGAACCAATCATCTGTTTCCAAACTTTTTCTGAATTCAATCCCAGTTTGGCTGTCCAGTTGTGGTTTTATTTTGGCTTGGGTTCTTGTGGTTACTGGCGCTGCCAGTTGTGATTCTGCCATTATTGGTCTAGAGTCTGTGGTTCGTGCGCTGTTATATTGGGGCATGCGAGATAGTGCATCTGCCAGGAAGTTCTTTCTTCCTGGTAAATGTTTGAGCTTAAATTGGAATTGGTGAAAATGCTGGGACCAGCGGGCTTGTTTGGGATTGAGTTTCCTGGAAGTTTTCAGGGCTTCTAAATTTTGTGATCAGTCCATACCTGGAAGGGGATTTTGTTGCCTTCCAGGAACTGTCGCCACGTGAGTAATGCCCAACGTATCCCATAAGCCTCCTTCTCCCATACGGGCCAGCGCTGTTCTGTTTCCGTGAGTTTCTTAGATGTATATGCACAGGGTTGCAATACTGCATCATCATTTTCTTGTAATAGCACAGCCCCCACTGCCACATCACTTGCATCTGCCTGTATTATGAAGGGCTTGTCCATATCTGGGTGCCTTAGTACTGGTTCGGCAGAAAAAAGTCTCTTTAGTCTCTCAAACGCTGCTTGGCACTCCATTGTCCATGTTAGTGGCTGGCTAGGTTTTACTGAGGATGTTCCCTTCGTTTTTAGTAAGTTGGTGAGGGGCAAGGCTATCTGTGCAAATGAGGGGATGAATTGGCGGTAAAAATTTGCAAAGCCCAGGAAACTTTGTAGTTGTTTTCTTGTGCGGGGTGGTGCCCATTCTAATACTGCTCTGACCTTCTCTGGGTCCATTTCAATGCCCTGTGGGGATATGCGATAGCCTAGGTAGTCTATCCTTTCCTGGTGGAATTCGCATTTTGAGAGTTTGGCATATAGGTGAGCGGCTCGCAGCTTCTTTAAAACCGCTCTGACAAGTTTGACGTGTTCTTCTTTTGTTTCGGTAAAGATAAGAATGTCGTCCAAGTAAACAAGGACCCCCTTAAACAGGTGCTCCCTTAGAACGTCATTGATTAATTGCATAAAGACTGCAGGGCCCCCTTGTAATCCAAATGGCAAGACTTTGAATTGATAGCACCCCATGGGGCAGTTAAATGCAGTCTTCCATTCGTCCCCTTCCTTGATTCTCACGCGATAGTAAGCTTCCCTTAAGTCTAGTTTAGAAAAAATTTTCCCTTTCGATAGGTGTGACAGCATGTCTTTCATGAGGGGCAGCGGGTATAGGTTGCTTTCACTGATTGTGTTCAGGGCCCTATAATCCACGCATAAACGTAAAGAGCCATCCTTCTTCTCTCTAAAAAGGACCGGGGCAGCCACTTTAGGCTTAGCTGGTTCAATGAAACCTCTCTCCAGGTTTTTTTTTATAAATCTTTCCATTTCCTCCTTCTCCTTTGGGCTCATGGAGTATAATCTGGGTTTCGGGAGTTTTGCCCCAGGCTTGAATTCAATGGTACAGTCTGTGGGTCGGTGGGGGGGAAGCTCATTCGCCCTCTCCTCACTGAAGACTTCAGCAAGGTCCCTATATTCCTCTGGTATTTCTGTTAATCTTTTTTCCTCTCCTATGGATGCTTTTTCTATTCTTGATTCTGGTAGCCTCTCTTGGGGTTTTAAGTCCATAGGGTCCCCCTTCGGGAATTTGATTTCTGTCGTCCTCCAATTTACCCAGGGGTTCCATTTTTTCAACCATTCCATCCCTAGAATCATTGGGCATTCCATACCTGGGGTCACCACAAACGTTAAGTCCTCTTCATGGTTGCCCAGGGAGAGGTGTATTGGCAGAGTGGCTAGGGTAGCTGGCACCCCCCCTGCTATGGATCCATCTAGCTGGCCAAATGAGATTGGTTGTTCCAGTCTCCTGGATGGGATGCCCAGATTCCCCACTAGTGTTGGGCTAATGAGGCAGCGGGTGCAGCCAGAGTCTATTAAGGCTTTCACCTTCACAGCTTCGGGCATGGGGGGGATTAATATAGTCACTGTTTTGAAGATGGGTGTGATGCGTCCACTTACCAGGGGTTCGCCTTCCGAGCTGTCATCTGAGGCATCCACCGTCCCTGTGGTGTAGGCTGGAGTTCTTTCCCCTTGGTGAGCAGAGGTGGGGTTTTCTGCAATTTCCATCATTTTCATGGCTGTTTCTTTTGGCTTAGCTGAATACCCTCTGGGTTTGTTGATTGGGGATCTGTCTGGGTTGTGCTGGGGGGCCTTTGAGCGGCATTCTACAGCTCGATGCCCTTCTCTTCCGCACTTGAAACACCCCATCTGCTTCTTGGCTGTATCCGATGATTTCACCGGTTGGTGTGTCAGCTCAGGCGGGGGGCGGCTCCATTGTTTTCCTCGGCGATGCCTCTTCAATATGTCGATCTCTGCTTCCTCTGCCAAGACGTACCATTCCTCAAGTCGATGTGGGTCTCCTCGGGGCAGGCAAGCATCATATAGATCATAGTTTAGTCCGTCTTTGAAACGGCCAAGGAGGATGTCTTCTGGCCAATTCAGTTTGCTGGCAATGGCTCGGAATTCTTGTGTATACTCAGCCACTGGGCGTTTGCCCTGCCTCATCGTTGTTATTCTTTCACGGGCTTTGCGATCAGCCAGGGGGTCTTCAAACCGTCTTCTCAACGAGGACATGAAACGGTTGAAGTTACTGAGTTCTGGGGCATTGGAGTCATGCAGGTTCACCACCCAATCTGCAGCTGGTCCATCCAGGGCAGATTGCACGATCCGGATGCGGGCTTTGTCGCTGGGGATGTCCTGCCCATATTCCTCCATGTAGCTGAGGACTTGGGTTAGGAAAAACCCCAAGCGTGTTGGCTCCCCTTTGAATTTCACCTCCAACGGTGGACGTCTTGGAATGGATCGGTGCCTCCATTGTGGGTGGTAGTGTCTTCCGTCCAGATTTCCATCTGTGGTCCGGTAGGGGGTGGGAGCTCCTGGATCAGTAAATGTCCCTGGGGTTGCAGGTTCCACGTCCCCCTCGGTGTCTCTCCCTTTGTGGCTCCAGGAACTGGGGCGGGCGTAGGGCTCAGGAATCTCCTCTCCTAGGGAGCTGAGAGTTCTCTTCATCAGGTCAATAGCTCTCTCTAGGATCCAGTCTGAGTACGGCATACAGCTTCCTCCCTCTTCACTTGCGTGCAGGGATTTCTCCATCTCCTGCTTCCATTCTGGTTGCTTGGTCCCCCGTCTCAGGGTCACTTTTCTTGATTCCTTTCCCCACTCGCTTTTCTTTCCAACGCCCATCGACCAGCGAGGCTTGTGGTCCTGTGTCTCCACCACTTCTTCTTCTGAGAAATCTGGCCTCTCGGATCCCAACATCTGGCAAGGTTCCAACTGGGTCAGCGGCTCTCTTTCCAGGGAGTTTTCTCCCTCTCTTGCTTCGTTGTCTGACATGGTAAATTTTTGCAAAATCCCCCGGCAAGGGTCTACCTTCCAGGTGGATTAATTTTGCAAGTCCTGTCTAATGTAAGGACCCACCCCACTTTGCATCTTAAGAAGACAGAACTCTTGGAATAGCTCTTCCAACAGGAATCCTTTATTAAGAGAAAATGGTTGCAGGCATGCTAGACAGGACTTGGGGTTCAAGCTCTCCCATTCAAGGTTTTAAGGGGTTCCCCAGTAGTCCCACCCAATCAACCCCCCTTCCAGTGATAGTTTCAAGTATCACAATTCCATCCCCTTTCTTCTTCCGTCTGGATGGAGACTTCAGATAACTACATGAAAGGCAATTACTCTTCTTTGATATGTTAAAGCTTAGAGGCCACAATAAACACACATTCAGTCCTTTGAAGTGTGCTGAAGGAAGTGAGGGCCATAAAGCCCCTTTGCTCTCCCCCTTTTCTCCCTCTTATGGCAGAATCCAGAGAAGGCAGAATTGGGAGTTTCTATGTTTGATAATTAAAGATGAAATATAATTGGATTCTGACAGACTGTTTATTTAGACATATTAGGCTTCATAGATAAATTCCATAACTACAATGCACTCATTATAAACAGTAGCCTTAAAAAGGCCCTGAATTTCTTTTCTAAGCTTATCTCAGTATAATGTTATTTTTAATTGAGAACTACTCTGTAAATCAGAAAACTCTTAAATAAACTTGTCCTAGTTATAACACTTAGTCCAGGTGTTCTTCACTTCAGACTGATGTGTGCCTCTCTCTTCTGTTACACACTGTTTTGCCATACAGATGGTATGGCTGATAAATTAATTATCCTAGTATCATTCAGTGAGAATTACATTCTGTAAGATCAATTCAATGCATCAGTTGCACATGGCAATTCAAATGACACATTATAATTTCCAGAAATGTTTAGCATTAACCAGAGCTACAGTTTTCTACTGCTATATAAAAATAATTTGTTGTTAACTGAAATTGAAATGAGAAGGATGGCTATTCTTCATTTTCATTTTTTTAAAAGGGACCCTAAAAAGTTTTATTTAAAAATCCTGTCTATTAAATAGAACAAACTAATACCACACCATGACATGTAGGAAGCAATTCTTAGTACATGTGCTGTGGTAGAAGAAAATAATTGTGCAAGTATATTAATGTGAACCTGGTAACTGTCTTTCCTCTAGCTTATTTTCAACAATGAGTATACACAAGCTGAAGGTCAAAACTGGCATCTGAAGCATTTCTGCTGCTTTGATTGTGACTGTGTCTTGGCTGGAGAAATCTACGTCATGGTTAATGAAAAGCCCATCTGCAAACCCTGTTATGTGAAGAATCATGCTGTGGTAAGAAAATCTAGCTTTGCCTGGAATATATAACTACTGTGTAAAGTTACATATTTAAGTGAACTTTCACAAATCTTGTTTCATGAATAGTTCCTTGAAAGACCATTTTCCAGGAGAAAAATAAGAGACAATACAATCTTACACATTGTAAATCGTACTATTAATAAGATAATGCAATAATACAGTATGTAACAACTACTAGCTGATTCCCAATCTTCCTTTTTAGATTTTTGAGAAAGTGATGGTGATTGTAAAGGTTATCAGGACCTTTTTCATTCAGGATTCAGAATGGGAATTCTGGGCATGAGCAGAAATTGCACTGATCACCCTAATGGTTGGCCTATATCCGATGTTTGATATAGGAGGGTACTCCTTCTGGTCCTTTTAGATTTTTTGATAGCCTTGGCTATTGTCACTCATGTTTGCCTCCAAGACTGCCTGCAACTGTTGAGAGTCAGTATCTGCAAGTTTTGAGAATCAGAGGCATTCTTTTAAAGTACTTCAATTCCTTCCTATTCAACCTCTATATCAGTGGTTCTCAACCTGTGGGTTGGGACCCCATTTGGGGTCGAATGACCATTTCACAGGGGTCGCCAAACAAGGCTGTCCGCCATTTTTTCCCCTTTTCTTTGGCCACACCCCTGGCACCTGGTGATGTATAAGTGGTTGGGGGTCACCACAACATGGGGAACTGTATTATGGGGTCGCAGCATTAGAAAGGTTGAGAACCACTGTTCTATATGAAGCTGTTAAATAAGTTCATATTTCAGTTCAGCTTATAGGACCTTCCCTAATGACACCCAAACATCATCATTCTAAGTTAGGTGGGAATTCAGTAGAAATGCTGGCATGGTGTGTCAATAGAAATTCTCAGTCATCCAAGTCATAGTTATCCCAAAGGTGCTTTTTCACGAGGCAACTGAACTTTCTTTGTTTTCCTTGAAGACATTTTGCTTCTCATCCAAGAGCTGAAGAAGCTTCTTGAATGAGAAGTGAAACATCTTCAAAGAAAAACAAGAAAGTCCAGTTGCTTGTGAAAAAAGCACTTTTGGGCTGGCATGGTGTCAAAAACAAGACTTACTCCAGCAGCATATAAGATTGAACTATTATAGAATAGAGTACGTGCTCTAACATCAGCAATATGATTATTAATTTCAAGCTGTCTTTGTATGGTGGTTTGAGCACAGCTTTGAAATCAGGAGGGGTATGGTTCAGTAGTAAGGCATGTGTTTTGCACTTGGGCGGTCCCAAGTTCAATTTCTAGGTAGAGTTGGAAAAACTCCTGCCTGAAATCCCTAAGAACCGCTAATTCGCAAATATTGATGATTTTGGACCATTGGTCTGACACAGTATGAGTTGTTCCACAGTAGTTAAGGACTGGTCTAGGATCAAGAATATTGAATCCTAAGGTGGCCTTCAGCTATGAAAAAACTTTGGGGCATTTATTTTCTTAGTCCAGCCTACTCTCACAGACTTGCCATTACAATAATAAAAATGAAGGAAGACCCCATTAGCTCCTGGAGGAAAGATGGCATATAAATCAAGAGAACTTCCTGTGTTCTATATGGGAGCATCTGTGCAAGTAAATACTACAAAAATGCAGAGGAGGATAGACAAGTTGAACCGCAATGGTCTTCCGTGACTACTAAAACTCTTTCTGAACACAGTTCCTGAAAATCAGAACATAGTTTTTCCAGATAGGAAATGAGAGAAAATTGTAGTATATACAATTATATATATATAATCCTTCAAGTGAAATTAGTATAGGGTGGGAAACCAAATCTCCAGCCACAAGCCAAGAAAATCAGAAAATTCCATGCTCTTAACTTACTGTTGCTCACTTTGCATCATTATTGCATGCCCTATGGTCCTCTCCCAGAAATGTTAGGTATGGTAGTATCTTAGTATGGTGAATAAAGAATTGTCTTATTGTCTAAAACAGGCACGCTGGCTGAGGAATTCTGGAACTTGAAGTCCACAAGTCATAAAAGGGCCAGGTTCGAAGACCCCTGGTCTAAAATATTGTATCTGTTTGTGAAGCAGAAATAATACAAGATACCTGGTTTCTCACTTCCTTTATTCTCAGAGATTGAAAATATAGTTTAACACTGACTCTTTCTCTTTAGCTGCTCCTGTTGGTGAATGAGAAAAGGGAGATGGTTAATCTGCATTTGTAAATGTTAAACCAGAATTCTGAGCAATTCCGATCTGTTCTTATAGTGTAAATGTGACCATCATAATGTAATTTATTATTCCAAAAGGTAAAATTGAATATATATAGGTAAGCATCAGAGAACCTTGAAGATGGACTTCCAGTTCCGGATTGCGGCGCTCCTAGTCGCATGAGGAGATTCGTCTCCTCGTCAGCTAGCTTCCCTCCACCAGTAGACCCTTATGCAGGTGTAAAGTTGCCCTGGAGGGTGCGACTTCTGTTGAAGAGGCTTTGCTCGGCTGTGGAGGAGCAGTGGCTCCTCCAGCTGTCTGGGCCATCTCTGAGGGCCGATGGAGAAGAAGATCGGCCAGTAAAATGGCCGATCACCTAGCCGCTAGAAACCGCAAGTCAAAGAACAGCTAAGCTTGAAAACCCACCGTGGTGAATCTGGGTGAGATTTTTCTTTCTTTCTTTCTTTCTTTTTTTTTTTTTTTGCCTGTAAGAGCCCTGTTGGAATTATTTCCCTGGCTTGGAAAAGCAGCTTCTACATGTTGGGGAAGAAAGGCGAACAAAAGAATAGAACAAAATTTTAAAGACTGTTTTGGGGTACTGAAAATTTTTTTTCCTAAGAATTGTACTATCTGTCTATGCTGTCGTTCTTTTTTTTTTTTTTTTTTTTTTTGAGCGGTATTATTATCTTATATTGGAAGAATATTTCTTGCTCCACTTTTTCCTTAAAAAATAGAAAAAAGGGAAAAAATGACTCTTGAAAAAGATTTCTTAGCTTACTGAGGACATCTACTGGTTAAAAGCTAATATTGTAATTGTTGACTATTTGGAGATGAGATGGTTTTGGCCTTCAAACTGTTTTTTAAGAGAAAGATAACTTGATGCAGCTGAACAATTTTTAAAATGGAGCCGCATTCACATTTAAATTGTAAACTTATTCTGGAAAAGATCTATGAGGCTAAAGAAGAAATATGTGCTACAATGAAATAGTTTACTACAGAATTAAGAGCCAGAATCTCTCCTTTAAACTTCAAAATTGACTTTCAGACTACATCTGATTACTCTATAAAACAGATTACACAAGAAGAGGACTTAACTGAGAATAAAGAGAAATTGACTTCGCTTTATAAGCAGTTCACCTATAGTGTTGAGGACCAGAAAAAGCAAAGACTGAGACTTGATATGTTAAAGCAACAAGACTTTATGGTTAAGAGAAACAGAGAGCCAATGCAGAGGCCAAGATGGTTTTCACTGATCCAGATGATACTACAAGCAATAAAGAGAGACTTATCATCTGGAAGGGAAGCTCTGCTATGGAAACCTACCTGGCATAAGAAGAAGCCCAGAATAATACTGAAAAGAAGTGAAATTTAAAATTTTATGTAATGGATTAAAGGCAATCTAGAATCATGGATTGATTTAAGGACTAAGATTATGAGCTAGATGTAAGAGAAACAGGCAACTAATGGAAGATATATAAGGTTTATTTATATGAAAATTATTATTTTTAATAAGATGATTTATTTGTTTGATGCCCAATGGATTGAAATGATTTAAGGTTTGATATTATCTTGTCAGCTTAAAGAGATTGATTGATGGATTAGGTGTGTCTAGGATAGATCAATATTTTAGCTTAAAAAGGAGATATTTTTAGGTAATGGATTAAAGATAATCTAGAATTATGGGTTGATTTAAGGATTAAGATTGTGAGTTAGAAGTAAGAGAAAAAGAGGTGATTAATGGAATATGTATTAAATTGATTAAGAATGTGTTTTTTTTAGGACAATAGGTTTACTTGTAAGAAAATTATTATGTAATCTTGAGCTAATCTAATGATGATTTGTTTGTTTGATAACATGGATGTTATTAGTTATGACAATTAATTGGATGAAATTTGAATTCTGTCTAATGGATTGAAATGATTTAAGGTCTGATTTTCTTCTGTCAGCTAAAAGAGAGTGATTAATTGATGGTTTAGATACGTATAGGATATATTAATATTTTATTTTAATTAAGGGATATTAGGGAAGAAGAAATAAATAAGATTTATGATAAAATTAAGAAACTAGAACATATTTGGAAGGGATACCCAAATTGATAATGTTTGTACTTAAAGTTAATTTGATTATGGTAGTGTAAATTTATAAAGCTTTAAAAACAAGTATAGGTTGAATAAATTTAAGCTAGAATTGGACTATTTTAGATAAATTATGTTACTTAAGGGAAAAAGAGAGGGAATACTTGATGTATTGATTGAATTATGTATATACGTTTTGTCTTTGGATGTTTGACTACCTTAACACCATAGTGTGTCTTGAGCACTTTGTCTTAAAAATTTAAAAAAACAATAAAATTTGTTTAAAATAAATAAATAATGTAATTTATTATTCCAAAAGGTAAAATTGAATATATATAGCTAAGCATCAGAGAACCTTGAAGATGAAGTTCTTATTCCCACTTAGTTACTTAGAAGTAAACACTATTGAATTCAGGGTTGAATTCAATCGCTTTGTTGTGATAGCTCTGACAAGAATGGATTGTTGATTGTTCATTTAAGTGTTGTGATCTACTGAGAAATAGGTTTTATTGCATTTTGTGATGTTTTCATCTAGATAATCCCACAAAATATTAGAATTGTATCTTAATATTCAGTTTATATTTTTTGTCAGCTGTAATAATTTTAAATGTTTTAAATCTTGCCAAATATTCCATCTTGTGGTTAGGTATTATCCACTATGACTCAACTGTACCTGCTCAGATTTTATATTAAGGAACTCATAGGTCCATATGCAACTATAGAATAGGCATGTCAGTTTGCACAAGCAAAAGTTTCTTTGAAGAACTGAGCAAAGCAGCTATTTCCATAAGCAAAAAAACTGCTCTATATACAATGTAATCTTGAATAGAATTTATCTCAGTGAGACATTAAGCTATTGCTACATTTAGAATTGCTTTAAATGTTACAGTAAGAACAAGTGAGCATGTGAAAGAAACAGGAAGATCAGGGAATAATAATGTCTAGCACATAAATGTTCAGCTTTGAAGGATGGATGATCACAAGAATATAAGATATTATATTGATGAATTGCAAGTATTTGAACATTGAATTTCCAGGGAGACTTCAGATTTTTGCTTTTTAGTCTGCTATTTAATCCTGATGTGTATACAATTATTGTGATATTTATTTTTATGTTACAGTTTTGTGGATTGTATTTTGGTGAACTGCTTTGAGTCAGCTATGCTGCAACATCTTAAAAGCCACAGCAATGAATGAATCCCAGACAAAGCACAAACTAAACATTGAATAACACTATATATGCAGGGCTAGAAAAGGGTGTATCATGTGTGTAGAGAAACAGCCGAGTCCTCTGCTGCCTGCACAGAATTCTTAGCTATGTCTATTGTTGGCTTACAAAATTCTTGTACTATAAAATAAATTGGAGGCAAAGAGATAAAAATTAATATAGACTATGGGAGTGAAAATTTGAAAAGGGAAGTAACCATTCTAATCTCACAGTTATTTCATTCCTCAAAGACTTTTGGAAACAGCCAGTCATGAATAAGTTTCCTACATATATATCTTCAGGGAAGGGACCAATTTCATCTCCATGAGCAACCTGTTCTTGCTGAAAATTTATGGCATACCTTCTTTGTCTTCATACTTTATAGGCAAGTTCTACAGTGAATAATTGGGTCCTAAGCTATAAAGGGCTTTAAAGATTATATCCAGCATCTTGAATTGGCTGTCAGTGCAACTCCTACACTGTAGTAACAGATTAATGTGGTAGAAATAGGTTTGGCTTATTGACAAAAGGGCAGCTGCATTCTACATCCAGAGAATCTTCAAACATACATTGCAGTATTTGAATAAAGTTTTAACAAGGATATGAGTGTCATGACAAGCACTCATCTATTCCAGAAAAGACTGAAACTGGTACATCCACTGAAATTGGGCAAAGGACTTATTAGCCATGGCCTGTTCTTCATGCAATAGCCATTAATCCAGGCTAATGTAAAGCTGTCCTTTCAGAGGGAGCATCCTGAAGCAGCCAGCTTCTGAATTAATAGGTACTCTATCTATCAGCTATCCTAAGCTGATATTACCAATGCAGGCTCTCAAAAGCCTCCAGGCATCTGTTCTTTCACCTAGGATTGTCATGTATCATGTACAGTAGAGGTTGAACAAAATGAGGAAAGGGCTGAGTCCTGGGAGCTCATATGGGGATGCGCAGTCTTGATCTTCATTCCCAAACAATGACTGGAGTTAGGAAGGAAGGAGCAACATTATAAGACATTCTCCCATTACCAACTCTTTCAAGTGACCCAGCAGAATGCAATAGCTGATAGAATCAGATGCTGAAGTATCTAAAACAGTGGTTCTCAACCTGTGGGTCGGGACCCCATTTGGGGTCGAATGACCATTTCACGGGGGTCGCCAAACAATGCAGTCCACCATTTTTTTCCCTCTTTTCCTTAGCTGTGCTACTCCCTTTTATTCTATTGGCTTTTGAAAGCCAATAGAATAGACTCTCTTGAATAGAGTCTAATTCTATTGGCTTTCAAAAGGCAATAGGAATTGTCCAGGCTATCTCTGCCCTGCTGAGCCCGCCAAAAGCCCCATTCTGCAAATGGTGCTGCACCAGTTGAGTAGTCCTCGACTTACGACCGGTTGGGGGTCGCAGCATTAAAAAGGTTGAGAACCACTGATCTAAAAGGACAAGGAGGAACACAGAATTCTCATAATGGATCATTACAGGAGTGATCAGTGCAGTATCCATCATTCTTATTATTTTGTTCTAAATAATGCTGATTAAAAATTATGCACTCCACATTTGAGCTTCCATCCTAGCTAAGAAGCCATCCTTTGTGGTTTAACTTTCTTTGAATTAAAATACCACAGATTGTATGATCACCCATAACTTTCAAATCCTGCATTAAAGTTAGGTGTGAACTAGATTATTCTCGTATAGAATAAGACTCCTAAAATGGATTTAAGGTGGTATGAGGGGTATTGTTGCACGGGGGAAGAACCAATATGCTAAAAATGCACATGCATTTAAGTGTATTGCAAGTAATAAGATCACTGGCATTTTGTGGCATAGATCTAGAAAGGTTGACTAATTTCAACCAGTCAGTTATGAATATTTTGATCTTTGTTACCTTCCAAACTTTGAAAGAAATGAATATTGATTTCCTTTACTCCCCAGGTCTGCCAAGGCTGCCACAATGCTATTGACCCTGAAGTTCAACGTGTAAGTTACAACAACTTCAACTGGCATGCTACCACAGAGTGTTTTCTGTGCTCCTGTTGCAGCAAGTGTCTGATTGGCCAGAAGTTCATGCCAGTAGAAGGAATGGTTTTCTGCTCAGTGGAGTGCAAGAAAAAGATGATGTCCTAATGGGAAGGAAACCAAACTGTGAAACCAAGTTTTGCCTTATTTCAAAGTCCTCTGCATGTCTACTGTATTGGGGGATTTTTAACAAAATCAAAATTATTAAATGGTAAAATCCAAAGATTTTTGTATTACTAGCTTGATTGCTTATGACTTTAGTTCTTAGGCGTTTCTCTGTGCTCTTGATTTCTTGTTGCAAGATGTTTCTCAAGATAGGGACTTCAATGTAGTCATATCCTTCAAAAATGTTCTATAAAAGGATATAGAACCTCAGGCCATTAACACTGGGCTGCATTTTCCATGATGAATGTTGTTGGCCATGAGAATGAATCCTGATGAGAGTTGTGATGAGGAAGACCATTGGCTTTGTACTCTTGTCCTATAGTCCTTAGGTTTTTCTCCTATATTTGACATTATACAGATTCTTCAATAACAAAATATTGATTGGGTATGTTGTAAACCTTATACCTTATACTGGCATTTTCCAACCTAATGCATTCAAATGTGCTTTGTTATAATTCCCACACTTGCCAGCTAATAAAATACACCAATAGTGTACTTATAGTGTGAGTCTCATACTGAATTATACTGATTTAGACTCCATGAATATATGCACACATAAGCTGAGCACCTAGAACTCCATTTATTGCAACTCCCTGTATGTGCCATTATAGCATAGTGTAGGAATTACACTTTTGATATTTTTATTTGCTCAGGGGTTTTTTTAAAGGGTGACATAACATTCAAAAACTGAACCCTTTGCCTTTAGAGTATTATAATACAGTAAGGTATGTGATAGTGGCAAATATCTGTAGCTCGGGTGTAGGATGAAAATGAATGTTCATTCATCAAGCTTGTAGTTTGGTTTCTGGATGTTTTGTTACCAGGCTAGGCAGTGGTGGACTTCAAATACCCGAACAACCAGTTCTCTGTGTGCATGCTACTTCCAGAAATCTGTTCTGGGCCTGGGCCTCCGAGGCCCAGAATGGTCTTCCAGAAGTGGCATCCATGCACTTCCAATGGGCTGTTCTGGGCCTGGGAGGCCTCCCCAGTTCAGAACAGAGTTCTGGAAGCGGAGTCCATGCACTTTCCGCAGTCCGTTCTGGGCCTTGCAAAAAAGGATAGGGCTTCAGCCGGTTCACTGAAGTTAACAAAAAATTAGCTACTGGTTCTACCAAACTGGTGCAAACCAGCTGAATCCCACCACTGAGGTTAGGTAACATCTTCAGGGGGTAGTTTTTGCGTGGTGGTTGGCTGTGTGGTGCATTGTGGTTTGAGAGCTGTGAGTTGGAATACAAATTCTTTTGGATAGCCATTACAGAGAAAGACTGAAGATGTTACCTAGCCTGGTAACGAAATGTTTGGAAACCAACCCACAAGGTCAGATAACAAACCTCCTCCTTCACAATAAGGTATACAGTAGATACTTGCATCAGAAGGGAGCAGCCTTCAAGCATAATTCAGATGATTTTTTAAAAAGTCTTTTAGCTCTCATTACCGCAACAGATTGTACAGCATTTACCAATTCTGGCTGATGCTGAAAAACATTAAGCAGCACCAAATGTAATTAGTATTTATGTTAGCGACAATGATAAAGTTCTAGGACTGTTGGCTGGACATGGACATAGAAGAAAAATATCCTAGAAAAAGGAAAAGGCCAGCTATAATTTTGACAAGAAAACAATCTGTATTTATCTATTATTCCAGTGCTTCAGAGCTGAAGGAAAAATGGTGCTTCAGAGTACATATGGACATGCATATCTCTAGACCTGGGTTCTCATTCACCCTCAAACAGAGAAGCAGTTGAGCTTGACTTGAAAGTGTCTTAATTTAGTTTTCAATGGGCTTTGGGGACAAAAGTCTTGACATTTGTCATTATTTTTCAATATTTACTTAAGAACACATTTTGCTCTTTGGGGTTAGAATGTGAATCTGTAGGAGCTGGATATAAATATGCATTAGTCTTTTCATCCTGTTTTTTCAGGAGGTTGGATTTATTGTAGAATGTGGCCAGTTTACCTTGGGCAATGTAAAACCTTTGATATTAGGGACCCAATTGCCTTTTGTCCTCCAGATAAATGATTTAATTTTTTGTAATCAACATAACAGCAAATCCAGGATTCTGAAATTTTCATTAGCACAAGCTCTTTATTTGTCTTGTTTTTTTATCGCAACATTCTTAAAATATCAAAAGATGTAATTAATTCCATGAGCAATGAGGACATGGGCTGTACAATTCCAATAAACTTTTGAAAGTACAAAAAAACCAAAACTGCTCTGTTATGCTTTGCAATAGCTCTGGGTTTGCTACTTCCCCTTATACTGATTTGCTGAATCAAGTTGGATCAAAAAAGCCATTTGGACGACCTTCATTCATGTAAAGTGTAAATTGCCTCTGAAGCTGGAATAGAGGCTATGTTTGTTGGACAACCCCAAGTTCTCAGATCCTTTTTTCTCTTCATGTATTGTAAGGGGTATTGTTTTCAATGTGATGTTTCTTATATGCAAGCTTGTTCTCTTCTGATTTAAAATTCTGCTTGAACAAATCCACTTGAGTGAAGATGGCTTCCAATTGCTAATGCTTGCCCAGTCAAGAGACCCAAATATAAGATATAGCAAGCATATCTCTGTCCTCTCTTCATATATTCTAGAACCTATTCAGTCAAATATTAATATGCATAAATGGGAAGCTAGTCTTTGCCAAACAGCCAACGTCCTACATACTTTATTTCTAGAGATGCCCCTGGACTTGATCTGCAAAGCAAATACTGACTACTGGGGTTTGGGAGGCATGTGCCTGTCTGCCAAAAACAAACCTTGGGAACTTTTAAGACATGTGCACTTCCAGCCCCAGAATTCCCAAGCCAGCATGGGGAATTTTGGGAGTGGAAGTCCACACATCTTAAATTTGCCAAGGCTGGGAAACCCTAGTCTAGAATAAAGCATATGCATGTGTGTATACAGCCACAGAGAGGAAGACTGCCAGGTTGTAGGGAGCATGTAAGGGGGTAGAAGAAAGAGTGAGGAGTAACCTTACCAATTTGCCTTCTAATCAATTATATCTTCATCATGGGAATTATTTTGTATATGGACATACTTTCTCAAGAATTTGAACTGGCAGCAGCTGTAATATATTCTAAGATGTTCAAATCTGATGCAGAAAAATCAAACACTCCTGAACTTGTTTTTGATGAAAGCACCAGAAATTGAAGTGAGTAAACCAAGAAGTTACCTCATTTCATATCTGTTCAGCCAATGTCTCATTTGATATTCTTTTGAGCAGTGGAAACTTATTGACAACTTGGAATGTATTGAAAATGAACTTAATAACTGAACCACTGTTTTGCATACAAAAAATTTTCAGGTTTAATATCCTAGTAGGATTGGTCAGTTCCTTTATGTGATATCCTGGAGAGCAGCTGTCAGTTTGTATGGGAAATATGACTCAGTTTGATCACTGGGCTGACTCAGAGCTATGTACCAAGCTTTGGTTTCGTGTGATGTAATAAGTAGCATGCCAAATGTAGAAAGATATACACAAAAGATTGCATTGGGGGAAACGGGTAGAAGGTTGGCTTTGTAAACCTTATAAATTTATTTAGTTCAGTTCTTCTAAGATTAGGAACTCTGTATGCATATAAGAAGTGCTCACAAATAAAATATATTGCCGGAATTACATTTTCCTAGTTTTAGATTGCGTGTTTTATTTTCTGCCTTGGCCACTGTAATGAGCATGCTATTCCAGAAGAGGGTGATGTGTTCAAAGATTTAAAAAGAACTTGTTAAATTGAAATTTATACTTTTTACTTTGATGTTTTAAAAAAGACCAGCCTCTTTCCTTTTTCATAACTCTAGACTCTTAATAATAACTGCCTAAATAAGTCCTCCCATAGACTTATAACATATCTGTTGAAGTTTTATAATAACTATATTAATTATATTAGTTATATTATAACTATTATATTAATATTAACTATATTATATGAATAATATTAAGTAGTTGTAAATCAGATATCTGTTTAAAATTCAGTGATTTTAGTATGTACTGTATATAATCTAAGCTTTGATTTGAGTCTATAAAGATTCAGTTTAAAAATTTCAATAGGTTATAATAGAAATTCACCACAATTTCTACAGCTAATTTACTTTTTTTCACATAACAGGAAAGAAAGTAGCAGGTATAACAGTCCCTTTATATCAGGGGTTCTCAACCTTGGCAACTTTAAGACTTGTGGACTTCAACTCCCAGAATTCCTCAGCAAAGCAAAGCTGGCTGAGGAATTCTGGGAGTTGAAGTCCACAAGTCTTAAAGTTGCCAAGGTTGAGAACCCCTGCTTTATATGGTATTAGTACTGCGAAGTTTCAGCTGGATATCTTCAACAGTTTCACCACAATATTTTTTGGTATTATTACCTTGCATCTCTTAATGTGAAGATGATTTTGCATATTAGCTAAAAAAAAAACTAAATGTCTCTCATACCTAAAGTTATAGCAGATGGCAAAAAATGAATGCTAATTCCATAGTGTTGTATTTATTCTGCAGTAAATACATCTATGTACAGACATAGATGTCTTATACAAATAATCAGTGTGTGTCTAAATCATTGTTTCTCGGACTTGGCAATGTTAAGATGCATGGTCTTCAACTCCCAGAATTCCCCAGCCAGCAATGCTCCCCTACCAAGGTTGAGAAACAGTAATCTAAATCAAGGCTGTAAAATCAGAATTTCCAGGGATCCCTTAATGTAGTGCCAAAGCTCTCCAGAAACTACCCCCAACTGTAATTTATAATATACTTAAACAGTGATTAGTGAATTCATGGAAAGTAAGGCTATTGACTTCAACCTAATTTTATCTTTGCTTTTGTCCTGAATACATTTTTTTAGAGTTTAACCCCAAAGGCCAAATGTGAGTCCCACTCTTAAAAAAGATGTATTCCTGTTGTAGATGCATTTATTTATGTCATTTATTTCCTGACTCAACCCAAGCAGACTCTAAGACAGAGATCCCTAATCCCGGTCCATGAACCAGTACCGGACCGCGGCATGCCAGCAACCAGTCTGCACAAACAAGCAAAGCCCCATCCATGAGATGCAGGCAGCACACAAAACCACACACCCTCCAGCCTGCAGAAAAACCTCTCTCCACGGAACTGATCCCTGGTGCCCAAAAGGTTGGGGAACTCTGCTCTAAGGTCTACAGATGCTAAAATTAAAATGACTGCTAATCATAATAATGTAAAATCTGAAAAGTTCACTCCAATGCTGATGGGTGCATGCACTGAACACCTTCTAGCACAACCAGATTTTTGGAAGCTTTTATAAAGCTATGAGTGTGAGCCATCCTCACCTTTAGAAAATGGGGAGAAGCTGTTCCAAAGGAAGACAGAAACTCCTGACATTGTGAAAGGAGGAAACCTTCAGCAGGTGTTCTGACACTGTCCCAATTGGTCTGAAAGAATCCATCTGGGAAAGGTGGGCAATTAGTGTAGCTACACAAACCCTGAGCCTTTCAGAGCTTTTTAAGAAGTGACCAGCATCTTGAAATGAACTATCAAACAACGTATCTCTCCCAGTCAGGGGTTTGAATATTTCTAGTCATTGGTGGATATATGCATAGGGTTATAAGACCCAAGTAAGAACTTAGCATAAGTCAGGCTTGTGTAGAAATCAACAGTTTCTCATCTTTCATTTCTAGGTTTCAAAAAACAAATAAATCTTAGGCTCAGTAGTTAACTAACTCGTTTGTTAGTTGCAACTTGGTCAAAAATGTCGAAGTAACACATGTGATTCTTATTCAAAAAAAATGGATAAGATTTCAATTATGCAGTCTCAGCTGCCATCTTGATTTTTTTGACATCTCTCCCTAAACCAACCCATCCTGCCCTACCAAAATGCCCCTACTTGCTTTAACAAGACCAAAAGCTTTAATAATCTGTGACCTCCTCTCCAGCCGGTCTGACAAGATATTTCTATCTTCCTTAATATGAATTGAGTATTGCAAAAAGGATAAAGCAAGCTGTATCCTGCATGATGCTATTTAATAGGCAGAGCATTGTATTTGTACAAATTATGTTGCAATTTAAATCCAATCCTTTGCTGAGTTTTTATTCATGTTGCATTCCACTACTCAAAACATCTTAGAGTTTTATACCACTCATCACTTGTTTAATGCTCTAACTAATAAAGTAATTGTATGAGAAGTAATTTTCCATTATTGCCCATGAGCTATGGAACTTGAGCATGATTTAAACCAACCCTCTCCTAATGTGCATCTGGAATTCTAACCATTCTCCATAAGTCAGGACTGCAACCTTTACACCTGTCAAAGCCTTGGCTATGATGCCAAGAGCTTATGCAACAAATGCTAACCTACATAGAGAAGAAACTTGTTGGTAGCATTATATTAATCCAGATAAAATCCACCCATGTCTAGCTTCTCTTCTTTTTCTCCCCAATCCTTACTTGGAGTTTGCTTCCAACTTTTCTTTAAAAAGTTTTCCTGCTCCTAATCATTTGTTTGGAATAATTAGGCTATCTCAGTGGTGGCGAACCTATGGCATGCGTGCCAGAGGCGGCTATCAGAGCCCTCTCTGTTGGCATGGACACCACCGCCGCCAGCAGCAGGTCCATTAGTCTGCCCCTGCCTCCTGGAGCAGGAGCCCCGCCCAGCACAAAGGAGGCAAAGAAGCCAACTAGCAAGCTCGAGTAGCGGTGGTAGAGCAGAGGTCACCAACCATTGTCGATTGGACTGGAAGAAAAGGAAGGGGGAAGAATTTTACATGTGTGCATGCGCACATGGAGCCGCGAGCATGCATGTGCTGCAAATGGGGCAGGGCTAGTGCCTGCATGATACTAGCCCTACCCCGTTCTTGCGTGATGCAGCGCCTTGTATTTGCAACCCACAGTGTGGCAGCGGCAGTTTTTGCATCTTGCAGCATGGTGGCCCATTTTTGTGTCTCCGGTTTTTGCATCCTAGAGGTGGCACTCAGAGGCACCTCCCTGCCCACTCCGAGGGCACCACAATGCTGATGCAGCCCAGGCACTTTGCAATAAATAAGTGGGTTTTGGGTTGCGGTTTGGGCACTCAGTCTCTAAAAGGTTCGCCATCACTGGGCTATCTAGTCCTCATCAATTTTCTCTGCTTTATTTTTTTTAATACTGAAATATTCTTATTACAAAAGCTTTCTAACTATCCTTCAGGGTGTTTTTTGCATAACTTCATTTATCCAAAGGTTTTCTGATGTCACTACCATTTCTTTCTGAAGTCCTTAAACACACATTTATTTTTTTAAAAAAAATTAACATAATTAACCTTTTCACTAAGGAAATATTTGTTATGACGTTTTTACTTTCAAATGTTGATACGTTGATGGAAAACTTTGTTTTCTGATCACTTTTATTGTTATTGTTTATATGTTTGTAGATACTAGATATTCATTTCTCTAATTTCTTTTTGCCGCACTGTCTTTAAAAAGCTTTCTGAGTCCCTTTCTTATTTTCAGTCTTTTCAGGAGAATTCTCTACTTTATTCATTTCTCAGAATATGAATATCTATGCTCTGAGTACTATGAATATCTGAGTTATGATTTACATTATCCAATGTACATGTTAACATTTATTTATTTCATACTTTGTCTTAACATAAAGAGGCAGGATGGGGGCAATGTATTGTACAATTCTTGCTTGCTTGATTTACTTTTTTGACATATTTGCTGTTTTTCAGAAGGCTGTTTAATACATCATTTATAGATGGCTTAGAGAATTATTAAGCTTGACTGGTTCAGGCCACTTCACTGGCTGAGGTAAAACAAATTTCGCACAGCCAATAAATCAAGATCTGTAGCAGCCAAAATTACTTCAGCATATGACATATAACATTTCATTTTTTTTCTTCCATGCCTGGCAGTAAAAGTAAATAATTGCCTGCCTTTTATCATATCTAAAATCTGCTTACTCATGGTAGGGTTAGTGTTGTTCCTTACTATCAAACTGTGCATGAGACTAATTGAAACTGCATTATTATTATTATTATTATTATTATTATTATTATTATTATTGTTGTTGTTGTTGTTGTTGTTGTTGTTGTTGTTGTTAATATCAAAAGGGCTTTAAACTAAAATTGAGGGGGGAGGGGGCAATCTTCACAGCCTTTAGGGAACAAACAGGGTGATCTTGAAATATTAGTACATGAAGGCAGATATAATATACAGTAGTTGCCATTACTGAAACTTGGTGGGATGACTGGAATGTATTGATGGAAGGATACTAACTATTTAAAAAAAGAGACCTAACAAAAGAGAAGGTGGAGTTGCATTATATGGCGTGGATCCACATCATCTGCACCAACATGACATCCCAGGTTCTTGGGAAGAACTCAATGCATATGAAGACCAATGCTAGCTGAAGAACTGGCAGCTATGATTTCACATTATTGTATATATAACAATAATACCGTAACCCGGCCCTAAACATCTAAATGACCATAGGATGGCAGCAGAGTTAGGATTTTCTGTGTATCTTTCCCATAATCTCAAGACTTTGGACTTTGCAGCCCAAATTTGGAAACTCTGCTTAGTGGCATCAGATTTTCCTGTTTGCATCAGACTGAAGAAAGTAATATTATAGTACAGTGTTTCTCAACAAAATATAGCACTGTCCCTTTGTGGAACATGTGCAATGTTGGAAAATATTTAGAAAGAGAGCAGGGCATACACTGAAATTACAAAGAAATGCTGCTTTTATCACTCTGTATCTCCTAGTCCCCATGCCACCCCCACCCTCCATCCTGCTGCTGATGCTGGCCTTATCCTTTCAAAGATACCATATTTTTAAAATAATGCATCTCCAAAATGAAGCATTTTATACCATTTGTATTAAAAAGCATGAGCCACCATTTTTGGATTTATGGTGTAAAAGAACAGCATTGAAAGAAAAGTACAAGTTAGAGATACAAAATAAGAAGGGATTTTTTTCAATTTATTAAACAATTGTGGGAAGGAATACGTGCAGTTGTTAAAAGGCTGTGAACAACAAAAATCAAAGACATTTTTTTAAAAAGAATAAATGGTTTGAGTTTTGTTACCGTAGTTGAAAGACTAACAAAACCATTACATAGCTAAGCCCATAGCAAAGCAGAATCTGAAGCTTGTACTGTATTTACAAAGCTTTGTAATCATTCTGTGAAGTTCAAGATGTTTGCATCATTCTAAAAAACGTAGGAGGTAATAAAAGATTACAAGTAAGAATGTAAGCTGCCTTGTATGGTAATAGTGATCTCTACTGCATATTTGAGTAACGGAGTGCCTCTTGTATCACAGGATGGGCCTCAGTTGTATAGTTCTGCCTCTTCGGGAGGAACCAGAGTGTAAATATTCTTTTAATATCAAAAACTCACAAAGGGAAGCAGTGAAGCCTAAAAGAATAAATGGACTTTTGAACTTGCTATATTGTGCTTCAGTGTACTGTATGTTACAGCATACATTTCTTGGAAATAAAATCCTTTGAATGTAATGGTCCTTGATTCTGAGTACACACAAAAGCAAGATATGAACTTTAGGAGAGAGATTCCAATTTGTTTCCCCTCCACTCACACACTTAAACAAAATTAGATTTTTTTTTAGTAGTGTTACTACTTTAACCCTATTTTGTTTACAAGTAGTCCTTCACTTACAAACATTCATTGTGACCATTCAAAGTTATAACAGTGCTGAAGGGACTTATAACCCTGCCTTATATTATGGACATTACAATACCCCTGCAGTCATGTAATCAAAATTCATAAGCTTGGCAGTCCACCCACACTTATGAGCATATAAATATTAAATGTTAAACTTACAGTAAATATTGATGGGAAACTAAAAATTGGGAAAAACTAATTACAGGATATTGATTATCTATAAAGATTGAATGTTAAAGCAATTAGGATGTGTATAAGCTAAAACTATTGATAAATGTAACAATGTTATTTTTACTTAATTGATATAATAAGAATTGTATTAGCTTAAACATGAGACAGTAAATACTAAGGGGAAAAGAGAGGAAATATTTAATGTGGTAGTTTGAGATTTGTACTAAAGACACTTGTATGTTATTGAATTATTGATTCAATTATTGAACCCAGATGCCACATTGCTTTTTAAATACTTAAATGTAAAACTAGAAAATCAATAAAACTTTAAATAAATAAATAAAAATAGATGGCTAGAACAAAGGATTTAAACCGCTATCAGAGGATGATCCACAGGGTAACTAGAGGCTTATAGTGCTTTCTGCTTTACTGGAAAATTCCCAATCATTGTATAGATTAAGCCCTCTATCCCAGGGCTTTTCAACCTTTTCACCCATTGTACCGCTTTTAGGATATGGCAACATCCGAGTACCATCAGTTGCCTAGCAAGGTGTCAAAAACTTGATGACCCCCCAAAAAAGGAAAAAAGTGATAAAGTACAGGTAGTCCTCGACTTATAACAGTTCGCTTAGTGACTGTTCAAAGTTACAATGGCACTGAAAAAAGTGCCCCCCAAGTCACAGCCGAGCAAGACACCTGCCTGCCCATCCAGTGGCGTTCTTCCTCCTGTTCGAGGTTTTCATTGTTGTGAGCATTTCTGTTGAGGATTGGCAGCGGGGGTGGGGTGGGGTTTTTTTGGTTTTTATTCCTCCCATCTGCTGGGTGGTTGCAGCAAGTTTTGGTCACTTCACATGACCCTGGGACACTGTGACTGTCATAAATATGAATCAGTTGTCAAGCATCTAGAATGTAAATCACAAGACAAGGCTGTCAGGGCTCAGCAGAAGTGCCAAGATCAGTGCTGCTTTCCAGCTGATTGGTGCTTCTTCAGGGCTCAGCAGAAGCACCAGGATCAGTGCCAAGCTCCAGCTGGCACTTCCACTGAGTCCTGACAGCCCCAAAGAAGCGCCAATCAGCTGGAAAGCAGCACTGATCCTGGCACTTCTGCTGAGCCCTGACAGCCCTGCAGCTCCAGCCATCTCTCACTCAGGCTTGTGTGGTGCTGCCATCGGTTCAGCTCATTTCCCTCCCCTGTGACCACTTTTCTAGGATGGTCGCATACCACTTGCCAGGTGCCAATGTACCACAGGTGGTACCCATACCACTGTCTGAAAAACCCTGCTCTATCTTACTCATGAATGTGTGAATTATCTGTCTCTTATGCTCGCTTTTACTTGTTCCTTTTGTCTGTTTGTCTATCTTTCTGTGTTGAATTTCTCATTTACTCTACTTTCTCTTACTCTTTCTCTATTTTTCTTCTTCTCTCTCACACACCCTCATTCCATTCCTTTTCTATCTACCTCTCTCATACTCTCTTGCTCTCTCTCTCTCTCTCTCTCTCTCTCTCTCTCTCTCTCTCTCTCTCTCTCTCTCTCAAATACACTTACATACTCACTCTTGTTCTTTGGATCTCTCACTCACTGTCTCTTCTTAGTCTATAAAGAACTGATTAGGAGCTGTTGATAGGTTCATCCCCCCTTTTCCAACCCTAACATTGTAAATAGCCCTTTCCCACTTTCACTGCTGCTGGAACAATGAATAACAATCAGAAGTTCCAGCTCTTTTCCCCTTCCTGTAAGGACTCACCTCAGCTATTCCCTCAAGAAAGTTGAACTCTTAAAGCAGGCAGCATTTCAAAAGAATCTTTTATTGAGAGATAGTGATAGAGAAAATAGGCAGGATCTAAAGTTCCCACATGAAAACGTTAGGTTAAACCCCTTTGTTCAAACCCTCCCAACTGCTCAGTTCATACAGAGACAATTCAGAGGTGCAAAGGTGTTGTGAGAACTCTGAGCTGAGAAGGTGATAAGTTTTTTTCAGGTACCACGGCCTTGGTCTCCCAGGATGAGACAAAGAAGATGGCCCCAGGTACGTCCCTCCCCCCTCCCATTTCCCAGGAAGATACATTAAAGCAAAAGAAGAACAAAATAAAAATGGATACATCACAGAAAAGCCTTGAGGTCCCCCTCTCACCAGAATGGCAGTGTCCCAATAGGGATTTATGGGAACCTGACATGCTGCCCCCCTAAAAGAAGGAGAAATCCACCTGGAGCAAATAAAAAATAATAAAGAGATAAAAGAGTAAAATGATTAGTTGGGTTTATTCAGGTAAACAGTTTCTTGTGAAAACAACTCATTTTGAGCTACAGGGAGGTCCTTCGATGCTGTAAGGTATTGTGTTGCTCCATGATGTTTTTGGGAGTCAAGGATTTCTTTAATTTCAAAGTGTTATTCACCTTCTACCATGATGGGCTGCCACATTGGGAAGGCCACTGGCTGTAAAGGTGAGGTTATTTCAGGCTTTAGAAGGCTGCAATGGAACACAAGATGGATTTGTCTTAAGATTTTTTTGGCAACTCTAACTTTACTGTGACAGGGTTTATAATGTGTTTGATGGGGAAAGGCCCCACAAATTTTGGGCCTAATTTCTTAGAGGGTTGTAGGGACTGTAGGAATTGAGTAGACAGGTATACTCAATCCCCAATGCAGAATGGTTTAGGCTCTACTCTTTTCTTGTCTGCCTATGCCTTGTAGGCTACTCTGGCCTCATCTAAAGCTTTGCAAACAACTGGCCAGGTATTCTTCAACTGATTAATCCACTCTTTTAATGAGGGGATGGTGGGTTCATTAGTTGGCAATTCAGGCATTAGGTTGGAGTCTTGCCCTGTGGTGACTTGGAAAGGGGTAAAGCCAGTGCTGGTGTGTACAGCATTGTTATAAGCCACTTCAGCAAATGGCAACAGGTCAGTCCAGTTGTCTTGTTGGTAGTTAATAAAGTATCTTAGGTATTGTTCTAGAACTGAGTTCATTCATTCTGTCCCATCATTTGTTTGCAATGGTGACTAGAACTCAGGCCCTGATCTGTCCCCAAAAGGTCCAAAAATGCTCTCCTGAACTTTGAAGTGAATTGGACCCTTCTAATAGAAATTATGTGATGTGGGGCCCCATGTAAGCAATATACATGATGGAGAAACAGCTTTGCCAGGGCTTTGGCAGTGGCGATCTTCTGGCATGGGATAAAGTGAACCTGTTTTGAAAATAAGTCAGTCACCACCCAAATGATTGTGTTTCCCACAATTTCTGGCAGTTCTACAATAAAATCCATAGAAATCTCTCTCCAGAGTGCTGAAGTCTCCACCACTGGTTGCAGGAAGCCAGGTGTTTTCCCTTGCCTCCATTTGGCTGTCACAAAGATGGGGCAGCTGAACACATAGCTTTCAATGTCCTTTTTAATAGACATCCACCAAAATTGTCTCTTTAGGAGGTGCAGGGTTTTCACGAACCCAAAATGTCCTGCCAGCTTCGAATCATGACATGTTTGCATAGGGTTTACAATTTCCTTGGAGTTCTCAGAGCTTCTAAGTTTTTCTGGTCAGTCCAGACCTGAAAAGAGATTTTATTCCCTTTCAGGAAATGTTGCAGGTGAGAAGGGCCCACCGAACTGCATGTTGTGAGAACTCTGACCTGAGAAGGTGATAGGGAGTTGTTCTCAGGCACCGCAATCTTGGTTCTCCGGGGATGAGACAAAACAGATGGCCCCAGGCACATCCTTGCCCCCTCTCATTTCCCAGGAAGATACATCAAAGCAGGAACAAAGTTAAATGGATACATCACAGAAAAGCCTCAAGGTCCCTCTCCCACCAGAATGGCAGTTTCCCAATAGGGATCTATGGGAACCTGACACTTCTAGAACAAAGGATGATTTACTTTTCTCCTTTATAAACAGCCTATAAATGGTGCCTTTTTAATTAATGTATGGATGTGTATACTGCAGCTGAAAGTGACCAACAGGAGTCTGGCAGATTCCACCCCTAACCGCATCATCACCATGGCCACTGAAAAGAGCCACAAATTCTCCATACAGCAATAGTTGGAAAATCCTATAGTAATGTTGGATCAGAGAAATATGAAGTTGGCAGTGTCATGTCTTTAAAAAAGGGGTTAGCAACACATGAGATATAGTTAGCAGGACCTATGGGTGAGCTCTGAAAAAAAAGGGTAATCCCTTCTCTGTTTATCATTGGTTTGTATGGCTTAAACTGAGAATTCCTCAATTCTTGGAAGGATTTAAAACTTGGTTTTCGGCATTTGCCTCTTTCTTTCTTTCTTTCTTTTCTTTTCTCTTCTTTTCTTTTTTTTTTGAGGGCCAGTATGCTCCTTTACAGCCTTACAGGGTGTGGTTGTGGGGAAAATAGGAGAAGGAAGGAGTATTATGTATGATCACCACCTTGAGTTGCTTATCAATTAATTAAGGTGGCATAAAAATAAAATAAATAAAAATAAACATGAATCTTATGAAGACATACTGAGAAGTTGCAGACAATGTTTCATAAAAAACGTGTGTGTTTCATTTTCCAGATAACTTAATTTCATTATTTTATTTATTTATATTTCACATTTCTGGAATGCCCCTCTTCCTCAAAGAGGGACGCTGACTGGTGTACAATACAATATCACCATATAAAACAGTATATACAATTAAAGTTTTAAAAAAATTAATTTAGGATTAAAATTTAAAAAAAAAAATCACCAAGAAGGTAACTTAGCCAAGGTTAAATCGGTTAATATAAAGGCAGTGGGAGGGCTCTCATTGCACAAACCAATCCCATGAGTGCATAATCCTTTGTGCCCTCGCTCACAAGGCTGCAAAGCCATGCTTTGATTTCTTTTCAGAAGGCCAGGAGAGTGGGGACCCACCCTACCTCTGAAAGAAGGATATTATATAGGATGGAGGCAATGGCAGAAAAGGCTTTTTTCCTAAACCCCACCAGTCGGAAATCTTGGACTAACAGGGTCTGCAACATATCTTCCCTGCCTGACTGGATGGATGGGCTGATATGATGAGGCAAAGCCAATTTCATAGGTAGCCTGGCCCCATGTCATGACCAACACCTTGAATTGAACTGGGAAGCAAACTGGTACCCAGTGAAGTTCATGGAGTGAGGGTCCCTTCTTTGAGCACCTAATGTGGCTCATGTGTCTGCAGGCTTTTGCTTGGGCTTCTGTTTAGGCATAAGGGCACAGTAAGATTTTGAAAATAAAATATTGCTTTTGACAAACAAGATCCTTCACTATAGCCCTTAACACAGTTCTTGAAAATAAAGTGTTTGGGATAATAAAGCCATTAATGGTTGCCAGCCTTTTGCAGTTAAAGTCAATTATTATTCTGGATTTTAAAAAGGACCCTGACTGGAAGCATCATTCAAATAGTTCTAGAAAACAAGGTTCTTTTCTAGCTAAGAACTTGCTATATGTATATGCTGTTTGTAAATCAACATTTATGACTTAAGTGTAATAAAGCATAGTGTAATATGTTTTATTCATTAAAATTTAGTTTAAAAAGAACAGTGTCAACTTCTGAAATGAACCTGGCTGAAGTCATCTTTGCCATTCTAAGTTGCCACAGGTTGGGGGAGAAGGGGAAAACAACAACAACAGCATTGTTAGACTAAACGTGGAGCAGTCCCGTGGGAACCAAGGTCATTCCCACAGGAACTAGAAGGTGAAGAGAAGAAGTTTCATGGAGCCCACCAATTGCTTTTATTGGGTAACATGATCAATAGCATAGAAGAGGGGAGGGAATTGTTACATTTAGTTACATTGAATCCCTAAGGGGAACTTTAGAGTTGGTTTCACTTTTGATTGTGCTGATATTATGTATCCAATAAACATGTTCTTTGAGGAAACTTCAAGCCTCGGAATTATGATTTATTTGGTTTTGTTAGTCGGAACCTTGACAAACAGCTTGGCATGGAATATGAACCCAACCTCTGTGTTTGGAAAGATGAAAGCAACAACTTTACCAGGTTGAATGGGACTGAGAATTAGTGGGAGTAAAGATATTCGCATCATATTCTCAGGGATCTCATGTACCATTCTAGATTTGCTTTCTGGAAAACAAGGTGCAGTTTGATTCATTTCTGGCAAGGTATCTTTTATAACTGCAAACCATAATGGCAACATGGTCTCATGTCTATGTTTAAACATAGTTATACAACTTCATTTGACTACAGTATTGAAGTCCATGAAAGGAATTAGAACACTCCTGCCCTCTTGTCCACAGAGCATAGCAGGTCAATAAGTCAAGCCACAATCTTTTTAGTAAAAAAAAATGTATTTTATTTCCTACAAGTTAGTTTAAAGGGTGTGCTAAGAACCAATCTGTTTACTATAAAAATGAGTTAAGACCACTGGAGTTATGGAATGATGTTTTTATTGCAACTATGAAACTAAATGGATCAACATAAAGTCAAATACAATAAAGAAGCAACACTTATGGCTCATTTGATTTACAAAATAACAAAATATACTAATTGCCATTATAGGTTTCACTTCAGTAGATGGATATAAAATCAAATTCTCCTATTTTGTTAAGTAAGAGCCAACTCCAGGATTCATCAAAGTGATTAAAGTAATGTTATACCTTGTGACACCAGGTCTGCCACTTTCGTGCATCCTCTTTCACAAGAGGAGTGAAACTTGAATTATGAGTGTGCAAAGCTAATTAATTAGGAAAAACATTGGAATATCTGTTACATTAGCTACAATATTTTACTTTCTTGGGACAAATCCCCTTTAGTGTAATAATTGCTACTGTTCCACGGTTTACATGAAGGAGGTCAACACTTTGATTGATGCAGTATTTATAAGGAGAAAAAATGATTAAAATCCTTTAGCTTCTGGCTTGCAGACCAACACTGAGAATTGTGATATTCAACTTGATCCTAATAATACTGATAAAAGCTCTGTGGCAGTGAGCAATTGTTTTCTTCCTAGCATTTTTCACACAAATGCAAGGTCCACTTTTTATTTAGATCAATCAAGTGTTGATCCATTAGTTGTGACAGGAATTGACCAATCAGTTTCTTGATGGACAATAATAGCTGTAATCCACAAACTGTGCTCTATGAAGCATGGTCTAGAATCATGACTATTGTACATGATGATAAAAGTATGGGGTGAAGGACACATGCAGCCAATGCAAGAAATTCTGTTGGGATGACTGCTCAAGAAAGATAGATATCTGGTTTTCTTTCTTTTCAAGATTAATTTCATTTGTCAGCTATGTAGCATAGGGTTAAAACTTTCCTTATGTGTCTTTGTCAGGAGGAAATATTATTTTCTATCACCTTAGTATGATTTAGCTTTGAGATGGAATCCTATTATGAAGCTTGATAGTGGTCAGGGCCAGCATCACTGCTTATTCTAGCCCTGGAAAGAAATAGGAGGGAAGACTTTCAGAGTGTCCATATTTGCATAATATATGAAGTATTTTAGGATAGAAGTTCCTGCTCCTTCTTCGTAGTTCAGATGTGCCAGAAGGTGAAAAGTCCTCCTACCCTTATCTATGATCAACTAAATCCTCCTGCAACTTAGTGTCAGCTCTGCCTGGTTTGGCTTGGCACCTCACAGGCTTCCTGCCATCAAAGGCTGGAGTGGAGAGAGGGAGGAAGAGAAGGATGGAAGAGCAATAAAGCTGTGTGTGTACTTGATGGGAAATTGGGAGGGGGGAATGATAGGTGATGAAGACCAGAGCAGCCAGATCCTGTTTGTACCAGCATCCCAAGGACAGGCACCCTGAGAAAATATGTGAACTACCCCTAAACATCTCAGTGTTCTCAAAACATTTTGGCAAGCTCCGGTTGGTGGAAGCAAACTGGTCATGGGGAAAGGGATGGGCTGTGGGCGAACCTTTTTGCATCTTTTGAGCATGGGAATATTCAGAGCTGGCTTGACTTTACCGCAATCAACACCTTTAGTAAAAGAACTCTTTGCTTTAACCAAATGGAGTCGAGAGTCTTTCTTTCCTAAGGGATCAGATTGGGGCAGGTCTGACAGTAAGATGTAAGCTATTTTATGAGCTTAGATTCCTGCTCTCCATAAATGAATGGAATTGCCAATTAGAGACTCCATGTGTGTCTATTTCCTATTGTGGTTAAGTGCCACTTCTTCCCTTTTATGTTTAGCATTAATATAAATATAGAAAATGGATGAAATCTTGTACCTCATTCTCAACATTCTTCAGATGGAAGTTGAATTCTTCCATCTCAACTCTTTTGTTTGTTCAGTGATCTATTAGAAACTGGTTGACTCCCTTAATTTCAGAAACCATTTTGATGTGGTCCTCTTACCCGTGGCTGACTAAAACTCCCACTGTCTCAGGAAAAATTGACTAAAATAAGGGTTCTTGTACATCATCATTATCTGCAACATCACAGATTCCCCATCTTTCCTTCCTTTGCCCTTTTTGGCAAATGATTGCTTCCTCATTCTGCAGACCTCAAATAGAACATGTACATTCCCTCTGCAAGTTTTCTGCCAAGTGAACTATTGGGGAGGGAGGGCTGTTTAATTCGTACTTTTGCCTCTTTGCACTCCAAAAGAATGCTTGTGAACAATAAGTTTTGCTTTGGTTTGTTTTTTGTGTAGGCTGGTCGAGTATAGGGCTTTTTATTTGTTAGGCTGGCCCAACAACAAAACCTTTCTTTACTGCCACCACTCCTACCATGAAATTTGGCATATAATTCCAGCTCTGGAATTTTATCTTCAGATTGTAGGATTAAGTAGAAATAAGTTACATCTGTAAACATATGAAAACACTCAATCACAAAGAATGAGTCACATAGTTCCTTTGTTTATTTGTTTTTAATGTAGAGTATCTCTTAGTGGAACTGGCATGCCTGGAATGACAAAACAAAGCCAACAAAACTCAATGTCTGCCACTCAATGCCTAATGGGAATTTACAGACCATCTCTACATTGATATCTATATTCACAAACGTGTCTACATCTGCCCTAAACAAGAGGCCCATGATATGGAAATGTTAGAGTTTTTTTAAAGAAACCCTATTCTTAAGAGTTTGTTATCTAAAGTGAGCAAGATTGGCAGCTGGGGAGAAGAATAGGTTAGCCCATGCAACAGTTGGCACTATCATTGTGAGCAACCCCAGCCTGGCTCTGCTAAATACCAAACAAGTGATTCACAGATAATACATTCTGATGCTGCTGAAAGTCTGTGTTATTAACATTAACATATGGCACAAAGGAAAAAAAATCCTTGGGAGCCTCACTGAACCAAACAAGCTAATCTACACATTTTGCATTGAAAATATCCAAGGCATCTACTGAATAATAGTTTCTTTGTCTTCTGGTCAAAGAATGGATGATAGTGAGTGCCCCAAAGTATAGAACTTTAAATTGTTACCTAATAAAAAAAAGTTCAGGTTTAAAATCTACATGTTTTCCCAACATCTTTTCTAGCCACGTATGTATTTTTTTCCAATAACTCTTTCTTTTGGCACATGTCCACCAAACATGGTAATAAGTACCTGACTTGTGTTTACATTTCCAACATCTATCTGGCATGTTTTTAAACATTTTTGCTAATCTTGCTGGTGGCAAGTGCCATCTATAAAACATTTTATATAAGTTTTTTTATAAGAAAGTTGACAATTTATAATTTCTTTCCTACAAGTTTTGCCATTTTTCTAATTCTATATTATATCCAATTTTTTTTGCCCATATTATCATTGTTTCTTTAACTTGTTTGCTTTCCATTTTCAAGTTCAATAGAAAATTATAAATTTTCTTAATTAATTTCTCATCAGAGGTTAATAATATCTAACAAGGTTTGCTCCTTATAGAATCCATACAGTTTAACATCTTTATCGTGTTATTTGTAAGTATGCCCACCATGATAGATTAATACCCTGATTTTCTATTTCTTGTTTAGATTTTAAGTTCCCTTTAGAATTTAGAATATCTCTGTATGTCCATTTTTTTTCAAAATTAACTAAATTTGGATGTACAAATGCCTCCACTGTTGAAAGCCATTCTGGAATTTTCAAGTATATTTTACATTTTATTTTTTCCCATGTTAATGATAATGCGTTTCTTATATAGTGGTTTTGAAAGTACTTATGGATTTTGTTTGTCCCATACCATAAAAAAGTGTGCCAACCCAGTTGTTAATCATGTCCCTCCAAACATAACGACGTTTTGTTTCTAAGAGTTATCTATATACAGATGCTTGATAATATAAGACCCACTCTGGCAAACCAAAACCTCCATTTTCCTTGGCTTCTTGTAACATTTTAATATTTGATTCTGGCTTTCTTTCCTTGCCAAATGAATTTCAAAATTAATGAATTTAAATCTTCAAATAATTTTTTCTCAAGTTTTATAGGTATTGTTTGGAATAGAAACAAGATTTTTGGTAATATATTCATTTTCACTGTAGCAATTCTTCCTAATATCAACATCTTGCTGTTAAGTATATTCCCAGGTATTTAACCTTTTTAACTATTTTTAGTTCTATTTTTTCTGACACTTTTTTTGCTTATCTGAGAGATTTTTGACTATTACTTTAGTTTTTTCCCTGTTTATTTTCAGTCTTGCTATTTCTCCATACTGTTCTATCTTCTCCAGTAGTTTAGGAATCATCTCCAAGGTTCTTCTAGAATACATACCAAATAATCTGCAAGTACTTGCAATTTGTATATTTCACCTTTTATTTCTAGTCCTTTAATTTCTGTATCTTGTCTAATATTTCTATTTAAAACTTCCAAAGTTAAAATAAATAACAATGGAGATAATGGACATCCTTGTCTTGTACCTTTTCTTATCTCAAAGTTCTCTTTGTAGCCTTCATTTACAATCACTTTCTCTATTTGTTTATAATATATTGTTTTAATCATATTTATAAAATTTTGTCCAAAGTCCATTATTTTTAATTGTTGAATCATAAATTGCCAGGAAACATTATCAAATGCCTTTTGAGCATCTAAAAATATTAGTGCCAATTGTTTCCCTGGATGCAGTTCATAATATTTCAATATATCCATATCTTAGATTATTTTAAATTTGTCCCATAAAAATTAAGATGATGCCATATTGAACTACATACATTAATTAAAGAGAGATTTGCATTTACCATTCATTTTTTCTCATTAACTGAAAAGCCTAGAGGAGTTTTTTAAACAGTTTATTCTTAAGTTACTGCTGAATTCCTTTGGCAACTTTCTCATTAAGTAATCAGGCTGTAATCCCTGGAGGTACTTGGAAGCCCTTAGTTCTTTCATTCACATATGCTTTTTGGCCCTAATTGGTCAGTGCCCTTGAATGATTTCAACAGGCCTATCACTTCCCCCTTCCATTTCTCAGCCCAATCTGCTTGAGAAAGATTGTAAAACTTGTTAAATAGATTCTTCTGATTATTCATTTTCGAACATGGATTTTGGGGTGGTCACTTGAAGAAAACAATGTCTCATTTATTGAGAGGCTATCCAGATTTCCTGTAACAAAAATATAACCTATCTATCAAAGATCAGCTAAGCACCATTGCCTCCCTGGCACCATCCAGTGGTGTTGAACACCAGCTTCCAAAATTCCCAACCTTCATGCTTTGGCTTTTTCTGGCTTTGAATTCTGGGTATTGTCACCCATCATATCTATAGGTCACTAGACTGGGAAAGCAGAGATAAAGCCATTACAAAAATATATATTCTGGAAACAATCTTTACAAACCCAGCGGGAATACCTGGTTTGCAAGTTGTCAGTTCAGATTGTCAAATGGATTATTCTAGACTCTTGTCTTCAACTTCACATCACTTACATTTGTTTTTTTTTTTATGCCAACACAAGCCAGTTGTTCTCTTTTACCAGCTGAAAAGGTCACAAGACAGACAGTTCCTTTCTGATTACTCTAAATAATTTTTTAAAGTCCAATTCAAAAGAGGGGAAATAATTATTTGCCAGCTGTCAAGCTCAAAGAAAAAGGGCAACTCTGTTTCCCTTTTTCCAGCTGCAGATGGATGGATCAGTGTGGTAATGATTAAGAACAGCAGTGTGAGCATGATAACAAAACTTTTCTTTGCACTGCTTAAAGAAAAGACAATATAAGGAGAACAGTTCTGATCTCATTCTCTTATAGGGAGCCAATAAAGAATTAACTCTGAATAACAGTTCTACTCCAGTCCTGCAATACATTACCTGCATTTGTACAGTAGTAAGTATACTGGTAATAATTGGAATGAATGCTGAAATTTTTAACTTTAGAGGGAAGGACAGCAGAAATGAAATATGGCACATTTGGCAGCCTATTCAGTATGCTGAGTAGCATCATTGAGAAACAGAAATTGAACAATCAGATTTTTTTTTTCAGTTGAATAGCTGGTTCAGAAGGACCTGGGGAACCATAGGGTCAGGCCTACACATTTACTTCTAGGGATTCACAGGCAGCAGGACCCTAAGGACTTTCATATTGTTGGAAAGGTGCTCATGGGAGACACAGTGAGTGTGATTGTATCACATTTGTTGGCACCTCCAGGAATTTCAACTTCTTTCTGTGCTAAATTGATTTTTTTTTTCAGATTTCCATCATTTTCCACCTTAAAAAGACTGAAAACCAAACTGCTGATCTTTAGCCATTATGCCATGTATGATATAGACAACACCAAACTGGCAGGAATAGTCAACACTCCAGAAGATAGGCTCAAGATCCAGGAGGATCTCAACAGACTTGGAGACTGGGCCCTATCTAACAAAATGAAATTCAGTGGAGAAAAAAGTAAAGTTCTATACAGGCAAGAAATACCAAATGCACAGGTATAGAATAGGTGGTACCTGGCTCAAAAGTAGTAACTGTGACAGGGATCTTGGACTCCTACTGGACAATCACTTAAATATGAGCCATCAGTGTGCTGCAGTTGCCAAAACATTGAGCAGTCTTAGGCTGCATTAACAGAAGGATAAAATCAAGATCACATGAAGCCTCGTCCGTGGCTTTTCCAGCTGCCGCTGCCTCGCCTTACCCTGCTGCCCCGCCTTACCCTGCCTTACCCTGCCCGCCTTACCCCACCTTACCCTGCCCAGCCCAGCGTTCTTACCCTCATGGCTTCCTTTCCACTGAAGCTTGGTCTGGTTAGCCAGTTTTCTAACTGGGTTTGTGTAGGGCTTTCGTCTTTCGCCTTGGCCGCTTTGCTGTGCCTAGAGGCCGCCACCGCCTCGTCCCCGCTGCCCAGCATATCCCGCGTCCGCATGGCAGCGACCCACAGCCTGACTTTCTGCTGCTGGAGAGTGTCGGCCTGCTCCACCAGCAGCCACAGCCCCCCCCCCCCGTGGCAGCAGGCCTCGCCGCAGCAGCCCTCCTGGGCAATCCGGCCCGGCGCTCAGCCAACCTTCGCTGCCCCGTGTGTGGCTTCCTTTTCCTTCTCCGCTATCATCGCCGCCGCCGCCTCGTCATTTTCCTCAGGTTCCGCGGCGGGGCCTTCTCCCGTGATCTGGGTCACCCGCGTGACTTCGCCCGTTGCCTTGGCAGCAATTGCCACCGTTGCGGTGATGGCCAGTAACAACTTGGAGAAGTTGACCCAGCTCTTTGAGGAGCATAAGGCCAAGTACGGTCTGCCCGAAGACAAGAACTTAATGATCATCTAGCCGGCCACATTGGACCAGCCTGGGACACAGAGGGGCAATACTATTTTTTTTTAGAGAATGTTTGCTGTGGGTGTGAGTATGCATGTAGATGAATGGTGGCCCTGTTATATATAAATTTATTATTGTACTTAGGGTGTATGAATGCGGAAATTTTTTACTTTTTATGTATATAAATTGAGTGTGAATGTGTATTGAGTGTTTGGGGTACGAGAATGGTGGAGTCGGGGGTGGAGCCTGGTACCCCCTCTGCTGAGTGCAATAGCAAAAGTAGGGGGGGCAGGACTTACCCTTGAGCTTGGTTTGTATGGAAAGCGAGTCCGGTCAGGAAGGGAGAAGGCTGGTGAGGGTGGAGGTATTCCGGGGAGGGGAGAAGGTCGGAGCCTCCTGGTCATGACTGGGATGGGCAGATATGGCGGGAGCCGAGGGGCAGGCCATCTTTGGGGAACGAGGACTCACTATGTTAGAGCGATTCCTTGTTCCGGCCCCTCAAAAGACTCATCCTGTAGTACTGGTGACAGGGGAGTACAGGGCCCTGATTGCAGGCTGCTGTTGCTTAATGCCAGGTCCGTTGTCAGCAAAGCCCCCC
Source organism: Crotalus tigris (assembly GCF_016545835.1). Classification (NCBI taxonomy): domain Eukaryota; kingdom Metazoa; phylum Chordata; class Lepidosauria; order Squamata; family Viperidae; genus Crotalus; species Crotalus tigris. Next base: position 1,044,356 of record NW_024096553.1, on the reverse strand, counting down.
TTGTCCGTGATTTAATATTGGACAGTGGGGCGGACCTGGCATGTATAACTGAAACCTGGCTGGGCCCTGAGGGGGGTGTTTCCCTCTCGGAGATGTGCCCGGACGGGTTTGTGGTGCTTCATCAGCCTCGACATCAGGGCAGGGGTGGGGGAGTGGCAGTCATCGCTCAGAAGTCCTTGAGCCCTCGTGGGATTCCTTCCCCGGAGGTTGTTGGGTGTGAGTCCCTCCTATTGAAGTTGGGTTCACGGGTTCAGTTGGGCTTGCTGCTGACGTACCTACCTCCCAGCTGCATTGCAACAGCCCTGCCTGCGTTGCTGGAGTCAGTAGCTGCGTTGGCGGTGGAGTTCCCCAGACTTATAGTACTGTCATCACTCGGCGATCGCTCAGAGGCGGCACAGGAGTTCATGGCTTCCATGGCAACCATGGACCTGACCCAGGTAATTCAGGACCCAACTCATAGGGGTGGTCACACACTCGACCTTGTGTTTCTCTCGGGGCAATGGAGACATGATCTGGAATTAAGGGGAATAGAGATCTCGCCCTTGTCATGGACAGATCATTTCCTATTGAGGCTGGACTTCAGAGCATCACTCCCCCATCGCAGGGAGAGGGAGCCGACTAGGTGGTTCCGCCCCAGGCGCCTAAGGGACCCAGATAGGTTCCAGGAGAAGCTTGGGGAAATAGCTGACTCCCTTGTCCACAACTCATCCGGGTCCCTGGTTGCAGCCTGGAATGAGGCGGCGTCCGGGGGCCTGGATCGAATTGCGCCTTTGTGACCTCTCTGTGGTGGTGGTCTCCGGAGGGCCCCTTGGTTTACTGAGGAGCTCCGGGAGATGAAGCGCCACAAGAGATGTCTAGAGCGACGTTGGAGGGCCAGTAACTCTGAATCTGACCGATCACTATTAAGAGCCTATCTTAGGACTTATTTAGTGGCGATAAGGGCGGCAAAGCGTGTTCACTTTTCCGCACTTATTGCGTCCGCAGAATCTCGCCCGGCCGCCTTGTTTAGGGTGACCCGCTCCCTTCTTAAAGTGGAGGAGGCGGAGGAACCCTTGCAGGGGAGAGCTGAGGAGTTTGTTCAGTTTCTGTCGGACAAAATCGCTCAGATTCAGAAAGACCTGGACTCCGACTGGGCAGTGCCAGCCGAGTTGCCAGGGGCTAGTCTTAGTCATGTTATCTGGAGCAGGTTTAAGCCTGTGACCCCTGATGAAGTGGACAAGGCCGTGAGGGCAATGAATGCCGCCACCTGTTTATTGGACCCGTGCCAGTAGGGAGGTGACACAAGGCTGGCTCCAGGCGATAATCAACTCCTCCTTGATGGAGGGGTCTTTCCCGCAACCTTTAAAGGAAGCGGTGGTGAGGCCCCTCCTCAAGAAGCCTTCCCTGGACCCAGCTGTTTTGAAGAACTTTCGTCCCGTCTCCAACCTCCCCTTTGTGGGGAAGGTTGTAGAGAAGGTGGTGGCGTCTCAACTCTTGCGATCCTTGGAGGAAACCAATTATCTGGACCCTTTTCAATCTGGTTTCAGGCCCGGCTACAGCACTGAGACTGCTTTGGTCGCACTGACCGATGACCTCTGGCGAGCCCGGGATAGGGGTTATTCCTCTATCCTGGTGCTTCTTGACCTCTCAGCGGCTTTCAATACCATCGACCATGGTATCCTTCTTCGTCGTCTCGGAGAGGTGGGGGTGGGCGGCACCGTATTGCAGTGGTTCTCCTCCTACCTCTCTGACAGGTCACAGTCAGTGTTGGCGGGCGGACAGAGATCGACCCCTAGGCGCCTCGATTATGGGGTGCCTCAGGGCTCGGTCCTGTCCCCCCTCCTTTTTAACATCTACATGAAACCGCTGGGTGAGATCATTCGGCGACACGGGGTGAGGTATCATCAGTATGCGGATGATACCCAATTGTATATCTCCACCCCGTGTCCTTTCAGTGAAGCAGTCGACGTGATGTGCCGGTGCCTGGAAGATGTGAGGGTCTGGATGGGGGTGAACAGGCTTAGACTCAACCCTGACAAGACCGAGTGGCTCTGGGTCTTGCCTCCCAAAGGCCAACTGGATGGTCCATCTTTAGTCCTGGGGGGGCAAATTTACCTCCCTCAGAGCAGGCACGCAACTTAGGTGTCCTCCTGGACTCACAGCTAAATTTGGAACAACATCTATCGGCTGTGGCCAGGGGGACCTTTGCACAGGTTCGCCTAGTGCACCAGTTGCGGCCTTACTTGGACCGGGAGACTTTACTCACAGTCACTCATGCCCTTGTCACCTCAAGACTGGATTACTGTAACGTGCTCTACATGGGGCTACCCTTGAAGGGCGTTCGGAGACTGCAGTTGGTTCAGAACGCAGCCGCGAGAGCGATTGTGGGCGCGCCAAGGTACGCCCATGTGTCACCTATCCTCCGCGAGCTGCACTGGCTTCCTGTGGGTCTCCGGACGCAATTCAAGGTGTTGGTTATCACCTTCAAAGCCCTTCATGGCATAGGACCAGGTTACTTATGTCAGCTGGCGGGCCCTCGGGGAAGGGCCTTTTCTGTGGTAGCTCCGACCTGGTGGAATCAACTTCCCCCCAAGGTTTGAACTACTCCCACCCTGCCAGCCTTTAAGAAAGCTGTTAAAACTCTCCTGTTCCGGCAGGCCTGGGGCTAATGTCCCCGGGGGGCCGGGATATGATTGGACTCGCGGTATGACTGGATTATTTTATTCTTTTATGACTGTTTTTAACCTTGTACGCCACCCTGAGTCCTTTGGGATTGGGCGGCATATAAATATTTGCAAATAAATAAATAAATAAGTGTTAGTACCTCTTTATAAATGCCTTGGTAAGACCACACTTGGAATATTGCATTCAGTTTTGATCTCCATGATGTATAATGATGTTGAAACTCTAGGAAGATTGCAGAGAAGAGCAAGAAAGATAATAAGGGACTGCAAGCTAAAACATATGAAGAATGGTTGCAAAAATTGAATATGTCTAGTTTAATGAAAAGAAGGACTAGGGGTGACATGGTCCAATACCCAAGGGGCTACCACAAAGAAGAGAGGTCGTCAACCTGGTCTCCAAAGCACCTGAAGGCAGAACAAGAAGCAATGGATGAAAACTAATCAAGGATAAGACCAATATACTGTAGAAATAAGGAAATAAATTTCCTGACAATTAAAACAATCAGTGGAATAGTGATGGGTGCTCCATCACTGGAGGTTTTTAGGAAAAGATTGGATGATGCCTTGTCTGAAATAGTGTAGGGTCTCCTTCTTGAGCAGGTGGTTGGATTAGAAGACCTCCAAGGTCCCTTCCAACTCTATTATTTCTTAATAAATATGACATAAAGCTTTGTGGATCTGATGGAGTATCATGACATAGTTTTCAAATCCATTAGACTGTTGATACCTTTGAGTCAGCATTGATTCCTGAGGACTCCCTGGACAAGTCTCTGCAGTTTTTTGGGGCAAGGTTTATTTAGATGTGGTTTGCCATTGCCTCCTTCCTAGGGCTGAGAGAAATTGATTGTCCAAGATCACCCTGTCAGCTTTGTACCTAAGGCAGGATTAGATTGCCTGGTTCTAGCCTAATAGACACACACATACACACACACCCACACACACACTTTTTTTGTGACTGTTTGGTGGCTGTACCTGAAAACAATGTTTATTTTAAGGGAGATTAATAAATTTAAAATAAATCCCCATACTGTTTTTATGTGATTCTTAATATATTTTTTATTGATGTACAAACAATGAAATATTGACTGGCTTATGGGATATGGAGAATCAACAATTATTATAGCTTTAATAAAAATGGCAAGGATGAAATATTAAATGATTAAATGAGCAAGTTAGCTGGACCATAGAAGAGAATAGTGGGAACAGGCATGACATTTTGTTCTACAATAAAGGTATAGATTATTACTCAATTCTCCTCTTCCACACTTGTGTGTAGCTATATCTTCTTTCTAGCACATCCCTCTACATGAGATGATCTCTCCTCATTTCACCCACATTTGTTTTATTATAATAATCAAAAACAGTCATCCTTCCCTATCAATATGCATGTTTGTTTTCATTAGAAATTGTTCATTTTTTATTCCTAGAAATCACATAGATTTTCTCAGTGCTTTTTTTCTTAAAAAAAAAAAAGTGCCGGAATTCACACATGTCATACAACCCACCTTGCCTACTCTACAAGGTTCCATTCAAAAAAGGTGCCGGAACTCCGTTCTGGGCATTCTATGAGAAAAAAAGCCCTGGATTTTCTCCACTTTAGAAATATTTACCTATAAATAATTGGTCAAAATCTCTTGTCTAGAACACTGCATTTTAACCTTATTATATTATTTTATTGCCATCACCATAACTTAGTCTCCAGCTTCTCCCCATCATGCCCCCCCTTTTTTATCTTGCATTTAACACATACATGAAAACTTCTAATCTAAGTTCCCTTAGTAAGCAGCTAATTTTTTTAGCAGGATACTTGTGGGAAAAAAGAGAAAATGTCGGTGTTGTTCATGATTGTTGTTTAACTTTGCTGCAAAGCTATTGGAAAGACTAAAGGTTCTACATTTTGGATGGTACATTTGATGGCAAGGCAATGATGAAGTGCCCCAAGAACTGAGACATAACTGGGACAAAGTTACTCCATTTCGTCTCTGGCCACTAACATTTCTAAAGATGATTCAGGGGTGAATACAGTCCAGCAGTATTAGTGGTTCTTAATCATTTTTCAGTTTGTTCATTTCACAGCTATATGAAAGCAATAGTGTCTTCTGCACCAGTCTAGACCTACTGCAGACTAAGAAAGATTTTCTGATGGAAATATAGATCTAATTAAGTCCCAGAATTCTGTTTAGTTTTACTGAGTTACTGAGATTAATTCAAGTGAATATTAATAATGCTACCTCCTTTTATACATATTGGTTAAAAGGGGTATTTTTTCTGTTGCTGCATGCATAGTAGATAATAAACAAATTAATGACACTATATCAAAGGATTCAAGGTGAAATCAATTGCAAAGAGATGAAAATACAGCTTGAAGCAATATATGAACATGATAATTGTGTTACTTTAGAATGAGAAATTCAAAAGGTTTTCACTTTCAAATAGACTTTATATACTACAAACCAGGGGCCCCAACTCCGGGTCCATGGACTGGCACCAGTCTGCGGCATGCCAGAAATGGTCCATGCAAACAAGCAAAGCGCCATCTGCAGGATGCAGGCAGCACGCAATACCATGCCCCCTCCGGTCTGCGAAAAAACCCTCCATGGAACCAGTCCCTGGTGCCAAAAAGTTGGGTACCTCTGCTATAAACAATTATGTTCAAATTAGTTTTATATTGATGCCAATGGATAATAGATGGTTCTCCCCTCCTTTTTGTGGTTAATTAGCTTTTCTATTAAGCTTTTTTATCTTATTTTTCAGCTTTATTTTAATCACTATAATATATCTAAAGAGCTTTTTTTCCTCCTTCACTCTATAACCACTGTTTATCATTTTTCCCCTTGCTAGTGTTGTAGTTTTCTATTTCACTATTTTTTAAAAAGCCTAAACCTGCTTCCAATCTTTATAGCCTTCAGATTGATGGACTTCACTTCCTTGTTCAAGTAACTGCCTGAAGAATTCTGACAATGACTATAGATCTCAAGGGTATTAAAGTTCAAGAAAGCTAAGAGTAGCATTTTGCTAAGCTCTATGATTGTTTGTTGTCAGCCATATCTGTCAAGTGCTATGAGGTAGAAAACATTATGCCATGCCATATTTTATCTAATATTAAATTTTACTCTTAGCCATCCATTGAGTCCATGCCAACTATGAGAGATCAAATGGAAATGATTTTGAAACCACATTTGGCTGAACATCTGGCTTCTTTGAAACTGATTAAGGAACTCTCAATTACAATAGTATTAGAAAAGAAGCTTAATCAATGTCAACACTCATCAGTCAGACTTTATTTGCTTAAATATTTGATGTGAGTTTTAAGATACTAGACTTAAATACAAGTGTTCTTGAATATGGCACTTCTACTGAATGATTTTCTACTTTTGGAAGTTCTTCTTGCCATGTAACGAGCCCATTTCCATTTCCATTCTTTTACTCTCTTGATGATATTACATATTTTTGTTTGTTCTCTAGTCCATGTGCAGGTCTATCTTGTCTTATAATGGTAAGCATATACCTTTCCGTGGCTCTTTGCGCCAGTCGTAGCTTTTGTATTGATTGTAAGATTAGTGTCCATATTTTGCTGATAGGTAGTGTTGAAAGAAAAGTCTTCATCCTGGTTCATCTAAACCAGGGATAAATAAACAACATGGCAACTGCTTTGGGAAGAAGGTTGCAGTTTATTGAAGAGCCAGAAAGAAGGTTCTTGCAGGAAAGACCAGAGAAAAAAAGAAGAGCTGAGCACATGGGTAATAGGTTTTTATACCCTCTGAAAGCCTTTTGTTTGGAATAATTTCCTGTTCCTGTGGCATGAACTTTGAGGCTATTTCCTGTGTCACATATTCTGATCTGAGTTTAAGTGGCACACATACAAAATTCTCTGGTATTCTTGATGGTGATGGGTTAGTCCTATTATGTCCCATCTCAGGTGGGGTATGCAGATTTTAGATCTTTGTCTTCTTGAGTTTTTGGCTCCAACTTTCTGATGGTTACATCTGCATTTGTATAGGGCTGGCTCTTGCTTGGGGCAGAGAAACTTGGGGGCAGGGTCGGCTTCTGCTTTTAAGAATCCTTTTGAGGAAATATATTTTTCTGCCCTTTTAATATTTCCTTCCTGGCTCTTTTTAAGTTTATTTTTAAGCCAAATATTTCTCCTGCTTTGTGCAGCTCTTGCATATGTCTTTGTAATTCTTCTGGGTCTTGTGAGAAGAGAATAACATCATCTGCAAATCTTAAGTGATTTAAATAGGCACCATTGATTTTTATTCAATCTTTTGCCCAATCTAGTTTGTGAAATACTTCTTCAAGGCAGGCTGAGGAAAGGGTAAGTGATATTGTATCACCTTGTCGTACACTCATTCTATGTTGATTTCCACTTTAAGAACATTAAGGCAACTATTGCTATTGTTTTTTTATATATTGATTGTAATAAGTTTATGTAAGCAGGATCTTCACCTTGGTTGAGCAATGCATTGATTATTGCCTGCTGGAATACTGTCAAACACCTTTTCGTAGTTAATGAAAGCCATGCACAGAGGCTTGGTGTAGTCATTGTGCCTTTCAATGACTTGCTGAACAATCTGGATGTGATCCATTGTGCTACATTATAACCACTTCTGATCCCTGCCTGCTCTTTTGGCTGTGCATCGCATTAATGCCCTGATGGGTCCCTAAATCCATCTCTTTTCTCTTCCTAAATCCTCAGCTCCACCCTATTGTCATATAATCACTGTAGATAATTATAATCATAGTATCTTTCTAAACCTTTTCCATAAGCAGCAAAAAAAACCCACCTGTGAATGTAACATAAAGTTTATTTATTGATAACCTGTCCTATACTGAAATTTGATAGCAAAAGATAGGTAGAAATAGAATTTCATCACAATGATACACCCCAATCATATGAGCTGGAATTAATGCATAAGAGATGACAAAGCTTTATGAAATGTGACATATGTTATATGAGTGTCTTTCCAAGTTGTCATATTTGCTTATAATCAATTGTTTTAAATATAGCCAAACAAAAATCATTTCATTAGTTGTCCTTGCATGTTACAAATTCAACTGGTATTGCTAAATCTTAGAATAAAAGCTTTTTGATAACAATTAAATCCTTTTCCCACTAACCTCTTAAGGATTTTAGTTGAAAATAGTACACAGAGTTTTACAATCTTATCCCTTTAGGGTAACAGAGGCATGGCCTGAGCAGGGTGAACCAATGCTAAACATCAAAGAGTGTTTGTCTCTGCTTCTATGAATCCAGGCAAAGTTTTTCAACTTTCCATTCTACAGCCATAGCTGTATTTTCCTGAATACCAGCCAGGAAAAAAAATGTGTATATTTGGCAGTATAACTGTGGGAAGCCTGGTTTTTAAAATCAGCCCAACTACTGCAGTGGAGGGTTTTTTTAAATGAAGGGCAGAGGATTCAAATACCTTCCTTTGTTTCACTCTAAAAGGAACATAAATGGAGCTCAGAGATACTAATCAGCCTCCATTGTATAAGTTCTGGGCTTTCCATGAGTGTTCTGCATTTCTTGGCAAGTTGACTTTTATTATTTTGCAGATGGAAAATCAATTAAAATGAATTCTATTTTATTAGGGTGTTAATGCTTCAGTGCTCAGGCATTCTGCTGGCCTTTAGCCACATGAGGTTGTTGGGAGTTTTGTTTTCATTCCCTTTAGCAAGGCCTGACAAATTAAGATAAAGTCACTATTTAAATGTTCCCTTGTTAAGTGAAAACAAAACCGTTTCCTTATTGAATTAATCAGATGAAGTCAACTTCCATGTTTGTTTGTTTGCTTGCTTGCTTTTAATTTTAGTACTCCCTGTATGCTGCTCCTATCGCATCCTAGACAAGTGGTACTTAGGAGAGATGGAAAAGACAAGGGAAAAAGATCTGGAAACCATGGAAACATCTTATGCCAGAATTATTGTCACATCCATGTTGTTCCCCAGTCTCCTAACTCCCTCTAAAAATCTAAAATTTGGCAGAGGAAGCCATAGTATTGTGGAAGAATTTGAGAACCAGGACAATTATTTGATTTACCTTAGAGGAAATCAACAGCATTCCAGTCATTATGAAATGTATGAATCAATGCTGCGGAAGGGGTGCCCTTCTTTCAAGCAACTGATGAGAGTATGAGTGCTTGTTTTGCTTGCTACCCTTCAAGAGGTCTTATATCTCCCACTAAAGAAAGGAACCAGAGGTTTGGAATGTGCAGGAAGGGTATGCAGGTGTGACGGGATGGAGAAAAGGTTAGAAAAACTCTGACACAGCTTCCTCCCTTATTCTCTTTGGCAGTCTTCCCTTTGGCTAAGATAAAATCACTATGTAATTGTTCCCTTGCTAAGCAAAAACAAAATTTGTGTCTTTGTCACATTAACTGGATAAAATAATCTGTATGTTGGTTTGCTTGCTTTTAATTTTAGCACTCCCTGCTTGCTACTCCTCTCACATCTTAGAATGGTGGTTCTTCCAAAGGGGTACAAAGGAGAGTAGAATATTTGGAGAGTTTGTCTTAGAAAGATCTTAATGTCAATCAGAGTTATTGCCAAGACCACAGTGTTTTCCTCTACAGATCTCCACCTCTAGAAACTCCTTCAAAAAATCTGGAATCCAGAGTAGGAAAACAAAGTGCAGTGGAAGAGTGTCAGAATTAGGGCAACCATTTTATTTAACCCGATAAAACACCGAAAGCATTCCAGGAATTATGATATGAATTAGTCAGTACAGAGGAAGAGATGCATTTACCTAGAGAACAACAGTGGAAAATGCAAAGTGTTGCCATTTGTTCCAGGTTTATGTATGAATACATCTGTGTTTTATTTGCTGATCTTTAGTCAGCCTTTCTCATATTTTGAGTTTTATACCTCGCCCTAGCATGCATGTCATTTAATAAAAATTATCTGTCATGACAAAACAATGTTTCTTCTAGATAATAGTAGAGGAAAGAAAAGGTAAATGAAGGAATGCAAGAACCACTAGTCAGTACTGCTAAAGATAATAATATAAGAGAATGTAAATGTCAGTTTAGGCCTGGTAAAGAAGAAGAGGTGAGAAAGAAGCTCAAGATAGCTCTACCTTAAGATCCACCTTAACGTTCTTTAGTGTAATAAGAGGCAGTGGGAAACTCAGACAGGCTTTCACATATCTGTTATAATAGATAACAGTTCCAGTACTACTTGCAGTGTCTGTTTCCTGATCTAGCCTACCCCAAAGAGCTGACATTAACAAAATTTGAGGCCCTTTCCATATGAAGGCTCTCACTTTTACCTAATCTTCACCATGGAAGATTAGAGAACAAATGTTTTGTGGATTATCTGTCTCAATTGTCTTAATTATCCTATCCTATCTGTGACGTTTTTGTTTTATCCAAGGAACGTGGATATTGGGTACTGGGTACATGCCAGTAAATATTTGGTCTCAATTGGTTCAAAATCATATTTCTTATATCTCTGGCTAAGAAAACCTTTGACATTTACAGTATTTATCTGCTACTTGCAGATAAAGCCTTTGATACTATACTATGACACTGTCTTTTTTAACAGAAACTTTTTCAATATATTTTTCATGAAATAATTCTTATATCTTTTCTATTGCTCCCATCTGCATACTTTCAGAAGGATGTTTAGAATAGAATAGAGCTGTAAGGGACCTTGGATGTCTTCTAGTCCAGCCCCCTGCTCAAGCAGAAGAACCTATACCATAGCAGGAGAACCTATACTATGTTCTGCTCCTTAGTTTACATTCCAAAATTTAGATATGTATTTTTCAGTGGATATGCTTTCTATCCCAACAAGCTGTCAACAACCTGTTTTCTTGCAGAAGAACACTTTAGATGGATTCCTAAAACTACTTATTTTCAGAATAAGGAAAATTAGCTTTTAGATGTGCATCAAAACATATATCCTGGCTTCCGGTTTTGACATCGTGGTGGTATGGGCGCAGGAAGATGGGGCTCTATCTTTTGCATTTGATTTCGCCCCATTGGGGACCCTGGAAAGGGTCGAAAGTTGCCTCATAGAGGCAACAAAAAAGGAGGGGACCCTTGTTGATCGCAGGTGGAAACTTGGCTTGAAGCTCAGATTTAGATAAGACTCTTGCTGACCTTGGAAGCTTTCACTTTTGAAGATTGCAGTTGGGAAAAAGGAAAAATACAAGAACTTTTGGGCTGCCTATCAATGTGGCAGAGACAATGAACTATTTTGAAACTGGCTTGCCTGAACTATAAATATAAATATTATCTGACTTTCAGAGCTGTGTTGTGGAACTATTTCCCTGCAGGAGAAATCCATTGCTTGAGATGATGGAATATTTTGGATTACAAATCCTTGATTGATGAACAATTTTTACTATAAAGACCACCTACAAAAAATGAAATGGATGTCCCATACTCTAACACCTGTTCCCAAAGGCTTCAGTTTAAAATACTACCAAGAAAATATGGATGAAGATCAGAAAGAAATTCTCTCCATGCTAAAATCAATACAAGAGACTATTGCTTTAGCTCATGATGAGACTAGAAAAAACACAAAGGAGATAAAAGAACAATTTTCTAATCTAAATTTACAAATGCAGAATATGACTACAAAGAAGGAACTAGCAACCCAGAAAATAGAAAGAAAACTAGAGGAAGCAGATCCAAAGAATGAGGACCTAAAGGAAGAAACCAACCTTCAGACAACTGAAGAACTAGAAGATGGAGCGATAATTTCAGAAATGGAAAAGACATCTTACCAATCAAGAATTCAGGACATGTTCAAGGAAAAGGAAGAAGAACTGATTGAATGGAAGATAGAGCTGTTAGGAGAACTGTGGGATATTGGAGAAGAAGGGAGGATGTTTAATGAATATTAATGGATTTGTTTTTCCAAAAATACTTTAACCAAATGGCCTTTCTTATTCCAAACAATATACACAAAAACAGAGGAAAATTACTTGATGATTCGAATGCATTGACTTGGAAAGTTAGTTGGCAAAAGAAGAAAGCTAGAGTAAGACTGAAGAAAATAGAGGTTTTGATCCATTTGATGGGATATTATATTATTAACTAGATGTTTGAATACGACGGAGAATAGATAATTGCTAGAAATAGAAGTACTATTATAACTAGAAAGATAAGATTTATAACTAGAATATTAGATTTTGGTATAAGAAGGGAAAGAGGAAAATGTTAAGAAGTTTGAATAAGGCAAGCTTTGGGTTACCCAAATATAACTTACTTTGAAATTATAAACAATAGAGACATTTTGAACACTGATGGGAAATTAAAATTTTTTAAAAAAGCAAAAACAGGATACTGACTGAACATATGGATATTAAGTGCAAATGCAATTAAGATATGTTTTGGTTAGAAAAGTAATCTAAAACTGATATTATTGATATTATAAGAAAAATATAACAAAGATGTTGATATTCAATTGTATACTTACTAATAACAATAAGAATTGTATTTGCCTAATGTGGGAAAACAGGTACTACTGGAAGAAGAGAGGAAACATTTGATGGTGCAATATTGGATCTAGACTGAAGAAGTTAATATATACCACTGAATTACTAATGGACCCAGACAACACATTGTCTATTAAGTACTTGATTGTAAAAATAGAAAATTAATAAAATATTTATTTTTTAAAAAAACATATATCCTAATCTCTTGACATACTGTCAGCCTTATGAGGTAGTCCAGACAAGGACCATGTCTGCAATTTACTGCAAGGTTATATTACCAGATTCAGAATTTTAGTGATAATTATCTAGCTGAATAAAATAGAAATTCTAGTCTGAAAAATCTAGTTTTTCATTGTTCTATCAGTTGCTTTAATTGTTCTGTTGTACTTATTTATGTTGCTTTTAGATTTCTTGCTAGTTTTGGAAGTCCCTTGGGATGGGATATATGATGTCAAAGTACACTGGACAAAATAATTTTCAAAAGTTTTGCTTCCGGAAATTTTTTGGGTGATTATGATAGACTCCTTCCAACTGAATACAAATGTAAGTTTAGAATGACCACATCACATAGGAATCCTGATAAATCTGAAAATAATTTTTAATGACTATAATGTATTTAATCACATAATATTTCCAACATGCTGCATAAGTTCAATAGGGCTAAAAGTATTTTGCTGCTGATTTTCATTTACATTTCATTCATGTCATTCAATGTCTGATGCATGTCGCTGCAGTGTCCAATGATATTCAATCAGCATTGATGGAGTCCAGTTGCCCTGATACCATTTTTCTATTGTTTTCATCACTCATTCTACCTCAAGGTCATCAACTCTGAGAATGTCTGGTCCCAAAACAACTCCCTCTCCCCCTACACTTCAGCTGGTGGCACCAGCAGCTGCATCTATGGCTAGAGCCCCAGTGCAAGAGGCAGCAGCAGTGGCCTTCATTACACCTTCTCCTCCACTACAACCGGTGGCACTGGCCATGGTTGTGATCCCAGTGCACACACTAGCATCCGGGGTCCTGGCAATGGAACTGGTGGCAGCAGCTAACATTTCACTCCCAGATACATCCTAGTATGGGAGGATCAGCAGCCACCTCCGTTAGTGGTCTGTTTCGATGCCCAAGCCACTTGGCCCATTTCTTGGCTCAGGTCTGGTACCACATGGAATGTTATGGTGTGATGAACCTAGATGATGAGATTCAGGTCTATGTCCTCATGGTCAACCTTGAAGAAAGTGCTTCGGAGTAGCATGATGAAGCTAGATGACCTTGACACTTTTATGCAAGCCCTACAAGAGTGATTCGGGGACTCTATAATGGTTCAATGCACAGAAGCCTATATCTGTTCTCTAAAGCAGAGGAAGTGAGCAGTGACGGAGTACATCCAAGACTTCTGCTGCCTAGTCTGTCACCTAGGAAACTGGCCTGAATGCTTGCTAGTCCACCATTTAAGAAAGGGGTTGAACAAAGAACTGTATGAGAATTGCCTATCCAGGAGGGTGCTGCGAGCATGGTACCATGTGGCCACAGAGGTGGAGATTGATCTGATGGAATTGTACAAACACACCAGGCACGACACTCAACCCCAATGGCCAGCGGAGGGGCAACTGGCTCCCAGGGAAGGAAGGGGGGTGTACTTCCATCCAGAGAAGGAAGACCCCACCAGAACCTTGGTGGTTTCTTTTGCTATGGAAAGGAAGGACACCGAGCTGCCGAATACCTCGCACTGTGGCCAATGACTGCTTCCCCTCCTCTGAGTCAACAGAAGAATAAGAAAGAAACCAAAAAAGAAAACTCATGCAGAGCAGAGGTCATAGAGTTCTCCTTTCCATCCAGCAAGGGGAAGGGAACTCCAGACCCTGCCAAGATGGGACCAGTCCCAAGGAAGAGCAGCAGACTCATTTGCAGATTATTTCATAGGTGGCAATGATGCGTTCTGTAGCATTTTTACAACAGTCCACAGCAAGTCAAAATGATGCAAAATACTGTGTAGTATTTTTTCATCATTGTATTGTACTCAGTGTGCAAATTCCATCCTTCCATGGCAACTTTTGATAATAGATGACTAGACTAACTAGACTAGATTAGATAGACTGGACTGGACTGGACTGGATTGGACTAGACCAGACCAGACCAGACCAGAACAGAACAGAACAGAACAGAACAGAACAGAACAGAACAGAATAGAATAGAGATGGAAGGGACCTTGGAGTCTTCTAGTCCAGCCCCCTGCTCAAGCAGGAGAACCTATACCATCTTAGACAAGTGACTAAAAATCTCCAGTGATGGAGCACCCACAATTTACAAAGGGAAGCTGTTCCACTAGTTCAGTGGTTCTCAACCTTTCTAATGCTGCGACCCCATAATACAGTTCCCCATGTTGTGGTGACCCCCAACCACTTATACATCACCAGGTGCCAGGGGCGTGGCCAAAGAAAAGGGGAAAAAGTGGTGGACAGCCTTGTTTGGTGACCCCCATGAAATGGTCGTTCGACCCCAAATGGGGTCCCGACCCACAGGTTGAGAACCACTGCACTAGTTAATTGTCCTCACTGTTAGGAAGTTTCTCCTTAATTCCAGCTTGCTTCTCTCTTTGATCAGTTTCCAACCATTATTTCTTGTCCTGCCCTCTGGTGCTTTGGAGAATAATTTGACCCCCTCTTCTTTGTGGCAGCGCCTCAATTACTGGAATACTGCTATCATGTCATCCCTATTTCTTCTTTTCTTTAGACTAGCCAAACCCAAGTACTGCAGCTGTCTCCAGGCCTTTGATCATCTTAGTTGCTCTTCTCTGAACTTTTTCCAAAGTTTCAATATTTTTTTGTAGTATGGTGACCAAAATTCTTTGCAGTATTCCAGGTGTGGTTTTACTACAGTTTTATAAAGCGGTACTAATACTTCGCATGATCTTGATCTTGATAGAGGAACTGAATGAGGCTGTCGGCAGGCCCAGAGGAAGGGAGAGAGGCTTTTGGAGAAGTTGGAAGCAGCAGAAGTGTGCTCCAGGGGCAAAAAGGAGTGAGGCCCTTTAAGGAAAAGGTGGAAGAGACAGGATCCAAAAAAGAAAAAGAGGTGAGATTGTTGTGCAGTAATACAAGCTAATTTGAGGGCTAATCCACATGGAACTCCATTTCCATCTGTTCTGTTTGCCATCGTTCGCTCCCTAGAAACTAAAATGGACATTCTGAAACTTGAGCTGGCCACAAACAAGGAGTGTATATTGGAGGTGGTGGCCCTTTGGGAGCTGTATGCAACAAAATTTCATTTTGATGTATGCCGATTGGTATACATTCAAAGTGACAATAAAGTTGTTGTTGTTGTTGTTGTTGTTACATCTACCAGCTCCTTCAGAACTCTGGGATGTGATCTGTTGGGTCCCAGTGATTTATATTCATCAAGGTCAAATAGGTATTCTCTTACCATTTTCTTGCTTATTTTAATTTTTGTTTTTGGTTTGTCTTTTGCAGTAGTTTTTTGGCATGTTGGGCTATAGTTGCTTTTTGTGTGAAGACTGATGCAAAGAATGAGTTAAGCAGCTCTGTTTTCTCCCTGTGACATGTGTGTCACAATATTTTCATAAGGAACTCATGACACAAGGCAGACCTTTCATTTCTTCTTCCTCACCCTTCTGAAGATGTCCATGTCTGTAAATAATCCAAGTTTCATTCTGAAAGGCTGTAGGCAGTGGTGGGATTCATCCAGTTGGCACCACTTTGGCAGAACCAGTAGCTAATTTTTTGTTGCCCAAGCCCAGAATGGACTTCTGAAAGCGGCATCCACACAGAGAACTGATTGTGTTTGAATTTTAATCCCACCACTGGCTGTAGGTTTCCTTACCCACCTCAGTCCATTTCTGTTCACTATATTTCCTTGAAACTAATGGAATTAAGGAATATCTCTATGACCAGCCTGGAGGCTGGAACATAATAATTTTTTAACTTCCATACATGAACTTTTAATGGTACAGAATGTTGTATTAATTCCATAATACAGCAGTTCAGAGGGCATGGTGTACCAGAGAATAAAAATAAAAAGGGTTTCTATTTTTCAATCCAAGATATTTTAACAATCCTACAGATGTAATTCTGAACAGGGCTCTCATATTCATTCTCAGATCACTTCAATGATTGATGCTTTCTGAACTTCTGCCAAAGATAAGTCCAGAAAAAAATTAACATGTCTTTCCAAAGAAAAAAATCTTAAGCCACTTTAGACTATAATACCTTATGTCCAGAATGGCTATCTTTCATTATTTATTTAAATACCTGCCTTTAATATAAATGCAAAATCTGGACAGTTGGCATATTAAAAACAAATCAGAAACAGTAACATCAAATGCATCAAAATCTACCATGATGACCAAGAACAAACCCAATGGACATACTAATTATAATAACAATAATACCAAACCTCCTGAACCCAATGCCTTGGAGAGCTTTCAGGCCTTCATCATTTTCTGAGAGACAGGAAGGGTCAGGCCCAGTTTATTCCATACTCTACTTTAGAGAATTATTAAGATTCTGAACTAAGAGAAATTGAGGAAATGGAAGACTAACAGAAGAAAAATAGTCCCCCAGAGTTTATTCATTCACATGGAGTTATTTTAATAATAGAAAAATATACCAATGAAAAAAGATCAGGAAGGAAGAAATAAAACCAATCCTGTGACATTTTTTTTTTTTAAGATTCTGTGAAAAAAATATTTTGTTGCCAAAATATTTTTTTTCAAATGTTCAGGTAGCTTCCTACAACTATGGACTTGAACAATGAACTACAGAAACTAAGTTTTCAGTTACATTTTAAAATGCCGAATCATATATATATAGTCCCTTTGTTTCTCCAAGTATATTTCATTTGCATTCAGAAAAATAGTTGTCCTAGTACCAAACTATTTTATTCATCAACATTCTCTGACTAATGTGACTTGCATTAAGAAATGTAGTTGTGTCATCAAGTTTTTTAGTTTATCATAAATGGTTTTATATTATTTTATTGGTTGTAAGGCACTCAGAGTTGGTTTTAAGATGGGCATCTATAGAAATGTTTTAAATAAAGTAAAAAAAATTAAATTAAAATCTAAATATGAATATACTAAAATACAATATTTACTACACATAAACAATGCTATAGAGCAACAAACATTAGAATATCCTGAATTTCTGGCACTATAGATGAGTCCCTATACATTTTGCTGTGGCCAAGAATATTGAAAATGTTCTTGGATTTCTTGGAGGGTCATATTCAAATGTTGCGACAGATGAAGACCTCTATGTGAGTATGGATAAGAGTAGGTATTTTCCACTTGTATCTTTTTTCCCCACCAGATTACAGTAGATTACATTTTTCACACTGAAGAATTATACTTAATCCCATTTTTACAACGTCACCAGCAAGAATCAATAGTAAATTAGTTTGAGCAATGAGCTATTAAATCATTCCAGATTGGTTACCTGGACCCATGACATTAGAAAAAAATGGTTTCTTTGATTGTGTAGGAAGTCACCCTCCCTTTCTAAAATATTGACAAAACCCCCTTTCCAAATGCAAGAAAAAAAGCTTTTCCTTGACAAGAGCTGACTCACATCCTCCCACTAATAGGAAATCATCTGGAGCAGTTTTCGCAATAAGCCAAAGCGCCTGCGAATGGAAAACTTGTATCCCTTCATAAAAGAGCTTTCTGTGAATGGAAACTTAGTAGCTCCATTCATAAACAAAAGCACTGCCAGCTACATCCCATTCCTCGGGTCGGCAAACTGCGGCTCCGGAGCCGTATGTGGCTCTTTGAGCCTTCTCCTGCGGCTCCCAGCCTGCTCCACCATATGCAGAGAAAGAAAGAGACAGAGACAGGCACTTGTGCTTCCCTTCTCTCTCTCTCTCTCTCTCTCTCTCTCTCTCTCTCTCTCTCTCTGTGTGTGTGTGTGTGTGTAAAAAAGAAAGTGGCCTCATGCTGTTCTCGAGGCTCTTACCTTTGCTGCGTCTCAGCAGGAAGCAGGAAGCAGCAGAAAGAAAGTAGCAGCTCTCTCACACACAGAGACACACATACACACACATACACACACAATATCTCTCTCTCACACACACACACACACACACACACTGTCTCTCTCTCACACACACACTCACACACACTCACTCTCTTTCACTTTCTCTCTCTCTCTCTGTGTGTGTATGTGTGTAAAAAAGAGAGTGGCCTCACGCTGTTCTCGGACAAGCTGACAAGCTTATTAGGCAGGGCTCCTACTTTTGCTGCATCTCAGTAGGAAGCAGGAAGCAGCAGAAAGAAAGCAGCAGCTCTCTCTCTCTCTCTCTCTCTCTCTCTCACACACACACACACACACACACAATCTCTCTCTCACACACTGAGTGGAGGAAGAGGACTGGCAGACCAAGGGCAGGAGAGAGCCACCCCAATAAGAATGTGTGTCAGCTTATCAGAGAACAGCATGCAGCCAGCTTGCCAGGTGAGCAGAAGATCGGAGAGAGAGAGGGGGGAGGGAGGGAGGGAGGGAGAGAGAGAGAGAGAGGGGGGGAGAGAGAGAGAGAGAGAGAGAGAGAGAGAGAGAACTCATGCACAGCAGCCTCTATTTCCTTTTAATTAAACTCTTCAATCAAGCTCCCCCTCCTCATGCACACGTGCACGCAAAAGTTTTGTGGTTCCCAGTGTTTTCCTTTCTCTGGGAAATGGGTCCAAGCAGTTCTTTGAGTGTGTAAGCTTGCCGACCCCTGGCCTATTCATAGGCAAAGCACTGCCTGCTACAGCTGGCACAGAGAGCCAAAAACTAATAGATTAAGCATATAAGGACAATGCCACTCAAATTTGCATTCCCCCACCTGACTTCAAGAACAGGGCATGACCTCCCAGCCACAATAGAAGCCACCACAATTAGAATAACCAAAGACACACACTTGAGGTTATTGCCCAACAAGCCCAGAAATCTCAATCAACATCCCCAAAATAATATATGTCTGTCCAGTTACCAGACCAGGTTGTCAACTGTCCCAGAACAGATTTCTATGTCATTTGGCTTCTGATTCCTAAATAAATGGAGACTTCCTTTCCAATTTCAGCTTGCCTCCACATTCATTTTTCCTGTGTCTTTCTCCCAGCTTGGAACCAGACCACATTTTACATCCAACAAAACAACACAACTCCAAAGGCTGGCTCCCAGTTTCCACCTACATGCCATAAAATGGTCTAGAAAGGAAAAACAGGTTTGTGCAGCACACTTATCCATCTATCTTCTTTCATTGAACTTTGAATATGTGCTGAAACGCAGGAGCTAATTTAAAACATAAGCAACTAATTGAGCTGTACTGTAACTGTACTAATTTGAATTAAAAATTCTCTGTATGTGATTGCTACCTTTCCTTATTTCCTTATATCTCCTTTTACTTTCCCTTGCATTTCTAAAAATGGTTTAATTGGCATAACAAATGAAATTCTGATTAAATGTTTTACCATATTGAAGAACTGCATGAATATTTCTTGAGTTTCTGAGGTGATGCAAGATGTCATTTTTTTCATTTCTGGTCTTCAGGCAGGAAAAGTCAAATATTTTCTTTTCTGTTTTTTTTTTTTTGTTTTGTTTTGTTTTTAGGGTGATGGTAAAGGATGAAACTTAAATCTAGGCTTTGATTGAAAACCTAAGAAGAGAATTAAGGAACACAAGCATCAGGCTTAAAAATTTAGGACAGTCAGCCTTGGTTAAAGTCCAGGCGCAAGGACCAAAAAGTCACAAGACATTAACCCAAAGTCATTTCAGGAAATGAAAACTTGCACTCTATGGCAAGATATAGTTTAACTAAGCTAAATGTTGTGGTTTTGCCATACTGAGCCAGATACTAACTACAAGGATGTTATTCACATAACACACAAGTTTTCAAAAAATTTTGGCTAATTTGTGATTAATTGTATCAGGGGAACCCAAGTGGAGACCTGATAGATGAAGAAGTGGTAGACTTTAACAAAGAACTTGTTATGTTTATAAATGAGTCCCTGTCTATCAGTAGCACTGGTCAACTAAAAATGAAAACTGATTAATAGATGAATTGGAGAGGGAAGCTCTTTAGGCTGCAACCTTGAGTTCAAGGCAGGGCAAAGCTTCCTAGATATTGGGAGACTTTCAAAAAGAGTTTTATTTTTGCAACAACAAACCTTGGAGTGTATTCTAATGATTCTTGGGGAGTTATTATTTGTGATTAAAGTTGGACTAGACGACCTCCAAGGTCCCTTCCAACTTTATTATTATTGTAGTAGTAGTAGTAGTAGTAGTAGTAATAGTAGTAGTTGTTGTTAATTGAAATTGGTGGTTATTTATAAATAAATTAGAACTACAATATTATTATACTGTAATATAGCCTCTGGCTGACTTTGGGCCAGTCATTTTCCCTCTCTCAGCCTAACCCACCTCATGGGGTTGTTGTGGGGAAGATAGGAGGAGGAAGGTGTCTTGGATATATTCACCACATAGAGTTATTTGTAAAAATAATAAAGGCAGGATAAAAACAAACAAACAAACAAATAAATAAATTTTATGCCAGTATTTAATGGCAACAAGAGCCTACGCTGATTTTCCCCAATAAAAGCAGAGAAGGATAAGAACACAAAGCAATTGATGTGAAATCATGTTGGTATAACTGCTTCATTTCTTTGCCATCTGATTTGGAGTGCTCTAGCCCAGGGGTCCCCAATCCCCAATCTGCAGCCCACTACCAGGTCATAGCCTATTCAGAACCAGGCCCTGTGAGTGGCAAGCTGGCACACATATGGGCATGCAGCTTGACTTGAGCATAAGTTGAGCTGTGCATGCAGACTAGCCCACTGCTTGTGCAAGTTGAATTGCTTGTGCACACGCATGTTCATTGGTCCACCAATCACACAGCCCAGTTCCCTTTTCCCCCTATCAGGCTGCCCAATACTAACCACAAGGGTGGGGACCACTGCTCTAGTCTGATTCTGAATCCAAATCACTCAGTCCTTGTACTATCCTTGGATTTTGCCTGAGATTCTAACTCTATTGGTTCATTTTGCCCTCTTTCAACACACTTCCTAGACCCATTATGGCATATTGTTGGATTTCAGTATGCTGCTTTCCCATTTTTGTAGCAAGTCTTGAATGGAGTTTAAATGGTATTATTACACAGCTAGTCTTTGCTTACTTATCTCTTTGCAACTGTTTGAAATTACAATGGCACTAAAAAAAATTATGATCAGTCCTCAATGTTGTAGCCATTGCAGAGTCCCCAAGGTCATATATTATAATTTGAGTGCTTTGAAACCAGCATATATTTATTATGGTCACAGTGTCCTGATCTGAAGCAAAAACATGCAAAGAAGGAAATTGAAATAAACCCCAGAGTCCATCCCACCCCCCCAGTAACCAGGCAATGAGAATTCAGTCATTAGGCAAGAAGATGTTTTGGGAAAGTCTCTGGTTCAGGTGCATCTCTCCCCCTCTTTGCATTCCACCCCCAGGATGGTTGGTATTATGTCCTGAGCCTGCTGAATGACTCAGCAGGCTCAGGAAAGCTATAGAAAGGCCCGGGCAGACCACATGGTTGCCTGGGACCAGACAGATTGTCTCCAGCCTTGTGCGCATGCGCAAGGCAAGAGAATGCCGTGGAATGATTGGCTGATGCTGTCCATGCCAGGGAACTCTAAAAGGGCTTGTGCCATTTTTGTTCCCTGTTCTGTTGGGGAATTGCAATAAAGGAAGACTGTTTTTGTTACTCCGCTTTGTCTTCAGGCCTCTTCTCTGGGAACAGAACATTGGCGACGAGGATGGGATTCCTGCAAGGAAAACAATAAAGAAAAAGCTGGGCTGACTCACAAAGAGAGGCCTGAAGCGCTGGGAAGTTCGGCGTCTGGAGATTGGGACTCTGCCTGCCAGTACGAGAATGCTGGAGGTGAGCTCGGCAAGCCCTTCTCAAATCTTGTAGCTAGAAGCGTTGATAAAGCTCCAGGGCAGCAACAATGTCCAAAATCAGCCGTCTCTTGGAATTTCATACATCACATCTAGAATGCTGGACTTCCTACGTGGCTCGAGTGGAGAATTACTTCCGAGTAAACCAAGTGAGGGAAGATGGCCTCAAAGCTGCTACTTTATTGTATGTCTGTGGGCAAGAGATTTTCAATATAGCTGAGAATCTGGTCGCCCCAGCGCCACTGGAATCAATTGCTTATGCT
This sequence comes from Crotalus tigris, assembly GCF_016545835.1. Lineage (NCBI taxonomy): Eukaryota > Metazoa > Chordata > Lepidosauria > Squamata > Viperidae > Crotalus > Crotalus tigris. The sequence continues at coordinate 1,022,059 of NW_024096553.1, read as the reverse complement.
GAATTGAAGAAGATGCTGCGAGAACCCAAGCTCTCAGTGATTGCATGGCGACACGCATTTGAGCAGAGGGACCAGAGGCCTGGTGAGTCTGCTGCAGACTTTATTGCTGCGCTCCAACAAGCAGCTAGGCCATGCGAATTCAAGGACCTGGAAGAGAGGCTGTGGGATTGTTTAGTTTGTGGAGTAAGAACTTGTGAGCTGCAGCAGAAGATCTTCGCCAAAGATGATGTCTCTTTCCAAGATGCCTTGAGAGAGATTGCAGCTGAAGAAGCAGCGGGCGGCACTGTGAAAGCCTTGTGGCTCGCCAGGAACCCTCCAGTGACAGTGTCCGTCCATCAAGAGGTCACTCAGAAGGAATCCGAACAGGATCCAGAAGCGGAGGTGGACAGACTTCAGCAGGCAGCAGAGAAAAGGCCTCGAAAACACAAAGAACACACAACTTCATTCCCTTGATATTTCAGATGTGGAGGTTGCCACAAGCGCTCCAACTGCCATTTCCATTCCACCATTTGCCAGGCATGTGGCCAGCAAGGCCACATTGCCTCCGTCTGTTTGAGTTGCCAGAAGGACTGGTCTTCAGAAGAATTGCTTTAGAAAGGTACCAGGGTCCCCAGCCAACACAGGGTGGGTTTCTGCAAGTTGTGCAGGAGCATTTTCAAAACGGGGCCAAATAGGCTGCTTAGGAAGAAGCTTCACATTGACGTGAAGTTGCAGGGGGTTCCTCTCTCGATGGAGTTGGACACAGGGTCCGCTTTATCGATCATTTCCCTAGACACTTTCAAAAAGATTTCCAGTAGAAGTGGCCTACGAGTTAAACTCAGGCTATCCAATTTAATCCTCACTGACTTCCAGAATTCCAGAGTCAGCATGAAGGGGGAGGCCACGCTCAAGGTGCAGTGTAAGGATTTTGAAGGGATGCTAGATGTGGTGGTAGTTGGGGGTGATCACGTAAGTCTTATTGGACTCGATTGGTTCAAGGCCCTTGGGATTCAAGTGATTGGACTTCACAGTCTGCAAATGTCAGGTCTTGCAGAAGTTTGCAAGGAGTTTGCTGATGTGTTTAGTTCAGAGCTTGGCTCGTACAAGGGGCCTCCCATTGCTTTACGTTTAGATCCAGCCATCACACCCATCAGGATCAAGCCTTGAAGGGTGCCTTTTGCCCTGAAAAACAAAATAGATGCAGAACTGGACAAGCTGCTCCAGCAGGGCAACTTAGAAACCCCCATAGTCACACCACTGAAACCCAATGGTGAAGTCCAGATCTGTGCAGACTATAAATGTACACTCAACAAAGCACTGCAGCAGCATGCCTACCCAGTGCCTGTGGTGAGCCACATTCTGGCCTCCCTCAAAGGGGGATGAATCTTTGCAAAGCTTGATTTGGTTCAGGCCTATCAACAGTTACCAGTTGATGAGGCAACAGCTGAGGCCCAAACAATTGTGACACAACGGGGAGCCTTTAAGTTAAAAAGGCTGCAGTTTGGGGTTAACGTAGCCCCAGGCATTTTCCAAAGCGTGATGGAGTGAACGCTCTGTGGTATTCCTGGGGTCTGCCCCTATTTTGATGACATCCTCATTGCTGGAGAGTCATCTGTGAATCTAGCTGAAAGGCTGAGGGCTGTCTTGCTGCATTTCTGCCAAGCGGGGCTGAAGCTGAAGCAAGATAAGTATAAAATTGGAGTCACTTCCACTGAGTTTCTGGGCTTCCGTATTGATGCTGAAGGCATCCATCCTGCTGAATCCAAGCTGAAAGCAATTCAGCAGGCCCCAAGTCCAAAAGCGAACTTCAGGCTTTTCTAGGACTGTTAAATTTCTACCACTCATTCCTACCTCACAAGGCTGCAGTGGCTTGTTACACCAGTTCTTGGACAAATGGGCTCCATGGAAGTGGATAAAGGTCCATGAAAGGAGTTTCACAGAGGTCAAGGCCTTGCTCTCTTCAAATGCAGTTTTAGCGCATTTCAATGAGCAATTTCCTGTGTGCATAGCCTATGATGCATCCCCTTATGGGGTTGGGGCTGTGCTTAGTCACCTTAAGGCTGATGGGACACAAGTCCCTGTGGCCTACTATTCCAGGACTCTGTCTTCTGCTGAGCATAATTACATGCAGATTGACAGAGAAGCCTTGGCCATAGTGGCTTCTTATATGGCCACCACTTCACGGTCTACACAGACCATAAGCCCCTGCTGGGTTTGTTTACAACAAACAAACAAATCCCTCACATAATATCTCCTAGAATGCTGAGATGGTCAATTTTTCTGTCAGCATATGACTACACTCTGGTGCACAAACCAGGCAAAGAAATGGACCATGCAGATGGCCTCAGCAGATTACCCCTACAGATCAGTAACATCCAAATATCAGTCCCCCCCCCACTTTCAGGTAGTTCTATAATAAAGTCTATCGATATTTCTTTCCATGGTTCCTGGAGGCTGATCACTGTCTGCAAAAGTCCTATTGGCTTCCCCAGTGGTCTCTTAGCCACTGCACAGATTGGACAACTGACCACATAGCTTTCAATGTCCTTTTTCAAAGAAGGCCACCAAAACTTTCACTTAACCAAGTGCAGAGTTTTTAACCAGTCCATCTAGCATGGTGCAGTCATTCTTATGAGCAGTGAGCCATTCAACAAGCTTTAGTGCTTCTTTAAGGTGGAGGGAGACCATCCATTTTGCAGCTGCACCCTCAAGCGCCAAGGTCATGTATCTTACTCAGGCTGCTTCTTTCCCCAATTCATCCCCATACTCCTGCATGTAGTTCCAGACTTGTGCCAGGTTACATGGGGTTTCCCAAGGCTGGGACTTTCAGGGCCTGATATCTCCAAGGGCAGCTCCTGCTGCCAATGGAAGCATCAGTTGCACTAGTGCCAGTCCAGGTGGAGCAGGTGTGGCCACTGCCATGGCTATTGCCATGGTTGCTCCATCCACAGCTTAGCTTGGAGGTGGCCCAGGGAGACTGAGTAGTCATCTGTGCAAGAGTTTCCCAGGCTCTTCAGTTCTCCATCACCTGTTGTATCAGGTACAGGGCATGGCTCAGCATGGCATCCTTCAGGTTCTCATGAAGAGAGCAGACTTTGCCTCCATCCTCCTCATGCCACTCCAGCCTATGGGGAGCCTTTGCTTCCTCAGGAGAAGGTTATCCTTGATATTTGCTCCTCTGGGTCTTCCTTTCACCCCGTGCCCAATGATCATCTGGGCCTGATAGGCTCTTCATTGAGCTCCTCCAGCCAATGAGTGTGGTGTGGTGTGGTGTAAGAGGGACCCGGCCGTAGCACCATTCATCCTCTAATTCGCTCTCGTGGCTATACATTTAGATGCTCAGTCCTCCAATAGACTGCCATTCCTCGATTGACGGTTAAAGCAGATATTGCCTAATGTCAGGGCTGCCTCCATCCAATCCCTAGGAAAGAAACTTGACTCCATAGATTTAGAGAAATGGTACTTTTACTAGGAAAGAACTGAAACCAACCAATATATGTTGGTGCTTTGAAACCAAAATATATTTATTATGGTCACAGTGTCCTGACCTGAAGTAAAAATGTGCAAAGAAGCAAATGGAAACAAACCCCAGAGTTTATTCCCCAATCCCAGTAACCATCAACCAAGTAGATTTGGGGGGAAAGTCTCTGGTTCAGGTATATCTTTCCCCCCCCTTGCATTCCGATGCCAGCACGGTTGGCCTTGGAAATGTTAAATAACTCTCTGAGTCCAAGCTTCACAGAAATTCCAGTTTCCACCTCCAATACACCTCCCCTCCCAGATACCCAGAGCTTCCCCTCACCCATAGTTTCCATGGCAGCTGGCAGCAAGCTTGAATCAAAGCGAAGATGCAGGGTGACAGAATGAGTTACAACAAGGGAGTGGGATGCAAGAGTTCCAAGAAAATCATAAGGTGACAGAGTCGGCAGAAGAGAAGAATTAGCAAGAGAACTTCTATATTGATTTTGATGAATTATTAATAAGTGTAAGGACCCACCCCACTTTGCATCTTAAGAAGACAGAACTCTTGGAATAATTCTTCCAACAGGAATCCTTTATTAAGAGAAAATGGTTGCAGGCATGCTAGACAGGACTTGGGGTTCAAGCTCTCCCATTCAAGGTTTTAAGGGGTTCCCCAGTAGTCCCACCCAATCAACCCCCCTTCCAGTGATAGTTTCAAGTATCACAATTCCCCCCCCTTTCTTCTTTCTTCCGTCTGAATGGAGACTTCAGGTAACTACATGAAAGGCAAGTATCCTGCTTTGTTATGATAAGGTTCTCTAGTGCTAACGCTTTGAGGTTACAATAAACACACATTCAGCATTCAGCTCTTTGAAGTGTACTGAAGGAAGTGAGGGCCATAAAGCCCCTTTGTTCTCCCCCTTCTCTCCCTCTTATGGCAGAATCCAAAGAAGGCAGAATTGGGAGTTTCTATATTTGGTAATTAAAGATGAAATATGATTGGATTCTGACATCCGGCCCCTCTTAAAAATAAGAGAGATCCACCTGAAAGAAAACACAAGTATAAAATTTAGTTAGGCTTGTTAGGATACTCTGTGTGAAACTTCTTCAATAGCTTCGGGGCTCTGACATGACTTTTATGGACCCACTCATTTTGTGAGGGAGGGAGGTGTTTCCAGGCAACTAGGTACTGAGTTGCTCCATGATATCTCCTAGAGTCAAGGACTTCCTTTATTGCGAAGTGTTGTTCACCCTCCACCATGATTGGAGGTGGTGGGGGGGGGATTTTTGGCCGTAGAGGTGACTGATGCTCTATTTTCAGCAAGCTGCAATGAAAAATTGGGTGTATTTGCCTGAGATTTTTGGGTAATTCTAATTCTACTGTTACTGGATTTATGATTCTTTTAATTGAAAAGGTCCTATATATTTTGGTCCAAGTTTTTTACAGGGCTGTAGGGACTTTAGGTATTTTGTAGATAAGTACACCATTTCTCCTATAATGAATGGTGTAGGCTCAACCCTTTTTTTATCGGCTTGTGTTTTATATGCCTGCCTAGCTTCATCTAGTGCTTTTCTGATTATTGGCCAGGTGTTTTGTAATTTCTCCATCCATTCTTTCAGCGAGGGGATCGTTGGTTCGTTTGGGGTTAATTCTGGCATGGGGTTGAAACTTTGACCGGTGGCTATTTGAAAAGGAGTGTAACCTGTGCTGGAGTGGACTGCATTATTGTAGGCAACTTCTGCAAAGGGGAGTAAGTCCGCCCACTCGGTCTGCTGGAAACTAAGAAAACATCTTAAATATTGCTTAAGTACGGAGTTCATTTTTTCAGCCCCCCCATTTCCTTGAGGGTGGTGGCTAGATGTCAGTCCCTGAGTGGATCCTAAGAGGGATAAAAATTCCTTCCAAAATGCAGACGTAAATTGCACCCCCCTGTCAGAGATGATGCGTTGGGGTGCCCCATGCAATCTGTAAATGTGTTGGATGAAAAGTTTTGCTAAGGCTTTTGCAGTGGGAATCTTTTGGCAAGGGATAAAGTGCACCTGTTTTGAAAACAAGTCCGTGACCGTCCAGACCACAGTATTCCCATTGCTTTCTGGCAATTCCACTATAAAATCCATGGCTATTTCTCTCCAGGGGGCTGAGGGACTTGCCACTGTTTGCAATAGTCCTGGCACGTTCCCTTGCAACCTCTTTGCCGTGGCACATTTTGGACAACTGGCTATATAACTTTCAATGTCCTTTTTCATGGATGGCCACCAAAATTGCCGTTTAATTAAATGTAAAGTTTTTACAAATCCAAAAATGACCCTCTTGATTTTGTGTCATTGCAAAGGTTGCATGAAGTACTTCTTTGAGTTGTTGGTATAAATAGAACTGTTTCCCCTACCAAGGCAACCCGTCTCTCATTGTGCACGCATTTTTGTTTTTCTGGAAACATTCATCTGTTTCCAAACTTTTTCTGAATTCAATTCCAGTTTGGCTGTCCAGTTGTGGTTTTAATTTGGCTTGGGTTCTTGTGGTTACTGGTGCTGCCAGTTGTGACTCTGCCATTATTGGTCTAGAGTCGGTGGTTCGTGCGCTGTTATATTGAGGCATGCGAGATAGTGCATCTGCCAGGAAGTTCTTTCTTCCTGGTAAATGTTTGAGCTTAAATTGAATTGGTGAAAATGCTGGGACACGGGCTTGTTGGGATGGTTTCTGGAAGTTTTCAGGGCTTCTAAATTTTTGTGATCAGTCCACACCTGGAAGGGAAATTTTGTTGCCTTCCAGGACACTGTCGGCCACCGTGACGGTAATGGCCCAAGTACTATCTCCCAGAAGGCAGCCTTCTCCCATACGGGCCAGCGCTGTCCTGTTCCGTGAGTTTCTTGGATGTATATGCACAGGGTTGCAATACTGCATCATCAGCGGTCTTGTAATAGCACAGCCCCCCCGTGCCCTATCACTTGCATCTGACCTGATTACGCGGGCTTGTCCATGCTGGGTGCTTAGTATTGGTCGGCAGAAAACAGTCTTCTTAGTCTCTCAAACGCCTGCTGGCACTCCATTGTCCATGTAGTGGCTGGCTAGGTTTTACTGAGGATGTTCCCTTCGTTTTTAGTCAGTTAGTGAGGGGCAAGGCTATTTGTGCAAATGAGGGGATGAATTGGCGGTAAAAATTTGCAAAGCCCAGGAAACTTTGTAGTTGCTTTCTTGTGCGGGGTGGTGCCCAATTTAGTACTGCTTTGACCTTCTCCGGGTCCATTTCAATGCCCTGTGGGGATATGCGATAGCCTAGGTAGTCTATCCTTTCCTGGTGGAATTTGCATTTTGAGAGTTTGACATATAGGTGAGCGGCTCGCAGCTTCTTTAAAACCGCTCTGACAAGTTTGACGTGTTCTTCTTTTGTTTCAGTAAAGATAAGAATGTCGTCCAAGTAAACAAGGACCCCCTTAAACAGGTGCTCCCTTAGAACGTCATTGATTAATTGCATAAAGACTGCAGGGCCCCCTTGTAATCCAAATGGCAAGACTTTGAATTGATAGCACCACATGGGGCAGTTAAATGCAGTCTTCCATTCGTCCCCTTCCTTGATTCTCACGCGATAGTAAGCTTCCCTTAAGTCTAGTTTAGAAAAAATGTTCCCTTTCGATAGGTGTGACAGCATGTCTTTCATGAGGGGCAGCGGGTATAGGTTGCTTTCACTGATTGTATTCAGGGCCCTATAATCCACGCATAAACGTAAAGAGCCATCCTTCTTCTCTCTAAAAAGGACCGGGGCAGCCACTTTAGGCTTGGCTGGCTCAATGAAACCTCTCTCCAGGTTTTTTTTTATAAATCTTTCCATTTCCTCCTTCTCCGTTGGGCTCATGGAGTATAATCTGGGCTTCGGGAGTTTTGCCCCAGGCTTGAATTCAAGGGTACAGTCTGTGGGTCGGGGGGGGGGAAGCTCATTCGCCCTCTCCTCACTGAAGACTTCAGCAAGGTCCCTATATTCCTCTGGTATTTCTGTTAATCTTTTTTCCTCTCCTATGGATGCTTTTTCTATTTTTGATTCTGGTAGCCTCTCTTGGGGTTTTAAGTCCATAGGGTCCCCCTTCGGGAATTTGATTTCTGTCGTCCTCCAATTTACCCAGGGGTTCCATTTTTTCAACCATTCCATCCCTAGAATCATTGGGCATTCCATACCTGGGTCACCACAAACGTTAAGTCCTCTTCATGGTTGCCCAGGGAGAGATGTATTGGCAAAGTGGCTAGGGTAGCTGGCACCCCCCCTGCTATGGATCCATCTAGCTGGCCAAAGGAGATTGGTTGTTACAGTCTCCTGGATGGGATGCCCAGATTCCCCACTAGTGTTGGGCTAATGAGGCAGCGGGTGCAGCCAGAGCTATTAAGCTTTCACCTCACAGAATTTCGGGCTATGGGGGGGGATTAAATATGTCACTGTTTTTGAAGATGGGTGTGAGTGCATCCAATTACAGGGGGTCGCCCTCGAGCTGTCATCTGCGGGCATCCACGGCCCTGGGTGTCGGCTGGAGGTCTTGCCCCTTGGTGAGCAGAGGTGGGGGTGTCTGCAATTTCCATCATTTTCATGGCTGTTTCTTTTGGCTTAGCTGAATACCCTCTGGGTTTGTTGATTGGGGATCTGTCTGGGTTGTGCTGGGGGGCCTTTGAGCGGCATTCTACAGCTCGATGCCCTTCTCTTCCGCACTTGAAACATCCCATTTGCTTCTTGGCTGTATCCGATGATTTCACCGGTTGGTGTGTCAGCTTAGGCGGGGGGTGGCTCCATTGTTTTCCTCGGCGGTGCCTCTTCAATATGTCGATCTCTGCTTCCTCTGCCAAGACGTACCATTCCTCAAGTCGATGTGGGTCCCCTCGGGGCAGGCAAGCATCATATAGATCATAGTTTAGTCCGTCTTTGAAATGGCCACGGAGGATGTCTTCTGGCCAATTCAGTTTGCTGGCAATGGCCCGGAATTCTTGTGTATACTCAGCCACTGGGCGTTTGCCTTGCCTCATCATTGGTATTCTTTCACGGGTTTTGCGATCAGCCAGGGGGTCTTCAAAATCGTTCTCAAAGAGGACATGAAACGGTGGTGAATGTTACTGAGTTCTGGGATTGGAGTCATGCAAGTTCACTACCCACTCCGCAGCTGGTCCATCCAGGGCAGATTGCACGATCCGGATGCGGGCTTTGTCGCTGGGAATGTTCTGCCCATATTCCTCCATGTAGCTGAGGACTTGGGTTAGGAAAAATCCCAAGCGTGTTGGCTCCCCTTTGAATTTTACTTCCAACGGTGGACGTCTTGGAATGGATCGGTGCCTCTGTTGTGGGTGGTAGTGCCTTCCGTCCAGATTGCCATCTGTGGTCCGGTAGGGGGTGGGAGCTCCTGTATCAGTAGATGTCCCTGGGGTTGCAGGTTCCACGTCCCCCTCGGTGTCTCTCCCTTTGCGGCTCCAGGAACTGGGGCAGCCGTAGGGTTCAGTATTCTCCTCTCCTAGGGAGCTGAGAGTTCTCTTAATCAGGTCAATAGCTTTCTCTAGGATCCAGTCTGAGTACGGTGCCCAGCTTTCTCCCTCTTCACTTGCGTGCAGGGATTTCTCCATCTCCTGCTTCCATTCTGGTTGCTTGGTCCCCCGTCTCAGGGTCACCTTTCTTGATTCCTTTCCCCACTCACTTTCTTTCCAACGCCCATCGACCAGCGAGGCTTGTGGTCCTGTGTCTCCACCACTTCTTCTCCTGAGGAATCTGGCCTCTCGGATCCCAACATCTGGCAAGGTTCCAACTGGGTCAGCGGCTCTCTTTCCAGGGAGTTTTCCCCTCTCTTGCTCCATTGTCTGACATGGTAAATTTTTTGCAAAATCCCCCGGCAAGGGTCTCCCTTCCAGGTGGATTAATTTTGCAAGTCCTGTCTAATGTAAGGACCCACCCCACTTTACATCTTAAGAAGACAGAACTCTTGGAATAATTCTTCCAACAGGAATCCTTTATTAAGAGAAAATGGTTGCAGGCATGCTAGAAAGGACTTGGGGTTCAAGCTCTCCCATTCAAGGTTTTAAGGGGTTCCCCAGTAGTCCCACCCAATCAACCCCCCTTCCAGTGATAGTTTCAAGTATCACAATTCCACCCCCTTTCTTCTTTCTTCCGTCTGGATGGAGACTTCAGTTAACTACATGAAAGGCAAATACCCTGCTTTGTTATGATAAGGTCCTCTAGTGCTAACGCTTTGATGTTAAAATAAACACACATTCAGCATTCAGCTCTTTGAAGTGTACTGAAGGAAGTGAGGGCCATAAAGCCCCTTTGTTCTCCCCCTTCTCTCCCTCTTCTGGCAGAATCCAGAGAAGGCAGAATTGGGAGTTTCTATATTTGATAATTAAAGATGAAATATAATTGGATTCTGACATCCGGCCCCTCTTAAAAATAAGAGAGATCCACCTGAAAGAAAACACAAGTATAAAATTTAGTTAGGGTTGTTAGGATACTCTGTGTGAAACTTCTTCAATAGCTTCGGGGCTCTGACATGACGTTTATGGACCCACTCATTTTGTGAGGGAGGGAGGTGTTTCCAGGCAACTAGTTACTGAGTTGCTCCATGATATCTCCTAGAGTCAAGGACTTCCTTTATTTCGAAGTGTTGTTCACCCTCCACCATGATTGGAGGTGGTGGGGGGGGGATTTTTGGCCGTAGAGGTGACTGATGCTCTCTTTTCAGCAAGCTGCAATGAAAAATTGGGTGTAGTTGCCTGAGATTTTTGGGTAATTCTAATTCTACTGTTACTGGATTTATGATTCTTTTAATTGGAAAAGGTCATATATATTTTGGTCCAAGTTTTTTACAGGGCTGTAGGGACTTTAGGTATTTTGTAGATAAGTACACCATTTCTCCTATAATGAATGGTGTAGGCTCAACCCTTTTTTTATAGGCTTGTGCTTTGTATGCCCGCCTAGCTTCATCTAGTGATTTTCTGACTATTGGCCAGGTGTTTTGGTTAATTTCGCCATCCAGCTTTCAGCGAGGGGACGTGGTTCGTTTGGGGTTAATTCTGGCATGGGGTGTGAACGTTCGACCGGTGGCTATTTGAAAAAGGAGTGTAACATGTGCTGGAGTGGACTGCATATTGTAGGCAACTTCTGCAAACAGGGAGTAAGTCCGCCCACTCGGTCTGCTGGAAACTAAGAAAACATCTAATATTGCTTAGTACGGAAGTTCATTTTTCCAGCCCCCACCATTTCCTTGAGGGTGGTGGCTAGATGTCAGTCCCTGAGTGGTTCCTAAGAGGGATAAAAATTCCTTCCAAAATGCAGACGTAAATTGCACACCCCTGTCAGAGATGATGCGTTGGGGTGCCCCATGCAATCTGTAAATGTGTTGGATGAAAAGTTTTGCTAAGGCTTTTGCAGTGGGAATCTTTTGGCAAGGGATAAAATGCACCTGTTTGGAAAACAAGTCCGTGACCGTCCAGACCAAAGTATTCCCATTGCTTTCTGGCAATTCCACTATAAACTCCATGGCTATTTCTCTCCAGGGGGCTGAGGGACTTGCCACTGTTTGCAATAGTCCTGGCAATTTCCCTTGCAACCTCTTTGCCGTGGCACATTTTGGACAACTGGCTATATAACTTTCAAGGTCCTTTTTCATGGATGGCCACCAAAATTGCCGTTTAATTAAATGTAAAGTTTTTACAAATCCAAAAGCCCTGCTGATTTTGTGTCATGGCAAAGCTGCATGAAAATTACTCTTTGGTTGTTGGTATATATAACTTTTCCCCTACCCAAGGCAACCCGTCTCTCATTGTGCACACATTTTTGTTTTTCTGGAACCATTCATCTGTTTCCAAACTTTTCTGAATTCAATCCAGTTGGCTGTCCAGTTGTGGTTTTTATTTTGGCTGGGTTCTTGTGGTTACTGGTGCTGCCAGTTGTGACTCTGCCATTATTGGTCTAGAGTCTGTGGTTCGTGCGCTGTTATATTGGGGCATGCGAGATAGTGCATCTGCCAGGAAGTTCTTTCTTCCTGGTAAATGTTTGAGCTTAAATTGGAATTGGTGAAAATGCTGGGACCAGCGGGCTTGTTTGGGATTGAGTTTCCTGGAAGTTTTCAGGGCTTCTAAATTTTTGTGATCAGTCCACACCTGGAAGGGGATTTTGTTGCCTTCCAGGAACTGTCGCCACGTGAGTAATGCCCAACGTATCCCATAAGCCTCCTTCTCCCATACGGGCCAGCGCTGTTCTGTTTCCGTGAGTTTCTTGGATGTATATGCACAGGGTTGCAATACTGCATCATCATTTTCTTGTAATAGCACAGCCCCCACTGCCACATCACTTGCATCTGCCTGTATTACGAAGGGCTTGTCCATGTCTGGGTGCCTTAGTATTGGTTCGGCAGAAAAAAGTCTCTTTAGTCTCTCAAACGCTGCTTGGCACTCCATTGTCCATGTTAGTGGCTGGCTAGGTTTTACTGAGGATGCTCCCTTCGTTTTTAGTAAGTTAGTGAGGGGCAAGGCTATCTGGGCAAATGAGGGGATGAATTGGCGGTAAAAGTTTGCAAAGCCCAGGAAACTTTGTAGTTGCTTTCTTGTGCGGGGTGGTGCCCAATTTAGTACTGCTTTGACCTTCTCTGGGTCCATTTCAATGCCCTGTGGGGATATGCGATAGCCTAGGTAGTCTATCCTTTCCTGGTGGAATTCGCATTTTGAGAGTTTGGCATATAGGTGAGCGGCTCGCAGCTTCTTTAAAACCGCTCTGACAAGTTTGACGTGTTCTTCTTTTGTTTCAGTAAAGATAAGAATGTCGTCCAAGTAAACAAGGACCCCCTTAAACAGGTGCTCCCTTAGAACGTCATTGATTAATTGCATAAAGACTGCAGGGCCCCCTTGTAATCCAAATGGCAAGACTTTGAATTGATAGCACCCCATGGGGCAGTTAAATGCAGTCTTCCATTCGTCCCCTTCCTTGATTCTCACGCGATAGTAAGCTTCCCTTAAGTCTAGTTTAGAAAAAATTTTCCCTTTCGATAGGTGTGACAGCATGTCTTTCATGAGGGGCAGCGGGTATAGGTTGCTTTCACTGATTGTATTCAGGGCCCTATAATCCACGCATAAACGTAAAGAGCCATCCTTCTTCTCTCTAAAAAGGACCGGGGCAGCCACTTTAGGCTTGGCTGGCTCAATGAAACCTCTCTCCAGGTTTTTTTTTATAAATCTTTCCATTTCCTCCTTCTCCTTTGGGCTCATGGAGTATAATCTGGGCTTCGGGAGTTTTGCCCCAGGCTTGAATTCAATGGTACAGTCTGTGGGTCGGTGGGGGGGAAGCTCATTCGCCCTCTCCTCACTGAAGACTTCAGCAAGGTCCCTATATTCCTCTGGTATTTCTGTTAATCTTTTTTCCTCTCCTATGGATGCTTTTTCTATTCTTGATTCTGGTAGCCTCCCTTGGGGTTTTAAGTCCATAGGGTCCCCCTTCGGGAATTTGATTTCTGTCGTCCTCCAATTTACCCAGGGGTTCCATTTTTTCAACCATTCCATCCCTAGAATCATTGGGCATTCCATACCTGGGGTCACCACAAACGTTAAGTCCTCTTCATGGTTGCCCAGGGAGAGATGTATTGGCAAAGTGGCTAGGGTAGCTGGCACCCCCCCTGCTATGGATCCATCTAGCTGGCCAAATGAGATTGGTTGTTCCAGTCTCCTGGATGGGATGCCCAGATTCCCCACTAGTGTTGGGCTAATGAGGCAGCGGGTGCAGCCAGAGTCTATTAAGGCTTTCACCTTCACAGCTTCGGGCATGGGGGGGATTAATATAGTCACTGTTTTGAAGATGGGTGTGATGCATCCACTTACCAGGGGTTCGCCCTCCGAGCTGTCATCTGAGGCATCCACCGGCCCTGTGGTGTAGGCTGGAGTCCTTTCCCCTTGGTGAGCAGAGGTGGGGGTTTCTGCAATTTCCATCATTCTCATGGCCGTTTCTTTTGGCTTAGCTGAATACTTTCCGGGTTTGTTGATTGGGGATCTGTCTGGGTTGTGCTGGGGGGCCTTTGAGCGGCATTCTACAGCTCGATGCCCTTCTCTTCCGCACTTGAAACATCCCATTTGCTTCTTGGCTGTATCCGATGATTTCACCGGTTGGTGTGTCAGCTTAGGCGGGGGGCGGCTCCATTGTTTTCCTCGGTGGTGCCTCTTCAATATGTCGATCTCTGCTTCCTCTGCCAAGACGTACCATTCCTCAAGTCGATGTGGGTCCCCTCGGGGCAGGCAAGCATCATATAGATCATAGTTTAGTCCGTCTTTGAAATGGCCAAGGAGGATGTCTTCTGGCCAATTCAGTTTGCTGGCAATGGCCCGGAATTCTTGTGTATACTCGGCCACTGGGCGTTTGCCTTGCCTCATCATTGTTATTCTTTCACGGGCTTTGCGATCAGCCAGGGGGTCTTCAAATCGTCTTCTCAAAGAGGACATGAAACGGTTGAAGTTACTGAGTTCTGGGGCATTGGAGTCATGCAAGTTCACTACCCAATCCGCAGCTGGTCCATCCAGGGCAGATTGCACGATCCGGATGCGGGCTTTGTCGCTGGGAATATCCTGCCCATATTCCTCCATGTAGCTGAGGACTTGGGTTAGGAAAAACCCCAAGCGTGTTGGCTCCCCTTTGAATTTCACTTCCAACGGTGGACGTCTTGGAATGGATCGGTGCCTCTGTTGTGGGTGGTAGTGTCTTCCGTCCAGATTGCCATCTGTGGTCCGGTAGGGGGTGGGGGCTCCTGGATCAGTAGATGTCCCTGGGGTTGCAGGTTCCACGTCCCCCTCGGTGTCTCTCCCTTTGTGGCTCCAGGAACTGGGGCGGCCGTAGGGCTCAGTATTCTCCTCTCCTAGGGAGCTGAGAGTTCTCTTCATCAGGTCAATAGCTTTCTCTAGGATCCAGTCTGAGTACGGTGCCCAGCTTCCTCCCTCTTCACTTGCGTGCAGGGATTTCTCCATCTCCTGCTTCCATTCTGGTTGCTTGGTCCCCCGTCTCAGGGTCACCTTTCTTGATTCCTTTCCCCACTCACTTTTCTTTCCAACGCCCATCGACCAGCGAGGCTTGTGGTCCTGTGTCTCCACCACTTCTTCTCCTGAGGAATCTGGCCTCTCGGATCCCAACATCTGGCAAGGTTCCAACTGGGTCAGCGGCTCTCTTTCCAGGGAGTTTTCCCCTCTCTTGCTCCATTGTCTGACATGGTAAATTTTTGCAAAATCCCCCGGCAAGGGTCTCCCTTCCAGGTGGATTAATTTTGCAAGTCCTGTCTAATGTAAGGACCCACCCCACTTTGCATCTTAAGAAGACAGAACTCTTGGAATAATTCTTCCAACAGGAATCCTTTATTAAGAGAAAATGGTTGCAGGCATGCTAGACAGGACTTGGGGTTCAAGCTCTCCCATTCAAGGTTTTAAGGGGTTCCCCAGTAGTCCCACCCAATCAACCCCCCTTCCAGTGATAGTTTCAAGTATCACAATTCCACCCCCTTTCTTCTTTCTTCCGTCTGGATGGAGACTTCAGGTAACTACATGAAAGGCAAATACCCTGCTTTGTTATGATAAGGTCCTCTAGTGCTAACGCTTTGATGTTACAATAAACACACATTCAGCATTCAGCTCTTTGAAGTGTACTGAAGGAAGTGAGGGCCATAAAGCCCCTTTGTTCTCCCCCTTCTCTCCCTCTTATGGCAGAATCCAAAGAAGGCAGAATTGGGAGTTTCTATATTTGATAATTAAAGATGAAATATGATTGGATTCTGACAATAAGTTTGGATTTAGTTTATATATGTGTATGTATATGTGTGTAAATATGTATACATACAGAGAAACTCAAACTGTTTATTCTCATCATCAAGCACATTCACTGTTACTAGGGTCCCAAAATTCTTTCTCTGAGTCACATTATGACTAATGGGATTTTCCTAATATAAACAACTGGTCAAGGAATGCACCCAAAGAATGATGGGAAGGGCTCTCTGCCTTCTCAAGCTGTTCTAAATGTTCTTTTTATTTCATATTTTAACTTTGATTCATTTTCTTGCTCTCTGGGCTGCTTCTCTTCAACCTTCCCTTCCAGAAATAGCCCCATTAGAAAATCAGTTTAGGCTCTTGTTGTCATTAAATACTGACATACAATTATTCATTTATTAATATATTTTATCTTGTCTTTATTATTTTAAAAAATAACTCCATGCAGTGAATTCTCCATTAGAAAAATGGAGAATCCCTGATGTCACTTGGGAATTGAAGCAATATCAAGCTATTATTTTCCAAAAATAATCTAAAATAAGTCTTGGCATAAATCTCTTCCCAGATGTTTTATATTTACCAATCAAAATCTATCTTCTTTTCCCCAGTCAAGTAAGGCTTTTTTAAAAAGAAAAGGACTACATTTGCCTTATATGGATTAAACTTTGCATTATATCCATTTCCAAGTTTATTTGCTTTGTTCACTTACTGTTATTAGATTCATATTTCAGCAATGACTTATACTCCCTTAATTAGTAAAAATGGTAAATGCTGTGATCAAAGGAAGTCACCCTTTTCATTTGAGAAATGAACAGTTACAAAGGGCATATTTTACTTTAATGTGGTTACAAGATTAATATTCCACTGTTCTCGTTTACATATAATACTAAGCCATATTACAGCATGAAATAAAGTTTCCTTTACGTTAAGCTCATTTCCTAGATTGGTCCATGTGGTTTTCTTGACAATTACATAAAAATGGTTTCCAATTGTCTACTTCTAGGATAATGATAGGTAAATCATTTAATGATCTAACTTATTGCCTAGGGACATCAATTAAATCTCACTTCCAAAGTACTAACCCGTCAAAACTTTGCATAGCTTTTTAAGATCATTAACTATGCATTACAACTTTATGCCTTGGGTACAAGTGTCACCTGTAGAAGAAAATTCCATTCCCCTTGCTGAGTCAAACACTGCCAATAATATTCTGCAGGAAATAGTTCCAAATATTGAAGAGATCCACTTATAATTTAACTTCTTATAAATATCAGCATTAATTTTTATTTTACATGCATATGCAAGTCCTGTTCTATTACAGTTATGTATAGACAGTTGCATTTTTTAAAACAGTCTTTGGTATTCACTTTGCTCCTTAATAAATATTGTCATCCAAGTGTATGTTTTGCTAATTAGTTCAGCTGAAATTAAAGCCAGATACACATTCTTAAATTGCCATTGCAAAAGTACCAGGCTTAAATCACAGGAAAACAAATTCCTTTGACCAGTGGAAAAATAGGGGGCCATGTCCTCCTGCTTTATGGCAACGTGAAGGAATTGCTGCATTCAGGAATTACTGCAATTACTTCAATCCTCTAGTGATTTTAGTAAGTGTGCACTTTGGTTCCAATTGTCTTGGACATACTAGCAGCTGGACCAATGAACTGTGATTTCACAGATTTTTCAGCCATGTGTTTATATGTGTTTGACTACTTAGTAAATTGTACATCTCTGGAACAATGCTCCATTTGAACAAAGGTTAGCACATTGCTCAATTTCTGAAAAATGGCAGTTATGAAAACATTTCCCCAACTTGGTGTTCTTTGCGCATATTGTATTTCAACTCCAGTACATATGAAAAGCAACTGATAATGTAAAGCCAATGAATCATATGAAATCAAAGACAAAAATCTATATTTCTGATTAAGTGAAGGCTAATATAAAGGAAAAAATAGTGAAAACTGTAATATTCAGGCTGAGCTATTATATGTGGCCCTGATTCTGATTGTTATGCATTCATATTCAATGTAATGCCAGGTTACTAAATTATAAAATCTTCCAGATGATTCTCAAGGGAACAGAACAAACCGTCTATAGATCAGACAGTCAATCCAGAGAGGTATGTTGTCTCCCTGGAATAAAAATCAAAGATGTGGCTGAGAACCTAACCAAAATAATAAAACCCACAGATTACTACCCTTTTCTTCTACTACACATAGGGATGGATGACACAAAAAAGGATCTGAAAACAATATTAATTACGAGCAGATAGGCAAGAAAATTAAGGAATTAGGTGCACAAGTAGTTTTTTCATCTGTACTGCCAACAAAAGGTCAACATCCAGTAATAGAATAAAGAATTCTGGAAGTGAGTCACTGGCTAAAGAGTTGGTGTTGCTAAAAGCACTTTGGATTGCTGGACCATGGTCTGCACCACCTTCACGATGGACTTTTAGCAAGGGATGGGCTGCATCTCACAAAAACTGGGAAGAATGTTTTTGGAAAATGACTGGCTCAACTTATCTGGAGGGCTTTAAACTAAAATTGAGGGGAGGGTGACCAATCTTCAGGATCTCTAGGACCTAATTCCAAGCAAAAACGCCTAGAAAACCTTATTTCAAATAATGAGGCAAGGAGGAATGGGAAAGAAGACAAATTCAAACACCAAATAGGAAAAATAAGAAGCATACCATAAGAAGCAGAGTCAGACATAAAGATCTCAAATACCAATATACAAATGCTCAAAGTTTGGGGAACAAACAGGGTGAACCTGAATTATTAATACATGAAGGTAGATATTATCATAAAAGCCCAGTCTAGCACAATACCACTGAAAAAGAAAAACAAGAAATTCAAGAAGAAAATAGCATGGCTGCACAAAGATCTCTCTGATAAACTTAAAAACAAAAAGGGGCATTTAACTAAGGTAGAATATCAGCAGATAGCCAGAATCTGCAAAGACGAAGTCAAGAAAGCAAAGGCTCAGCATGAACAAAGACTTTCAATAAAAATCAAAGATAATAAAAAAAATTATTTCAATATATAAAGAACAAGAAAAAAAATCAAGAAAACTAAAAAGAGAAGATGGCAAGGAAGTAACAGGTAGCAGAGAGAAAGCAGAGCTGCTTAACTCATTCTTTCCATCAGTCTTCAAGCAAAAAGAAACTATAGCCCAACCTACCAAAAACATAACCATAAAAGACAGACTAGAAATAAAATAAGCAAAAAAAAATGGCAACCTGTCTGATCTTGATGAATACAAATCACTGTGACCTGATGGATTACATCCCAGAGTTCTAAAGGAACTGGCAGATGTCATCTCAGAACCATTGTAGCATATATTTCAAATCCTGGAGCACCGGGGAACTATCAGAGGATTGGAAAAGAGCTGATGTGGTTCCCATCTTCAAAAAAGGGGAAAAGAACAGACCCAGGAAGCTACAGACCAATCAACCTAACATCAATACCCAGGAAGATACTGGAAAAGATAATCAAAAAACAGATTTGTAAATATCTAGAAATGAATAAAGTAATAACTAAAAGTCAGCACGGGTTTGTTAAAAATAGATTGTGCCAAACCAATCTTATTTCATTCTTTGACAAAGTGACTAAATTAGTAGACCAATAAAATGCTCTCGACATAGTATACTTAAACTTCAGCAAGGCATTTGACAAAGTAGACCACAAGTTACTTCTTAGTAAGAAAAAAGTGGGATTGATAGCATCACTATCAGATGGATTTGTAACTGGCTGACAAAACATACTCAACAAGTAGTCCTTAATGGTACTACATCTACATGGAGAGAAGTAAGCAGTGGAGTACCACAAAGTTCTGTCTTAGGCTCAGTACTCTTCAATATCTTCATAAATGACTTAGATGAGGAAATAGAAGGGGAACTTATCAAATTTGCAGATGATACTAAAATGGCAGGAATAGCCAACACCCTAGATCTTGACAGATTGGGTCCTATCTAACAAAATGAAATTCAGTGTAGAAAAAATTAAAGTCTTTCACTTAGGCAAGAAAAACCAAATGTACACATATAGATTGGATGAAACCAAGCTTAATAGCAGTAACTGTGAGAGAGATCTTGGAGTCTTAGTGAATAATCAATTAAATATGAGCCAACAGTGTGCAATGGCAGCCAAGGAAGCCAATGCAATCCTAAATTGCATTAACAGAGAGATTAAATCAAGATCACATGAGGTACTAATACCACTCTATAAAGTCTTAGTAAGGCCACACCTAAAATACTGCAACCAATGTTGGTCTCCACACTATAAAAAAGATGTTGAGACTGTAGAAAAAGTACAGAGAAGAGCAACATTTAGTGGACTTGAGGTTAAAACATATGAAGAACGATTACAGGAACTGGGCATGGCTAGTCTAGTGAAGAGAAGGACCAGGGGAGACATGATAGCAATATTCCAATATCTATGGGGCTGTCACAGAGAGGAGGGTCTCATTTTCCAAAGCACCTGAAGGCCAGACAAGGAATAACATATGGAAACTGATCAAGGAGATATTCAACTTAGAAATAAGGAGAAATTTTCTGACAGTGAGAACAATCAACCAATTGAACAGATTCCCTTCAGAAGTTGTGGGAGCTTCATTACTGGAGGCTTTCAAAAAGAAACTGGAGTGCCATCTGTCAGAAATGGTGTAAGCTCTCCTGCTTAGGCGGGGGTTGGACTAGATGACCTGCAAGGTACCTTCCAACTCTGTTATTCTATTCTGTTCCTGCATGGAAGAAAATTGTAGCCCAAGATTATGAGATTTGCTTTAATTTCTACTTTCCTTTCCTTTACGTCTGAATACATGCACACATTTTGTGGATCTGTGAAGACAGAAAAGTAGATGCAAAGAAAAAAGTTGATTTATAACTAGGGAAGAAGAAATATCACTATCCTGGTTCACAATAGGAACCCTGGGAGGAAGTGATCATGCAATATTAGAATTCAACATTATAGAAGCACAACCAATAGAACACAGTCAAACTAGAGTCTTGGACTTCAAGAGAGCTAATTTCAATAAACTTAGAGAGGGCTTGGGAAGGATTCCATGGATGAGAATCCTCAAGGGGAAAACAACTCAAGAAGCTTGGGAAATTTTGAAAAATGAGATAATAAAAGCACAGTCTAGCACAATACCAACAAAGAGGAAAAATAACAGCTCTCAAAAGAAACCAGCATGGCTGCATAAAGAACTCTCTGACAAATTGAAAGATAAAAAGGACAAGTATAGAAAGTGGAAAGAGGGGAACATAACTAAGTCAGAATATCAGCAAATAGCCCGAGCCTGCAAAGATGAAGTGAAGAAAGCCAAGGCTCAAAATGAACTAAGGCTTGCGACCAAAGTCAAAAATAACAAAAAAAGCTTCTTTCAACATGTAAAAAACAAGAAAAAAGTGAAGGAAATGATTGGTCCATTAGTGGGTGGAAGTGGCAAGAAGGTGACAAGCAACAGGGAGAAAGCAGAACTATTTAACTCATTTTTTGCATCTGTCTTTACACAAAGGGAAAAAACAGACCAACCTATCAAAAATAGTGCCATAAAAAACAAAACAGAAACACAAGTTAAGATAGGCAAGAAAATGGTTAGGGAGCACCTGTCCAGCCTAGATGAGTTCAAATCGCCAGGACCAGATGGATTACACCCCAGAGTTCTCAAGGAACTGGCAGATGTGATATCGGAGCCACTGAACTATATTTTTCAAAGATCCTGGAACACAGGGGAACTACCAGAGGACTGGAAAAGAGCTGATGTAGTTCCCATCCTCAAAAAAGGAAAAAAAATGGATCCAGGAAATTACAGACCTATCAGCCTGACCTCAATACCTGGGAAGATCCTGGAAAAGATAATCAAACAACGAATCAATGAACACCTAGAGGCAAACAAAGTCATTACTAAAAGCCAACATGGGTTTGTCAAAAATAGATCATGCCAGACAAATGTTATTGCATTCTTTGACCAAGTGACAAAATTAGTGGATCAGAGGAATGCTGTGGACATAATTTACTTGGACTTCAGTAAGGCATTTGATAAAGTAGATCACAACCTACTACTTGACAAGATAGAAAAATGTGGGGTAGACAGAACCACCACCAGATGGATCCGTAGCTGGCTGACCGGCCGTACTCAGCAAGTGGTCCTCAATGGAACTGCATCTATATGGAGGGAAGTGTGTAGTGGGGCCCCAGGGCTCTGTTCTGGGCCCAGTACTCTTCAACATCTTCATCAACGATTTGGATGAAGGGATAGATGGGGAACTCATCAAATTTGCAGATGACACCAAGCTGGCAGGAATAGCCAACACTCCAGAAGACAGGCTTCAGATACAGAAGGATCTGGACAGACTTGAACACTGGGCACTAACTAACAAAATGAAATTCAATGGTGAAAAAAAGCAAGGTTCTACATTTAGGCAAGAAAAACCAAATGCACAAGTACAGCATAGGTGGCACCATGCTCAATAGTAGTAACTGTGAGAGGGACCTCGGAGTCCTAGTAGACAATCACTTAAATATGAGCCAGCAGTGTGCTGCAGCTGCCAAAAAGGCCAACACAGTGCTAGGCTGCATTAACAGAGGGATAGAATCAAGATCACGTGAAGTATTAATACCACTCTTCAATGCCTTGGTAAGGCCACACTTGGAATACTGCATCCAGTTTTGGTCACCACGATGTAAAAAAGATGTTGAGACTCTAGAAAGAGTACAGAGAAGAGCAACAAAGATGATTAGGGGACTGGAGGCTAAAACATATAAGGAACGGTTGCTAGAATTGGGTATGTCTAGTTTAACGAAGAGAAGGACAAGGGGGGACATGATAGCAGTATTCCAATATCTCAGGGGCTGCCATAAAGAAGAGGGAATTAAGCTATTTTCCAAAGCACCTGAAGGCAGGACAAGAAGCAACGGGTGGAAACTAATCAAGGAGAGAAGCAACCTAGAACTAAGGAGAAACTTCCTGACAGTGAGAACAATTAATCAGTGGAACAGCTTGCCTCCAGAAGCAGTAAATGCTCCAACACTGGAAGTTTTTAAGAAGAGACTGGACAGCCATTTGTCCGAAATGGTGTAGGGTTTCCTGCCCGAGCAGGGGGTTGGACTAGATGACCTCCAAGGTCCCTTCCAACTTTACTACTATTACACAATTGATGATACAAGACTGGCCAGGAATTATGTAGGGGTGTGGACAATATCTTGAGTTATTAATTTATTGTTAAACTTCCATGCTGCCCATCTCACTGAGGTGACTCTATTAGATAAGCTATATTGCTCCATTGCTCCAGTAATTCAGAAAGCATTGTTTATGGTGTTACATTCTGAATTACTTTTTAGATCATACTTGAGCTCGGTAACTAATTAATCTTGGCTTCACATCCAATTGTCATTCAATTCCACTCTGATAGTTTAGTCATATGAAATATCCCATTTCCTGCTGATGATAAGTAATAAGCATTTTTTCATTTGTTCTGTTGTGCATACTCCAACTTATTTTTAGCTTCAGAATATTTTTTTCAGCACATTGCTTACTCTTATTTATTTTCAGTTTCCATTTTATGAGTGTGTGGTACTGACTCTGCTTGGAAGAACATTTCGTTATTTAAACATAACTGTCATTGTGGGGCCAGTTTTAGCTTTGAAAAAAAAAATCCTATCATTCATTTTGCTAAAAGCCAGAGTTCCACAAATATTTCTAAAGAAACATTTAATAAACATTTGGCTTACTAAATGGAGACTTTAGGAGAGAAGGCAATACTAAACAGAAATAACCTAGGCAAATTCACATTCCAATGGAAGGTGTGTCTATGCATATATTCTTCAAGTGTATCCATCATTTTCAAAGTTGCTAGAAAGTCCATCTTAATTGGATTGCATTTACTATTTCTCTTACTTATAAGATCCCCACTGTGTAAGCAAATTGTTCTCTGAATAAATAATACAGATATTCCTTTTGTGACCTTGGTCTATACCTCTATGGGTATTATAGAATAGAATAGAGCTGAAAGGTACCTTGGAGGTCTTCTAGTCCAGCCCCCTGTTCAAGCAGGAGGACCTATACCATCTCAGACAATATTTCATATGACTGTCTAGCCTCTTTTAAAAAATCTCCAGTGATGGAGTGCCCATGATTTCTGGAGGCAAGCTGTTCCACTGGTTAATTGTCCTCACTGTCAGGAAGTTCCTCCTTAATTCCAGGTTGCTTCTCTCTTTGATCAGTTTCCAATCATTGTTTCTCATCCTTCCCTCTGGTGCTTTGGGAATAGTTTGATGTCCTCTTCTTTGTGGCAGCCCTTCAAATACTGGAATATTGCTATCATATCTCCCCTATTTCTTCTTTTCTTTAGACTATCCAAACCGAAGTCCTGCAGCCGTTTTTCGTGTGTTTTAGTCTCCATGCCTTTGATCATCTTAGTTGCTCTTTGAATTTTTTCTAAACTCTCAACATCTTTTTTGTGATATGGTGACCAAAATTGGCTGCAGTATTCTAGGTGTGGTCTTACTAGGGTTTTATAAAGCAGTAATAATACTTTGCATGATCTTGATTCTATGCCTCTCTTTATACAACCCAGGATTGTATTAGTTTTTTTGGTTGCTGCTGCATACTGCCAGCTCATAGTCAAGTGATCATCCACTAGGACTCCAAGGTCCCTTTCACAGTTACTGTTTTTGAACCAGGTCTCATCCAATCTGTACTTGTACCTTTGATTTTTCCTGCCTAAATGTAAAACTTTGCTTTTCTGCACATTGAAACTCATTGTTCAAGTTTGTCAAGATCTTTTTGGATCCTGAGTTTGTTTTCTGGGGTGTTGGCTACTCCTGCTAGTTTGGTGTCATCTGCAAATTCCCTCATCTAAGTCATTTATGAAGATATTGAAGAGTACTGGGCCTAAGACAGAGCCTTGTGGTACCCCACTGCTTACTTCTCTCCATATGGATGTAGTACCATTGAGGACTACTCATTGAGTACAATTTGCCAGCCAGCTACAGATCCATCTGACAGTGATGTTGTCTATTCCATCTTTTTCTAGCTTACCAAGGAGTAAGTTGTGATCTACTTTATAATCCCTACAGAAGCCTCCAAAATGTGAAGAACCAAAATTTCAAAATATCATCATGTTCTTCTGATATTTCAGGGTTTTTTTTAATAGAAATAAGAGTTTGAAAGAGTTTGGAAGAATTGTGTGATCACTAAAGTCTCAATTTTTTGAAGCATTTTATGTTTATTTTATGGGTCAACTTCCCAACACAACATACTCCTCCCCTGCTGAATTCAACTGATGGGAGGGTTTGGCACCATGATGTAATATACCAATACACTTTGGCTATCAGCCATGATCTTCTTGCACCTGCTTTCCTTCAGAAGGTGAAAATATGCAAAACATCTTTAAACAATAATTTAGTTTTCACAGTATATAGAAATTGCATCAGAATACGTTTTATATATTTTTCATGGAGTACGAGAAATTAAGTACCTCCAATTGTTTTCAGCTCCAATTCCCAAAATATCTGCAGGGCATCAGGTTGTAGTGTATACTACTGTATGTAGCCCAAATTAATCATAATATGGGCAATTCTTTAACTTGGTCTTCTGATCATTCTTCTAATAACAACTCTGTATGTAAACTAGGGTGCATCTCAAAATACCCAAAGCATTGGTGAGGCAATCTAAATTGAGACATGTTTCACAAGCAACCATATTTAATCCTGAGTAGTGTATTTGTAATTTGCTTATTTTTAAAGTGATTCCAAAATTAATGTGTATGCATATCTGTAAGCCACAAAATGGGTCACAACTTCAAAAATATCAAAGTTCAACAATCTATCACATATGAAATATATAAGACCAAGCTAAGTGTGACATTAATTATATGAATACAAATAAGCTGTATAACTCCTTTGTTATGTAAATAGAGACCTTGAGAGAGGGGAATGGCAATTCTCTCTTTCTTTGCCACAATCCCAACAATAACTGGAAACTTGTTGGGCTAAATTACAAAGATCTCTCTCACTCTTAAAGACAGAAAATTTTAGATATCTTGTATATAAACTCTGAAAAAATGTGGGCTCAATGCCCAACTCAGTGTCCTTGTGCGGATCAGTTTGGAACTCACATATACATTGTTATAAAAATGAGACATTAAATTTCTTGTGCTTCAAAAAACTCTTCGAAGGAGTGTGTAGAATCATTACTTGCTTTGTTTTCTTCTGGGATCATGTACTGATGTCTCCATGTGTGGTTTGTGTGGGTGTGAGAGATTGCAATAATAAACACATGGAGAAGGCTTTGAAAATCTCAGGTGAAGTGAGAATACCTGGAAGGCATGTTCAGAATGAAAAAAAAACCCATGCAGTTGGAAAATATGATGTGGATAAATTTCATGGTGTATTAAACATGATACATCTTTTGTAATGCTATGTGGAAAAGTTGAGGGAGGCAAGAGATGTTCTTGAAGTATTACAGACGTAGAGAGAGATAAAACTCAGGGTGCCTGCCAATGTCTGTTCTGGCATGGACCCTTTTCTTTTTTAAACATTAACTCCACAAACTAAGCTTAAGATTTGGAAAACATGGAGAATTGGCTTTGATTTAGAGAGCATGGGCCTGTATAGTGTGCATTCCTAAGACTTTGTATCCAGCACTGCACATAAATCATTCCTGGCAGTATCAAATCTCCAGCCTAGATTTTCAAAATATTAATTTAATAGGGTTTTAGAGCACCAAATTGAAACAAAAAGAAGAGGAAATGAAATTTTAAAAAGCAGAAATGAAACAGAAAAGACACTTATAAACTATATAAAATGGAATAGGAATTTTTGAAATAACATTAGATTAACTGCATATAAAAATGTTCTTATACCAATTTGGCATTTTAAATGTATTAAAAGTCAGAAAACCATTAGGTGGAAACAAAGAGAGCTTTCTATGTCCCTTTTTGGTTTTTAGGGATGATCTAGATCAGTAATGGCGAACATTTTAGAGACTGAGTGTCCAAACTGCGACCCAAAACCCACTTATGCATCGTCAGGTGCCGGGTGGGTGTGGCCCATTGGCTGGGCGTGGCCCATTGGCTGGGCACGACTGAGGTGGTAACGGCAGACTGGGTGGGACTAAAAAGTTCAATCAATCAATTCCAACTTTGCAAGATTTTTTTTTCCCGTGAGTTGAAATTGACTGATTGATTTAACCTTTTTTTTTTTTTTTTTTGCACATGGCAGTGAAGGCCTAAAGTGAAAAGATTTTATAAAACCCAACTGAAGGCCTAGAACTGGGGCGATGGCACATGTGCCCCCAGAGAGGGCTCTGAGTGCCGCCTTTGGCACCTGTGCCATAGGTTCGCCACCACTGGTCTATATATTGGCAGCTGAGATGGTAGCTGTACTGCAGATGGAAGACTGAAACAAACTATATAAAACATCATTTATGTATTGTGAAAACGCTATCAGTTGTGGTTTTCAACTGTTACCAAAACTGTCTTGATATATGAGCTCTGGTCCTAGTTTGCCTCATATTTCCATATGAGTTTGCAACTGAAGTAAAACTGGATCCAATGGCTGGTTTAATCACCACAAATAAAGATATATGATAGTTGGCAACATTCTAGTTATCCATTCCAGTGTGGTGTTAGATATGAATAAGGGAGCAGAGAAGGCAGAAGATAGTATGGTTCCTGATTCCACATTTCCCTGTATCTGATAGTTTTCTGATTTTTTTGTATTACCCTTCACCTACCTGCCACCTTTATTTCCCAGAGCAGATAAGTCCCAAAACAGCTTTTTCTAGAAAAGATAGCGATTAATTGAAGGCCAGTGCTTTGCATTGCAATATATATGGTTTATTTGATTTTGCCTAATTGGTAATTGGGACTTAATAAAATCACATTTAAAGAACCCAGCATTTAGTGCAGTGTATGAACTCAGTGTTTTTTCTAAAATAGAAATTCTAAAAGAGAATGAGTGGATTTTGTGATCTAGGAGTGGGATACATATCAGCTGGTGTCTTATTACCTACCTGAATTATTGCTTTCAGATAAGTAACTCTTCAGATGATAACTCATACCAGACAATTCTGAAGCAACTGTAATGATTTCAGTCCAGTGGTGGAATTCAAATATGTGAACAACTGGTTCTCTGTGTGGATGCCACTTCTGGAAGTCCATTCTGGGTCTGGGCAATAAAAAATTAGCTAACGTTCTGCCAAACTGGTGCGAACTGGCTGAATCCCACCACTGTTTCAGTCCTTCTGTTTCTTTAACAACCAAGAATTTTGAGTTAGGATAATGAGTTGCCAATGGGCTGTAATTAGTGCTATGTACAACATTTCAGATTTCGAATTTGAAATAGAATTCCAAGTGCTCTGTTTCAAGTTCAGAACAGTTGCACTAAGTCTGAAACAGGTTGTTCTGACCATTCTGGAAGGCTTTCAAATGTGAAATATCCCCAAGTATTTGGTATAGCATCAAAACACTCTCAGGACAGCTAGAATAACCTCTTTTGAAATACAAAATGTTTCATATTCAAAATGTTCTGCATATCTCTACCAAAAGGTGAACTCCTATAAAGAGATATTCTGTTATTTATTCATACATTATATTAACAACACTGATCTTCATAAAGAGACATGTCTTTATATGAAATTTGATTCTGAGTTTTCATTTAATTTGAATATATTCCCACATTGCTTAATTTATAAAAGCAAGTGTTAGTAAATATGTGTTCTGAAATGTTTCTCAAAATATGTTTCTCAAATATATATTATCATAAAAAATATGTATTCAATATAAGCCTTGAAAAATATGCCTTGAAATGAAAAACAAAAAGTAGCTTAAATAACGTTTCTGAATAACATTCATGCCATTTAGTGTTAGCCTATCTGGGTGGCAAAAAAACCAGTTAACCACAGGATGGCAGCAAAGAGATAAAGAAAAATTCTTATCCTTTGCACTATCCAGTGGTAGCCTGGATTCATGCACCAGAAATCATTTCTGTAATATGTTGTCATTGCGGGAGCTACACTCTTTAAATGATAACTATTCTTCTCTCCCACTGGGAAATGTCTGAGCAGAAAAATAAAGAGTTTTATGGGTCTTCATTCAAACTATATTCCAAAGTCAATATAATAATGAGTTAAAGGCAATTCATCAAATAAACTGAATCAGCACAGAAGAGGATACCCCAAATCATTTTCTATTATATTCTACCTATTCTCCATGCCAACCCTTAAATTCCATAAAAACATGTTGCATCTTCAGTAAAGCGAGGAAAAAAATCAACACAAAAAAGCCTTTCAGTTAATTATGCCTTAAACTGGCAAGAAGAGACAGTGGAATCCCTGAGTCACCCAGCATTAGTACAGTAAACTAAATCTTCCCCTTGCATTCGTTTTAGCTAGTTGGTTAATGACAAATTGCTTATGTGTGTGTAACCTTTTCCTCAGGACACACAGAGGGAAAATATGTATGTTGGCGAACATTTCCCAAATCAAATGCAGCTGCCCTCCATTACTAAGGCTACCCTGGCAGTATGTGATTCTTCAAAACAGATCTGCCAACTTGCATGAATATGGGATCTCATGTCAGTTTTTCAGGCCTTTGGTAATTCCTGAACTCTTTTTTAAGGCAGATTATGAGAACTGCTTATCCAACTCATTATCCTATCCAATTTATTATCTAACAATGAGCAGAATGGAACAGCAATTTTCTCAGGAAGCAAAAAGATTCCAGAACCATTGTGAACATTACAGCTGATATATCCATAGAAAATGCAAAAATCTAGCAGAATTGGATCCCAGAAAGAAAATCACAGGGTCTTCCTTGGGTCAGAAAAAGCAGGCAGAGTCCAGAATACATAGAGTTGACAATATTAGTCAATGAAGATTCTCAATATGAAAGTTTATTAGCATTAATCATGAATGCAAACAAAATTAATTCAGATTTCATTGGCTGCTATCTCCAAATACTGTAATTTGTTATTTAAGAAAAAATACCAGAATGGAATGAGACATGTTTTTTTTTTTAAATTTTATTCTGATTTTTAAAATATTTTCATTAAATAAAATATATGTACAGTTAATAGATTTTTTTTAAAAAAAGAATAAAGTTAAAGAGTAGTGACAACAGAACATGTGTTCCCTTCAACTCCTTCCTTAATTTTTAAAATTAAATTATCCTACAATTCTTTTAGTCTACCTATCTATTATATATTGTTAAACTAAGTATAACAGTGGTTAAGGAGCTGGATTAAAAACAGGGAGACCGTTCTCCCAGTTCTTCTGTGTCTAAGTTCTCAATTAGGCACAGAAGCAAGCTAGGTATTGTATATGCCACCTTGAGTTAAATAAATGTGAGATATAAATTTAATAAGTAAATAACAGAATAACAGAGTTGGAAGGGACCTTGGAGGTCTTCTAATCCAACCACCTGCTCAAGCAGGAAACCCTATACCATTTCAGACAAATGGTTGTCCAATCTCTTCTTAAAAACGTCTAGTGTTGGAGCACCCACAACTTCTGGAAGCAAGTGCTTCCACTGATTAATTCTTCTAACTGTCAGGAAATTTCCCTGAGTTGCTTCTCTCCTTGATTAGTTTCCATCCGTTGCTTCTTGTCCTGCCTTCAGGTGCTTTGGAGAATAGCTTGACTCCCTCTTCTTTGTGGCAATCCCTGAGATATCGGAACACTGCTATCATGTCACCCCTAGTCCTTCTTTTCATTAAACTAGACCAGGGGTAGTCAACCTTGGCTCTTTTATGACTCGTGGACTTCAATTCCCAGAATTCCTGAGCCAACTTGCTGGCTCAGGAATTCTGGGAATTGAAGTCCACGAGTCATAAAAGAGCCAAGGTTGACTACCCCTGAACTAGACATACCAAATTCCATCAACTATTCTTTATATGTTTTGGCCTCCAGTCCCCTAATCATCTTGGTTGCTCTTCTCTGTACTCTTTCTAGCATCTCAACATCTTTTTTTGCATTGTGGCAACCAAAACTGGATGCAGTATTCCAAGTGTGGTCTTACCAAAGTATTATAAAGTGGTATTAACACTTCACATGATCTTGATTCTATTCTATTCACCTATCTAGAATTCTATTGTTAGAGGTTCAGTGTGATGTGCCTTTCATTTCCCACAGTAAATTTCATTTATAATCCTCAACTTTTCCACCTTGGTGGCCCAGCCCAGCCCGGCCCAGTATGTGTGTGTGTGTGTGTGTGTGTGTGTGAGAGAGAGAGAGAGAGAGAGAGAGAGAGTGACAGGCACAAGGGCATGCACATAGGGCACGCACATAGTTCTATTGGTGCGAGCAATGGGTGCAAGTGCCCACCACTTTCACAAATGGAGCTTTGTACATGATCAGAGGGCACTTGCGCTCACGCATGTGCAGCAAACATTTGCACTCACATGCAAAACTCCATTTGTACGAGTGGAGGACACTTGTGCTTGCACATGAAGCTCCACTCACATGAATGGAGAATGCTTGTGCGCGAAGCTCCATTTGCATAAATGGAACTTCACACACAAGTGCCCTTTGCTCACATGAGTGGAGCTTCACATGCACATGCTTGCCCATTGCTCACATGGCCCAGTTTCAAACATGCCACCGCCCAGTAGTGGTCCAGGGGTTGGGACCTCTGCTATATTGCATCTATATTGCAACTAAACTTTGCCAGACACTGACAGACTCAGTGGATTCTTGGCCTGAATCACAGCGACTGTTCTTCTAGTTTTCTACTCCTATGAAATCCTTAGAATGTTGCAAGTCTCAGTTGAAAGTACAGTATGTATTTAATTTCTGCACAAGGTTCTGTCATGGAACACTGGAGCTAGTTGAGCAATCTGTTATGTGCCAGTTTCAGGCCTAATTAGGAAATAATGTGTATCATGTTTGCCTTAAATGCTTTGATATGAAATAGCATAATGTGAGAGAATCTCTGTAAAATCCATAAAGCAGCAAAAGCTGTTAATCCTGGATCTCCCTGGGAGGATGGAAATGTGTATTTTCCTGCTATTTCGAGGGGAGTCTTCCTGTGAACATGGAGTGTTCTAAGTTTATGTCTTTAACACATAAGTCTGAATTCCAAAACTTACAGCAATTCTGAGAGCCGCCACATGAATGTGCATCTCTGTTTGGAATATAGCACTATAACAAAAGGTATTGTATGAGAAATTGGAAATGATTTGGGAAATTTTGCCCTGAATACTTTAAGCATCATTATTTTTAAAGGACAGTTAAAGACATTTTGA
The DNA here is from genome assembly GCF_016545835.1 of Crotalus tigris. Taxonomy (NCBI): domain Eukaryota; kingdom Metazoa; phylum Chordata; class Lepidosauria; order Squamata; family Viperidae; genus Crotalus; species Crotalus tigris. Next base: position 990,625 of record NW_024096553.1, on the reverse strand, counting down.
CCATTTCTAGAGAAATAACCAAGCCTGCACTTAGAGAAAGAAATAATTAACAAAATCATCGGTAAATATAGTTTTGTTCATTAATAAAATGAAAGTGGAACTTGGAAACATGTCTCCCATCCTTGGGAGATTTGCTCCATAAAATGGCAATCCTGTATTGTAGAATTGTACCTTCTCTCCCAATAAAGTTTATCAGATTTATCCATATTGCAATCTTTCAAAATCCTCTGCTTTCTTACGTCATGGCCCATAACTGTCTCCTACTAGGGAGAAATGTGGAAAAATTACATAAACGCAATAAATCTGCATAAAAGTTCTACAGATGAGGAAATCTGACACACTGAGTTGCCATTTTCAGTGGCATTATGTTCTAGCTGTTATTCTGATATAAAGAGTCAGATTTTGCTGTGGATTCAAAGAGCTTTTTATAATAATCATGTTAATACTCTTTCCTCCTGTCCTTAAGTTGAGAGAAAAAGTATACATAACAGATATAAATAAAAAAATCTATTTTCTTTACTTTCCTCCATGGTATGGTGAAAGGGTGAATTTAGACATGCTTTTGTTATTATGATGTTTAAGTTTTTGTAATATTGTAAATTGCAGTTTAGATGCTAAGAGCAAAGATGGGTACACCTTATGCATTTCAGAGCCTATCCCCAGAGCCTATCAGAGTGAGTAGATTGAAATCTTGGATGTTTCTTTGGTTTTGGCGTCTGGGTAGCCTTTGAAGAGGAAAATGATCCCTTAAGTCTTGTAGGGATATAGAGCACCCATTACACCTCTTTTAAAAAAAAAAAAAAACCTTGACAAGTGGAACCAATTACTCCTGTTAAGGTAGATTTTTTAAAAAAAGGGACTGCCCAAATAGTGACAATATAAATCTTCAGTAATAATTATAGCTCCTTGGAAAAATGGAGGAAGGTACCCCCAAAGCTGAAACAAGTTACCCAACTTCAACTTAGAGAAGAGGAATTCTTGGGGATTACAATAAAAATTAAAAACACCATCTCCAGTTCCAGAGTTTTGTTTCATTTTCATAAAGGAGCTTCACAAAATTACCTTTTATCTCCAGTTCTTAACTTTTTTATCAGAAAACAAAGCAAAGTCATAGCTAGAGAAATAGCACAAGAGACAAACAACAGGCCAGATGTGAGGACTCAGATCTGGAAAAATATTGTTCATCTGCATTCTTGGTTTATATACTAAAAGCGAAGAATATAAAATAGGGATCAATAACATATTCCTCACAGCATCACCTTTGCATTCTCCAGAGCCTGCCTTCTCCACCTGACTGGGGCCAACTTTTTTACAGAGATAGGGAGGGCTAAGAAACAGAAACAGTATAGTATGTCAAACCTTACAGAGGTTTAAAGCTCCCATTTTGCCCCTTTCAGACTCCCCTAAGAGGAGTAGGTAATCCTTGACTTATGATTGATCAATTAATCAAAATAACGACCAACCTGAAAAAGGGGTCTTATCTGGATTTGAAATTCTGATGCAACCAAATTTCAGGTGTTCAACAACATGGCCACATTTACGGCCATGATCACATGATTGAGTTTTACAACAGTTTTGCTGAAAACCAGCAGTTCTGGTTTTTAGCAAAACTGCACCGGTAGCAAACCACTGATTCATTTAATGATTGTTGTGTTTGCTTAACCACTGCTGAGCTGTTTTACAATCACCACAGCAATCACTTTTAACAATCACTGCAATCATTCTTTTACATTTTCTAGCCATTATGATATACAACTGTAATGGGCAGGCTCCATTATGGTCATATGTTGATATGTATCTACCTGTAGTTATGAGGTCACTCTAGTAATTTTATAACATCATTAATTATATTACCTATGTCCTTCAGTGGCCACTTTTTGTTTTGAAATATACATTCCCCATGCAAGAATGAATGTTTCATTCTTATTTAATCTATAGTCAAGCCCATAGCCCCAGTTCTATTGAATATATAACATAGTGACGTACATAAGTTCTTGTATATGTTAAAAAACATGCTTAGGTTTCATAGATGCAGTAGTTCACAGAACTATGACATTCTAGTGCATTCCTACAATAACTATAATTCAGTCTTTATTTAAAAGTATTTCAGGTTACCCAGATGAATTCTATATTGAATATGTATTAGCTGATAGAGACAATATACTTGTAAAAAAATTACTTCTTACTATTTGTATAATTCGTATTCTTCTCTGCAAGTAATATATTCATTCAAGTTTTCATTCATAGTTATAATTTACCTGTCCATTGTCATATATATGATGAAAGAAAAAAAGAGTAAGTTAAACTGGTTCAAGTTACACATTTATTTTTCATCTTTGCACAATATATGATATGACATCCCTGCCCTTGACATTGGAGTACATGTTTCACAAAAGAACAAAAGCCAGTAAATTTGGTTACTTTCACAAATCCTATGTCAGTAGCACTTGAGAGGAGATTTTTCAAATAATGGTCTGCAAATCATATATCTCTTAAGAAATCTCAGGGCTCACCTGAGATTTATACTAACTTTTTAAAGTAAAAGTATCTGATTTTTTAAAAAAATGTGGGAAACCTTATCACAAGGAATATTAAACAACAAAAATTAGGAGGTTCTAATAAGTATGAAGGCATTGTTGGCAAGGAAACAAGAATGTGGTATTTATTTATAATGTAAACTTGTTTCTTATCATGCTTACCCTAACATGCTACTCAGAGGAAATGACAATTTATTTCTTTTATAGTTTCACAGAGCTTTAAATGAAGTTTTTGATTACTTCTTACAAATTGTGCTTAATGTCCTTTAAAAGAAGCTGTTTGATCCCTGAACCTCAAAACAGTCAGGTGTTAAGGCTTCCCAACAGACTATTCTTTTTTCCCCCTCTTCTTAAGTTTTATTAGAAATAAATGCATTCGCATTCTTGGTGATAACTGCTCTGGAAAGATGGATAAAAGCCAAGTTGGATACCAACAGTCACATTTTGAAACTAGAGTCCTCTTGGGACTTGATGTAGAAATTTTGTTCTGGGTCTAAGCGATGCATAAGAGGAATTAGAACAAATGTGCTTCTATTAAGATTGCTTTAACTTTTGTTCCTACAAAGAAACGTACTTTATCTGTACCGATCCAACTTGTTGGAGTTGAAAGTCTCCCCCAGACAGTAAAGCTATATCGACTCCAGTGAGTCATGTTTAGAGTTGATTTCAATAGGTCTGCCCTGAGTATGAGTGAGTTCACCTTCAATCTAATGTTTTCAAAAGCTTATCTTAGGATTCTTCATTTACAGGTAGTCCTTGACTTACAAAGTTCATTTAGTGACAGTTCAAAGTTACAACAGCACTTAAACAGGTGACTTGTGATTGTTTTTCACACTTACAACTGTTGCAGCAGCCCTATGGTCATGTGATCAAAATTCAGATGCTTGGTAACTGATCCATATTTATGACCGTTGTGGTCAACTTTTGCAACCTTCTCTACAATGCCTTGGTAAGACCACACTTGGAATACTGCATCCAGTTTTGGTCACCACGATGTAAAAAAAGATGTTGAGACTCTAGAAAGAGTACAGAGAAGAGCAACAAAGATGATTAGGGGACTGGAGGCTAAAACATATAAGGAACGGTTGCTGGAATTGGGTATGTCTAGTTTAACGAAGAGAAGGACAAGGGGGGACATGATAGCAGTATTCCAATATCTCAGGGGCTGCCACAAAGAAGAGGGAGTCAAGCTATTTTCCAAAGCACCTGAAGGCAGGACAAGAAGCAACGGGTGGAAACTAATCAAGGAGAGAAGCAACCTAGAACTAAGGAGAAACTTCCTGACAGTGAGAACAATTAATCAGTGGAACAGCCTGCCTCCAGAAGCAGTAAATGCTCCAACACTGGAAGTTTTTAAGAAGAGACTGGACAGCCATTTGTCCGAAATGGTGTAGGGTTTCCTGCCTGAGCAGGGGGTTGGACTAGATGACCTCCAAGGTCCCTTCCAACTTTATTGTTGTTGTTGTTGTCGTTGTTGTTGTTGTTGTTGAGAAACCAGATCCACTTAACAATTGTATTACTAATTTAACAATTGCAATGGTTCACAAAACACTGTGGCAAGAAAAGTCGTAAAACGGGGCAAAATTCATTTAACAAATGTCTCACTTAGCAACATAAATGTTGGACTCAATTGTAGAGGACTACCTGTATTGTATTCCAATTGTTTTTTACAGAATAAATGTATACAATTTTATTAAGAAATCCTGCAGTCAAATAGAATGAGTTGCAGGTAAATGAATCCAGAATTTTAGCTTAAGAGAAGTTCTCTGCTTTACTGACATAAATGATCCTGTGGGTCACTGCTATGATCAAAGTTATAAAAAGGAATGGATTTGTTTCTGTTGTATGTGAACTCTAACCTCATCTGGATTTTCTCTAGGAAAATGTTAAGTTGGAAGCATGATACAATAAAATCCTCCTCAAGGCAGAAATTTAGGTTTGAAATTATCATTTTTAAAAGTTCTCCACTGAGCATCTTATTATTTGCCAAAATCAATGTAGAAATAGATAATTATTTCCATTAATTATATCAACACATGTCCAAAAGAGTAAACTTTTTAAGTTGCATAAGCTGGTCTATATTTCAAATCTAATCTTTAGAATGTATCTTCAGGAAATCCCCAAATTTATTTAAGAAGATAAATGTCAAGGTTCCAATCAACAGAGAAAATAAAGCAGAACTCTGAGGCTTGCAAATTCCTCAAAGAACATGTTTATTGATATAGAATATCGGTACTTCAAAAGTGAAACAAAGTCTGAAAAGATGCCTAACAATTCCCCAATATAAAATTAAGAAATCCCACCCCAAAAACTATGCAAGCAACAATGTTTCCCCACTCAGCTTGTTGGCAGGCTTTTCATGAAACGCCCAGCCTGCAGTCTCGGGAACAGCCAATGACCTTGGTTCCCATGAAAGAAAGTCCAAGAGAGAAAGTTTGTTTTGTCTACTGCACGGATCGGCAACCCATGGCTCTTTCAGCCTTCTGCTGTGGCTCCCAGTCATCTCGTCCTCCGCCATTTGCAATCCCAAAAAAGGGGGAAAAAGTGGGAGTTCAATCAATCAATTCCAACTTTTCACAAAAAAAAAGATCTTGTGAAGTTGGAATTGATTGATTGAACTTCTTTTGTTTGTGGGACTGCCCACAAGCTTTTGTTTGTGGGACTGCCCATAAACTTATTTTATTCTTGGGACTGCACATGGCATAGGAAGAGACGAGGACTGCTGGAAGGAAAGTGCGTGGGTCAGATGGAGCGTGCAAGAGGAGGTTCTGCCAAGCATTGTATGGAGCTGGCTGGGGAAATAGGCTGGCTGGGGGGAGCTGCCAATGCCACTGCCATGATACCTCCTCCCCAGCCACCCAGCCACCATCGCCGGTATTTTCACCCGGCCTCAAGCTCTTCTCGTTTTCCACACTCCCCCGCTGGAGCACAGCTGAGAGCCAGAATGGCTTTCTGCAGCCGATGGTGCTAAGTGGTTTCAAGGCTGGAAAGGAAGGTGTAAAGCAGCCTCGGCTGAAGCTCTTCCAGCTGTGAAACTTTGGGCGGTTCCTGAGGAAACGTTCTTCTCCTTCTCACTCAAAGCTGCTTTCTGCTGGCCTCCGCTTTCTTCAACTTGGACGGAGCAGAGCCACCCAAGCCGCTAGCAGCCAATTTGAGTGAGGAGGAGAAGAGCATTTCCTCAGGAACCACCCAAAGCTCTGCAGCTGGAAGAGCTTCAGCCGAGGCTGCTTTACACATTCCTCTCCAGCCTCGAAGCCACTTAGCACTGTCAGCTGCAGAAAGCCATTTCGGCTCCCAGCTGGTTTCAGCATTGGTTGCTTCAGCTGGCAGGAAAAAATACCTTGGGGTGCCGGGAAAGAGTCCAATTGCTCCGCCAGCCAGCAGATCGCGAGGCTCCCGGGGCTTCGGGCTCAATGGGCCAACGGTCATCTCGGGCAAGGCAGCTCTGGTGTTTGCACAAGGCGCGCAACCCAGCAGCAGAAAGCACCGGAGGGTTTTGCACGATTTGCTGGACGTAGAACATCCAGATGGAGGGGGTTCCCTCGACTCCCCCATGGGAGAGCCTGGCTGCCCAGGGATCCTTGCCCCCCTTGTCAGAGTGGCTGGAGCCACAGGACATGAGTGAGCTGTCCTCCGCGCTGCTCAAGAACTCCCCTCCCACCTTCTCCTCACTCTCGCCGTTGCTGCTGTCCTGGAAGGTGTCCTCTGACGGGCTGCCACCGAGGCTGGAAAAGGCAGAAGGCCATGGGAAGCAATCCAGCACCCTGGCCAGGTTGAGCCCAGGTGAGCAGGCGAAAGCCAAGAAGAAGGGCCCGCCAGCCAAGAAGGGCGCGCCAGGTCAGTGGGAGTCAGCCAGGGCAGCGGGCCGTCCAAATGTGCAGCTGGGCCCAGGGCAAGCGGTGGTGGTGGGCAGTGGGGGAGGGAGAGAGGGAGAGAGAGAGAGAGCATGTGAACTGAGGCAAAGGCTGGTAGGAGGAGGAGGGAGAGAGGGAGGGAGGGGGAGAGAGAGACAGACACAGAAAGAGAGAGAGAGAGAGAGATGGAGAGAGAGAGAGAGACGGAGAGAGAGACAGAGAGAGAGACAGGTGTGTGTGTGTGTGTGTGTGTGTGTGTGTGTGTCATAAAGGTAAAAAAAGATATATGCAGTGTTATCTTCATTTTAGATGTCAAAAGGGTTTTGCAGCTCCCAGTGTTTTCTTTTCTGTGGGAAACAAGTCCAAGTGGCTCTTAGAGTGTTTAAGGTTGCCGACCCCTGGTCTAGCGCAACACCTGCCAAACCCCCTCCCTCCGTGCTATGTGGCAACTAGGAATGAGAAGGAAAAAGATGGCTGCAACCATGCTCATTCTAAAGTTGACAGTAAGAATTATATTGTTTCTATGATTGTTGTTATTATATTTGTTATCTAATACCCCATTCCAAAAATATGGTGATGAATTAGACAAAAGGCACATTGAATCCAGCATCAAGTTTTCCATATCGGCCATCTAGTTACTAGGGGTGGATCAGAAGCAGGGTCATGGGAAAAATCATATCTTTCAGTTCTATTTCCCAACACTAGAAATCAAATTTTGCTACCTCTATCATGGAAGTAGTGTTTAAACCTAGTATGTCTGCAAACCAATATACCTTCATGCATTATGAGTTTATAAAATTGCATTCCAAATCAAATCGCCCAATTTTGTGGTAGCAAATTCTAGGGCTGTACAAAATACTTTAAATGAGTGCTTAACGAGTACACTAATCTGTGCAAAATGCACCTTTTCAAAGCATTAAATAGCTATGTTCTCCCATACACTTTTCATAACTGCTTTGAAGGCTTTGCCTGGTTGTTTCCATCCATAGATTAACTCCCACAGAAACTGCCAGCAAAACAGCTAGCCAAGCTTTCTGGTGGACATGGTTGATTTTCTTTAAGGGGAGGAATGTTTCATTTATGCTAATACACTTTATCTTTTGCTAACAACCACTCAAATTCCATAATTTTTTTAATGGAATGAGTTGATTGTGAAGCACCTCCTTTATCTGCCTTGACTGTCCTGCCATTCAACTTAATGGAATGGTTCAAGATTCTAGACTGAAAAAGGAAGAAAAAAGATTTTTTTTCCTACTACAGATATAAGCAAATCAATGTTTTAAAACACAACTTCCTCTGCTAAGGAAACAAAATCTTGGCCATGCTTATGGAGACTTAAGGGCATTAGATTCCAAACTACTAGGGAAATTAACCATGCTGCATTGCATGTATAACTTTATAAACCACAGTTATATAAATGACTATCCAAGAAACAATTGTTAAAATGGACCCTTGAAATCTGTGTTGCATTTTTAAATTAATGTGTAAGCTTTTTGTTCCAATTGGCATGCACTCTTTCAGTCTGACTCTCTACCTACTTCTACTATATTGCAAATCCCAATTCTGGCTCACATTGCTCAGATTACCAACATCAGCTTTTAAGTAGCATAGTGGTGCTCAAGTTTGAAAGTAAGTTTCTTACATTTTACAAAGAATGAAGGAGAATTAGGGTAAAGATTCCAATAAACAAAAAGGTTTACTCATAAGTACACATAGTCCTTGACTTACAAACAAAAGCAAAAAAAAAAAAAAATCTGAATTGCATCATGTGACCAGGAAATGCTGCAACTGGCTCTAAAGACAAGTTGCCAGGGGCCCAATACTAACAACAACAAAAAATAACAACAATAACAATAATGTGATATTAATCGATTGTACTTGCCTAGGGTGGCAGAAGACTCTTACAGATTAAACAAACTGTGGAAGAGGAAAAACACAGCTTAAATGACTACATAAAAAAGGAAAAGAGCCTTTGCTGAAGGAGATGAACAAAGGAAATCTCCTGAAAACAACAAGACTGAAAGCAGAATATTGAAAGGAAACAATTGAGCATCAAGTTTCTAACTGGAAAAAGAAACCTATTCACAGTCAAGATCTGAAGGACATTAAAGGAAAGGTAGATAAAAAGCTAAAAATGGAGATGGTTGAGATCAGGGGTGCTGAAGAAAGAAATTGAAGGCTTCATTTTGGCTGCCCAAGAACAAGCCTTGCAGACCAATTCCATGAAAGCAAAAATTCAACATGTCAGTAACAGTAGCAAATGTTGCCTATACAACGAGAAAGATGAAATAGTGGATCATCTGCCGCAAAATCTCACAAACTGATTATCTACAACATCATGATCAAGTTGCCAAAATCACACATTAGAAGATTTGCCAGAAATTTGGATTCAAATTCAGCAAAAATTACTGAGAACACCAAATTGACAAAGTTCTTGAAAACAAACAGATCAAGTTCTTGTGGGACTTTTGAATCCAAACAGACATCTGACCCATAACACACCTGACATCACTATTATGCAAAAGAAAAGTCTGGTTCATTGATATTGCAATACCAGATGATGCACGAACTGAAGAGAAAAAACTAGAAAAAATAACAAAATACTGTGATCTGCAATTGAAGCTAAGCGATTGGGGGGGAAGAAATCAATGGTTGTACCAATCGTAATAGGAGCCCTTGGAGCAATACCTAAAAGGTTCCTAGATACATGGAAATTGTGAACTTATCAAATCTGAATATTCTGACTGCAAAAACCCACCTTACTCAGAACTATCTATATACTCAGATGTTACCTTAACAGCTCTTAGGTCCTTGGTTAGGACTTGAACTGTTAAGTTTTACCAGTCCCATACTGTGAATCAAAATGAAGATGAGGATGATGATGAGGATGATAATGACAACAACAATAATAATAATAACAATAACAACAATAATAGATATTTTAGCAAAACAGAAATACCAGAAATAATATATGAAATGTTTTCCCTGTAATTTGGTAAAGGTAATGGTTTCCCTGTCCAGTCATGTCTGAGGTTTCAGTGCTCATCTCCATTTTTTGGCCAAGAGAGCCAACATTGTCCATGACATTTTCTGTAGTCATCTAGCCAGCATGACTACATGCCAAAGGCACACAGAATGCTATTACCTTCCCACTAATCTACTCACATTTGCATGCTTTCAAACTACTAGGTTTAAAATTTCTTTCCTTACCTGCCCCACTTGGTCTGAGGCCGCTTTCTGCTCAGACGCATTGTTCTCTGTCAGAGAAGAGAACTTCACAGCTCTGCCTACAGAGCCACCAAAGCTGTAGCTCAGGGGTCCTCAAATTATGGCTCAACCTGTCTTTTTATCCGGCCTGCCTCAACCTCCCAGGCAAGCCATCCAATCGTGAGGAGAGAGTGGGGGGATGGTGGCGAGAGCCCCAGACAGTGGTGGGGAAGCAAGTTGGTCAGAGAAGATGTTTTTTCCCAGTTTTTCCCTCACATGCCCAAGGGCGCGTTTGCACTTTGGCCACACCCCCTTCCTCTCTTCCTCTGACCTATTTGCATTTTTACCTCAGGGCCAGGCTGAGAGGTTTAGGCCTCACTTGCAGCCTTGGCCTCGCTTAGGGCAGCCAAACCTGGTGATGACGATACCACTGCTGCTGCTGCTGCTTCTGAAGTGGGCCACTTGCTAGGCGCTATGGAATGGGAGCCCCAGCTTCTGCCATTACTGCTGCTGCTGCCATGCCAGCTAAAAGAAAACTGGTGCCACTGGCCCTCAACATCACCCCCACCATCACTGAGGGACCCAGTCCCACCGGTGGTTGAAGTGGGGCTGCTGGAGTGGGGTGCCAGTTATGGGTCTGAGGGGAGCAGGCAAAGGGCAAAGTATTTGTTAGGGGTTGCCAGGGTGAGCAAGAAAAAAGGAGGAAAATTTGCTCCTGGAAGGTTATTTTGGGGTTGTGAGGGGTTCTGTGGAGCTGAGGCCATGAAAGATTGGAGGAGCCGCTGGGAGGGAGGATGCGGTTGGCCTTTGGAGGAGCATCCCGATCCATGAACGGGGGTGTTGGTGCCACATTCAGTGAAGCCACGACAGGAGGAAAAGCTGAAGGTGGTGGAGCAGCTTGGAAGAACCGGGAATGCCGGTGTTGGTGGTTGAGAGAAACTTCATTGGCCTTTAGGGTCAGAAAATGGTGGAGGAAGGATGGGGGCATTGGGATGTGCCCCATGAGAAAGAGGAATGAGGTCCTGCCAGGCAGGTACTTCTGCCCTGAGATGGTCTGGAATGCCAAACAAGGAGAATGTTTCTGGCTCAGAGTTAAAATGAAGGGTCCTTGGGGGTTGTCTCTGAGGATGGTGGTTTTCTTGCAGATGTTTCAGGACCCAAAGTGGGATAATAAGTGAACTAATGATGTTACATAGTTTGAGTCATGAGACGTTTACAAGAAAGCCACACAGCTCAGAGAGGACCAAGGAACCCACAACCGCCCTTCTCCTCCTCTTTTTTTCTTCTCCTCCACTCCACAAACCCCATTCTCTTCTGGCACTGCTGATGTTACCTAGTTTGGGTCATGAGACATCTGCAAGAAATGCTGAATGGAAATGGCACCCCTGTCCTGCCCCCTGCCTCGCCTCACCTCACCCCACAGGACAAGCCTCCTGCCTACTGTCCCACCTGCCAGAGACCCCCTGGATCTCCCCCAACCATGCCCAGCCCCACAGGCATCCCTCCCCACTAGCAACATCAAGGTGGCCATGCCCACCCCGGCCATGCCCACCCAGGCTGGCATGACTACTGCAGCTATGCCCACCCAGTGGGCCACACCCACCCAGCACCCAATAATAAATAAGTGGGGTTTGGGTTGCAGTTTGGGCACTCGTTCTCTAAAAGGTTTACCTAGTAAGACCACATCTGGAATACTGCAACCAAGTTTGGTCACCGAGATGGCGCAGCAGTTAGAGTGCAGTACTGCAGGCCACTTTAGCTGACTGTGTTCAGCAGGTCACCGGTTCAAATCTCACCGGCTCAAGGTTGACTCAGCCTTCCATCCTTCCGAGGTAGGTAAAATGAGGACCCAGATTGTTGGGGGCAATGTAAATATATATATACATTGCTTACTGGTGTACACCGCTTAGAGAGTGTTTGCACTTAAAGCGGTATATAAGTCTCATAAATAAATAAATAAATAAATACTACAAAACAGATGTTGAGATACTGGAAAAAATTCAGAGAAGAGCAATTAAGATGATCAGAGACCTAGAGAACTAAAACATACGAAGAATGCCTGCAGGACTTGGGTTTAGCTAATCTAAAGAAAAGAAGAAATAGGGTGACATGATAGCAATATTACAGTATTTGAGGGGCTGCCACAAAGAAGAGGAGGTCAAGTTATTCTCCAAAGCACCAGAAGGCAGGACAAGAAACAATGGTTGGAAACTGATCAAAGAGAGAAACAACCTGGAATTAAGGAGAAACTTCCTAACAGTGAGGATAATTGACCAGTGGAATGGCCTGCCTTTAGAAATTGTGGGTGCTCCATCACTGGAGATTTTTAAGAAGAGACTAGACAGTCCATTGTCTGAAATGGTATAGGTTCTTCTGCTTGAACAGGAGACTGGACTAGAAGGTCCCTTCCAGCTTTACTATATTATTATAATAATGTGTAAAGTGTCATAAAAGAAATAAATAACTTTCAAATTTTCCGATTAGTTTACATGTTATCTTTATCATCCCATTCACTTGGAAAGATTAAAATTATTTTCTCCCTTCCTTGGAATATTTCAAGGTGATTTAAAAATTTCCAGACAGATGGCTTTGCAGGTAATTCTAGTCTGAAACAGCACCCCACAAGAGGAAGTACTGCTTCTTTAAAATAACTTCCTGTTATTATTCCTGTTCTTGATGTGGCCATTCCTTGAATCAACATCTGGAAGACAGCAGTTTATGTTAAGCTGAACGGAAGGCACTACCAATGAACAGGAAAAACAAGAGGGGGCAGATTCAGTGATATTATAACTTTCAATATCTTTCAGTAAAATATCTCTTTAGAGCAACTATTAGATGATCTTTTAAATAAATAAAACAGCAAATTTTATTTATAAACTATAACTATAGAATCACTTGGAAAAAGTCTTTCCAACACTTTTTACAATATGCAGCAAATGCCAAGTATTTACTGAAAGACAAAATGTACTGAAATACAAATGATGTATTTCCATAATATAATTATTAATACCATATTCATTTACATTGTCAGATAAAATGTAAAACAACATCACTTCACATTTTAAAAAAATCACATAAAATATTATATACATATTACATTACATACAAAAGTTTTAAGTCACTTCAGTCTATTTGTCAAGATCAAACTACCTGTCAGATGCATCTGCTTGGCACCTCGCTGGTACCTCGCTTGGCATCTCGCTGGCATCCTGCTATCAAAGCACCAGGGAAGGGAGGGGAGAACAAATGGACAATGAAATTGTATGGTTCTATAGTGGGAATTTGGGAGGGAGGAATGACAGTTGGAGAAGAGCAAAGCATATTGGAATCTTGTTCATGCCAGGCAACTTCAAGGCCGTTTGCCTTGACTGTGGAATTTCACTAGCCTAAAAACCTCAGCATTTCCCAACATATCTGAGCGCTGTCGGATTGGGTAAACTGGACTGGTCATGGGGAAGGGATGGGGAACTAGAGGAATAGTTCTGTATTGTTGCACAGGAACTTTTAGATTCTGCCCTGACTTTACTGCAACCAGCATCTCTTAGTAAAAGTATCTTTCAATAACTGAGTCTGAATTAAAGAGGGTGATGAATGGAAAACAGCTTTTAACTGCCCATTGGGGTGCTTTCAATTCAGAGTTCTCTCCTTTGGACTATGGGGGGTGGTGGTGCTGTTTTCATGCAACTAATAAATGAGGTGCCACATGACCACTTGTACAAGGGGATGCTGGTTTACCTGAATGACATACTGGTCTATACTGAAACCATGGCAGAACATGTGAAATTAGTTAGTTAGGGCAGTCCTTAAAATCTTCAGGCTGCTCATCTATATGCTAAGCTCTCCAAATGTGAGTTCCACCAGAATAAAATTGACTACCTGGGTTACCGCAACTCCCACAAGGGGTAATGGGCCCTGAGAAAGTCAGGGTTGTGCTAGAATGGGCTCCACCTTGCACTAGAAAGCAACTACAAAGTTTTTTTTGGGGGGGTTGCAAACTTTTACCGCCAATTTATCCCATCATTTGCACAGATTGCCCTCCCTATCACCAACTTCCTAAAGACAAAAGGGGAGAGGAAGCCCAACCCCAACCAGCCATTGAAGTGGAAAATGGAATGCCAAGCAGTGTTCAAAAAGCTCAAATGCTTGTTTGCAGCTGATCCAATGCTGAAGCACCCAGACTCCAATGCCACATTTATCATTGAGGCAGACACTAGTGATGTGGCCATGGGGGCAGTTCTACTACAAAGAAATAACCAGGATACCCTGCAACCATGTGCATATACCTCCAAGAAACTTACTGACACTGAGTGTTGATGGGCAGTTTGGGAAAAAGAGGCTTACACAGTGCACTGGACACTTCTAACTTGGAGGCACTTCCTGGAAGAGAGCAAGACACTTTTTGAGGTATGGCCTGACCATAAAAACCTAAAGACCCTGAAAACACTCCAGAGGTAAGTAAGTCTGGTGGGCTCAGTACTTTAATCAGTTCACTCTCCAATACCTCCCTGGAGGGGAATTTTCTTAGCAGATGCATTATCCAGGATCCCTCAGTATAACAGTTCCAAACAGGAGGTAATAAGACCTGCCATCCTGTCCTGCCAGTTGGCAGCACCAGTAGCAACCCAAGTACAAGCAAAGGTGAAACCCCAAATAGAAGTGACCCTAAAGGCAGAGGGGGACAAATGGTTCCAAGCCCACAAAGATGAATGTACAATACAAAATTGTCTAGCTTGGGTGAGAGCCAAGGTATATGTCCCTGAAAGTCAGAGACTACTAATCTTGGAAAAAAGCATGACTCAAAATCTGCAGGGCACTTTGGCTTTGTAAAGACTTTGTATTTTATTAAGCGGCAATTTTGGAGGCCATCACTTAAAAAGGACATTCAGAGTTATGTGGCCAGTTGCCCAATATGTGTCTCAGCAAACCAGTAGCAGGGGAAAACACCAGGACTCCTTCAGTCGGTGGCAGAACCTAGTGCCCCATGGAAGGAAATCACCAAGGATTTCATTGTGGAACTCCCTGAAAGCTCAGGGAATACTGTGATCTGAGTCATTACTGATTTGTTTTCTGAGTGAGTACATTTTGTGCCCTGCCAAAAAATTCCTTCTGCCCACACCTTAGCTAAGCTGTTCGTTCAGCATGTTTATAGACTGCACGTGCTCCGCAATGAATAATCTCTGATCATGGAGTGCAATTCACCTCAAAGTTTTGGCAGAAGTTTCTAAAACTCTTGGGACCATCCCAAGGACTTAGTTCTAATCATCATCTTGAAACGAATGGGGTGTGAATGTACGAATGGGATTCTGGAACAATAGCTGAGATGCTACATTAATTATCAACAGGACAATTGAACGGACTTCCTCCCATTTGCTGAAGAGTTTTACAACAATTCCGTACATAGCAGCACTGGATTCACTCCCTTTAAAGCAGCTACTGGATAAGAATTTGTGTCCATGCCTTAGGCACCCCTCCTATTACATCTCTGAAGGATTGGGTGAGTCAATTATAGAATACCTGGCCAGTGGTTAGAAAGACATTCGAGGAAGCAAGAGAGACTTATAAAAGACAAGTAAAGCCTAAGGACTTTAAAGTGGAGGACCATGTCTACCTTTCCACAAAATATCTGCAGTCCAGATAACCTTCTAAAAAGCTGGGACCAATGTTGGCTCTTTTCCCATTAAGAGGATTATCAACCCAGTTACAGTAGAACTCAAACTGACTAAATCACTTAGGCATACCCATCTCATTTTCCACTACAGCCTCTTAAAACCTGAAAATCTATCCCCACTACACTTAATGCTGTCATCACCACCACCAGAGTCACTCGTGATGGAGGGAGAGAAACACTTTGAAATTAAAGACATTCTAGATTCTAGTAAACACCGATGAAAACTCCAGTATTTAGTTGCATGGAAAAAAATTTTTCGCTTGAAAACTGAATGGGTAACTTTAAGCACATCAAAACAATGACATTTATTAAACACTTTTATAACCAATATCCTGATAAACCAAAGTAGCTTGCATATCTAACCATGATTCTATATTGTTCTCTGTCCCTTTCTTCTGTTTTGCAGGACTAACATCCCTGTTAAGGGTGGCAGCGTGTCAGTTCCACCATCTTTGGCTTGGCACCTTGCTATCATCCTGCCATCAAAGCACCAGGGAAGGAGCGGGGAACAAATGGGTAATAAAGTTGTATGGTTCTATGGTGAGGATTCGGGAAGCGGGGAATGACAGTTGAAGAGGAGCAGAGCATATTGGAATCAAGTGCTTGCCAGACATCTTCTAGGCTGTTTGCCCTGAGTGTAGAATTTCACCAGCATTTCCCAAAACATCTTGGCACTGTCAGTTGGCTAAAGATGGACTGGTCACGGGGGGAGGGATGGGGAACCAGAAGAATAATTCTGTATTGTTGCTTGGGAACCTTAGATTCTACCTAACTTTAATTGCAACAAGCATCTCTTAGTAAAAACGTATTTCAATTCTATTAAATGGAGCTGAGAGTTTTTCTTCCCTTAGGGACCAGACTGAGGAAGGTCTGACATTACCTCTCTCTATATAAGCTGAGACATTTGTTTTTACTCCCTCTGTGCTGGACATTAATAGTAATAGTAGTAAAGTTGGAAGGGACCTTGGAGGTCATCTAGTCCAACCCCCTGCTCAGGCAGGAAACCCTACACCATTTCGGACAAATGGCTGTCCAGTCTCTTCTTAAAAACTTCCAGTGTTGGAGCATTTACTGCTTCTGGAGGCAGGCTGTTCGACTGATTAATTGTTCTCACTGTCAGGAAGTTTCTCCTTAGTTCTAGGTTGCCTCTCTCCTTGATTAGTTTCCACCCGTTGCTTCTTGTCCTGCCTTCAGGTGCTTTGGAAAATAGCTTAATTCCCTCTTCTTTATGGCAGCCCCTGAGATATTGGAATACTGCTATCATGTCCCCCCTTGTCCTTCTCTTCGTTAAACTAGACATACCCAATTCTCGCAACCGTTCCTTATAGGTTTTAGCCTCCAGTCCCCTAATCATCTTTGTTGCTCTTCTCTGTACTCTTTCTAGAGTCTCAACATCTTTTTTACATCGTGGTGACCAAAACTGGATGCAGTATTCAAAGTGTGGCCTTACCAAGGCATTGAAGAGTGGTATTAATACTTCACGTGATCTTGATTCTATCCCTCTGTTAATGCAGCCTAGCACTGTGTTGGCCTTTTTGGCAGCTGCAGCACACTGCTGGCTCATATTTAAGTGATTGTCTACTAGGACTCCGAGGTCCCTCTCACAGTTACTACTATTGAGCATGGTGCCACCTATGCTGTACTTGTGCATTGGTTTTTCTTGCCTAAATGTAGAACCTTGCTTTTTTCACCATTGAATTTCATTTTGTTAGTTAGTGCCCAGTGTTCAAGTCTGTCCAGATCCTTCTGTATCTTAAGCCTGTCTTCTGGAGTGTTGGCTATTCCTGCCAGCTTGGTGTCGTCTGCAAATTTGATGAGTTCGCAGTTGAAGCTCTTGTTTGATTGTAGATGGTAACAGATTTAAAATCTTTTTTATGCATTGTTACATTGCAATATCATCTAAACACCATTAATAGCTGAATGCTGACATATATAAATTTTATTTATTTAAATTTATTGGCTGCCCAACTCAGCAAACTCTGAGAAGTGTACAAAACTAGAAAAAACATGAAAACAGGTAAAACATTAAATTAGATAGCTCAGGCTAAACTGAATCAATAATCCACAAAACAAAACAGCTGCCTTAGACAAATAATAAGCTTCAACCTCAGGCTTGGGATGAAAGACAGGTTTTCAAAGTTTATTGGAATCCTAGGGGAGAGGGAGACATCCATATCTCTGTGTGGATGCTATTTCTGAGGCTGGGGACTGCAACAGAAAAGGCATGCTTCCTAGGTCCCACAAGATGTCAGTTTTTAATAAAGGAGACCTGCAGTGCATCCATTCTGATGGAACATACTGGGTGAGCATAAACAGCTGGAGACAAGTAGTCTCTCAGATATCCAGGCCCTGGGCAATACAGGGCTTTATAGGTAATAACCAACTAGTTGAATTGCACTTAGAAGCTGAATGGGAACCAGTGTAACTCACATAATAGTGATGACACATGGACATACCAAGAGGTGCCCGTTCTGCTCATACCACTATATTTTCAACCAGCTGTAGCTTCTAAGTAGTGGTCAAGGGAAGCCCCATGTAGAGCACATTGCAATAATCCAATTGTGAGCTGACCAAGGCTTAAGTAACTGTCTGAAGCACCCCTGGATTGAGAAATATATCTAATGCATATAATAAATATATATCTGCATATACTCAAACCAGCTAACATGCAATAAATGCTAGATAGCACAGTTTATTTATTTATATTATTTATATGGCTGCCTATCTGATCACCCTAAGTAGCTCACAACTATCTAAAATAGAGATAAAAACAAAACTACTCTTCCCACCAGGTGCCAGGCCAAGTGGCCTCCACATTTATACTCCTCCTAGCCCAGACATGTCAAACTCGCAACATCAGGTGACGTCATGCAACGCATCAGAGCTTTTTCGCCATTGCCAGCAATGGGGTGGGCGTGGTTTCTCGATGACGCATCTGGCCCACGTAGCCCAATGTTGGAGCAGAACCAGATCTTTATAGCTTTCAATGAAGGGCCATTCCAAAAGTCTGCCTCTCCAAGGTCCCTGCAGGTTAAAAATTTTAAGAGAAAGAGGGAACCATGAGTGCCTCCATCTTAGTAGGATGAAGATACACCCTCAAAGAAAGGTGATTCTGCAGATAACCTGAAACTGTGCCAGGTAGGAGCTTTAGAGGTAATAACCAGCATGTTCAATTGTTTTGGATGATGGATGGATATAACTATTGGATTATTCATTTTCAAATTCACAACATTATGGCAAGTGCCGAAAAGGTATAAAACGTGTAATCCATTGAAATTCATGGGAGGAATTTAGGGGAAAATAAAGGATTTATAGTATTATCCGTTAGGAAAAACCATAGAATGTGATACTTCAACAGAAGCAGAGCACTTTGCAACCTTACACTAAAACCAGGACTTCTTCCTTTGATCTGTAGTGATTTTGTCAACATAGTACAAACAGAACTCAAGGCCACTTTTAATCAATATTATTTAAGATTTAAATTGAGAGCATCATTATTAAAAAGAGGGCAAAAGTCAGCACTGATTTCCACAAAATGTGCTTCGGCAAATTTATATCAATAGATGTAAATTTAGAAATAATTGCTGCAATATAAATAGAAAGTGGCATGTCTTTGCCATTTGTCCTTTTTTCCAGGTGCTACAGATATTGACAATTTTATTGCTTATCTCTTAACCAGATTTGGCTTAGTAAAATTTTCACACAGCAAACATTTTAAATAGCTGTTACTAAAGAGTCAACTCACTAACAGAATTCATACTTCAAACTAAGTAGAATTGCACAACCTTATTAAAAGGCAGCATCCACTTTCAAAAAGTTTTAGGTATTGCCCTCAGAGATCTCCAAACTTTATTATGAATTAAGCCTTTGCTTAAACATATAGTATCCAGAATTAATCATTTTTCTATGTAAGTGATTCCACATCAAACTACTTTCACAATCAATGCAATCAGCATTCAAGAAATAACTTTGAAACCCACTGCTTCTTTAGTCACTCTCTTCTCTACTGAACTCCATTTGCAACAGTAGATTATTTGATTTAATTAAATAATTGTATACTGCCTGAGTCTCAATAATTCTTGGCAGTTCAAAAGAAACCAGTAGAACTATAAAATAATAGATGATGATGATGTTCCCTGATTAAATCACTGCAAGTTGATGGTCTCTTTAGTTAAAGTTAGGGGTCATAATCAATACATCAGTCCATTGTGGGTTAGTAAATAAATATTTTTCAGCCTTCTCATCAAGGACTGAGACTGAGTGACTGGCCCAAAGTTACCCAGAGGGAATCACCATGGCCAAATGAAATAGAATAGAAGATGCACTGATCAACCTATTATAATCACTCCCATGCTGAATAAGCAGCAACAGCGCATTGCTACTACCTGGTAAAACTATGCTGTGGAAGTCACAGGAGAAAAAAGTCATTTGCAAACATTTCAGTTATGTGCCCAGCAACCATTAAAAAGTAATACCCCAAACTCTTAACTCCTTGCTGTCATCTACTGCTGTTTGAGTTTTTACAGCACAGATACATTAATCCTAGGTATGAATAAGGTACAGGTTTTGTGCAGTGCAGTTTTTTTCCTGTTTGTTTCATTTGGGAACAGATTTATATCAGAACTTATGCCCATGCATTGGTGTGAATTTGTTTAAAATAGGGGGTTAGGGTTATTATTTACTATTAATGTCAGTACTATTTTTAAAATATATTGTAAAATGTGACATCTATTGCTAGTCTGTGACCGTAATGAAGTTGTTGTTGTTGTTGTTGTTGTTGTTGTTATTATTATGTTATTATTATGTTTAAAATGGAGGGGACCCACAAATGGGTGCTCTTAGTGTGTTTTAGACTAGAACTCACAAAATCTTTTATCACTGCCCTACTGATTGTAGCCAAAATTCAAAATTTCTCATGGCATTTGCTTACATTAATTTAAAACTCTCTCCAACTATTATGCGACTTATTTTCAAAGTATCACTTAGAAACAGGAGCTAAGTTGTCAAACTCATCTCTGTTCTCCTTTTTCTCTGACATCACCCTATATCTTGTATTAGCCAAATGTGTTATCTTCAGGGTGGAACAGGATGTTGAAAATGGGTGCCCTATTCTGAATTAGCAATTTTTTCTGAATTATATTTTAATTTAATAGTATTGACCAAGACATTTCAAAGCAGCATGATATACGGAGTCCAGAATAGCCATACAATACATTCAACGTTGTCCTACAGCAGATAATCATATATGAAAGAAGTGGAGCCTATGTCTTGATGGTGTAGAACAGGTAGTCCTCAACTTACAACCATTTGTTTAACGATCTTTCAAAATTATGACAGTGCTGAAAAAAGTGATTTACAACTAATTCACAACTGTTGCAGTGTCCCCATCATATGTTATATGTTAAAATTCAGGCGCTTGGCAACCAGCATGTATTTACAATGGTTGCAGCATTCCAGGGTCATGTGATCACTAATTTCCCAGGGGATTTCTGACAAGCAAAATCAATAAGGGAAGCCAGAAACTTGGTGACATGCTTACAAATGGCATCAAAAAGAGCATATCTGTACTTTGCATTTTATTGCGCATGTACAAACACAGTATTCAACTTACATGCATGCACAACATATACCTTTGTTACAAGAAGAAAATACAAATGTTTCGTATGACCACTGCTAATAAAAGAGTTGGGAAAATTCAAGAAGCTGTACTCTGCCTGTTTTCCTAGAGCAGTGTTTCTCAACCTTGACAATTTTAAGGCTTTGCTGGCTGTGGAATTCTGGGAGTTGAAGTCCACATGCCTTAAAATTGTCAAGGTTGAGAAACACTGTCCTAGAGTATATTGTTTTTTTTGGTGCAAACAGCAGCATTCCCATCTGATCAAAAGAGACCCAATCACCTACAGAACTGCTTAACAAATAAAAACTGGGTTGCCAGCCAAAGTAGTTGCCAGCTGCAAGTTGGAACTAATTCCAATGATACTCTTGATGCTTATGTGGAACAGCAGGCTGCCCAGACAATTGCTGGCACCCATGCTATTTTCATCCACCTCCCCCCCCCCCTTTAAGTCCAGCAAGTCAACATGACAGCAACAGGAGAGAATATAGACTAGAGACAATAACAAACCCTCACAATGTATCATAGATGCCCAAATACAAAATGCCTGAGCCTGTTCCCCACATGCATGCACACACTACACATATATACTGAAATAGCTCCTTTTTTGACAAGGAAACAATGTTTTAACAGATTCATTAATTATTCCCAGTTATAAGAAGATTGTTTCATTGGTAACTATATATTTCTTCTCTAACTAAAGTGATTTCTTCTATGACTAAAGAGATTGTGAAACAGATCTTCCCAGTTGCTATGCTTTAATAGCAGCTGCAAAGCACTGATAAAAACAGAGCCTGAATCATCAGGAGTACACTTTTAAAAAAAT
Source organism: Crotalus tigris (assembly GCF_016545835.1). Lineage (NCBI taxonomy): Eukaryota > Metazoa > Chordata > Lepidosauria > Squamata > Viperidae > Crotalus > Crotalus tigris. The sequence goes on along the minus strand of NW_024096553.1, from coordinate 968,919 downwards.
AATTGGATTTTCTAACCTTGTCCTTCTGTAGTTTTCGTGATTAACTCCTACCTCCCTCTCCCTTTCCCATAAAGCTGTTATTTATCTTATACTTAGTTGTATGTTTTGACCTGAAAGACAAATGATAGCTTGTAAAGATAAAACTGGGGAAATGTTTGAATAGGAAGATTAAGCACTATTTCAGCCTTATCATTAAGCAAAGTAAATGACACTTTGGATAGCAGAGATGGAGAAACTGTACAGTCACCACAACAAATATTAATCTGTGGGACCCATCACAAATCTTTTGATTTGGGGAGCTGTTTTTGGCTATCTGAGGATAGTTGATATTTGCTGACCTGCAATAAATGTTCTATTAAACCCATGACTGTTCATGTTTAAAGTCTGACAATATCTACTAAGGACCTTAATTTGAAATTGAGGCACTGTTTGAAGGTCTGTGTGGTATATATAATTCTTAAGGGATTGGATTTGGATTAAAGAAACTTTTGACCATAGAACTCATTGGACCAATTGTTCTCCCTTAGCCCAAACTTACTCATAGAATTGTTGTAGACAGAGACATCTGTGGGAGGTTAAAAAAAAATCAAGATGGCAGTCATGACCACCAACATAGATCAAAATAATAATAATAATAATAATAATGATGATGATGATGATGATGATGATGGAAGGGACCTTGGAGGTCATGTAGTCCAACCCACGGCTCAGGCAGGAAACCCTATACCATTTCAGACAAATGGCTGTCCAGTCTCTTCTTAAAAACTTCCAGTGTTGGACCATTCACAACTTCTGGAGGCAGGTTGTTCCACTGATTAATTGTTCTAACTGTTAGGAAATTTCTCCTTAGTTCTAGGTTGCTTCTCTCCCTTGATTAGTTTCCATCCATTGCTTCTTGTCCTGCCTTCAAATGCTTTGGAGAATAACTTGACTCCCTCTTTGTTGTGGCAGCCCCTGAGATATTGGAACAGTGCTATCATGTCCCCCCTTGTCCTTCTCTTCATTAAACTAGACATAACCAATTCCAGCAACCATTCCTTATATGTTTTAGCCTCCAGTCTCCTAATCATCTTTGTTGCTCTTCTCTGTACTCTTTCTAGAGTCTCAACATCTTTTTTACATTGTGGTGACCAAAACTGGATGCAGTATTCAATACAAGTCCAGCCCCTTGTGCAGTATCATATGCAAATACAAAAGAATGGGGTCTTAGTTGTAACTGCCAGCTTGAGACATGCTAAATACCTTTGGCTGTATAAGTAACATTTGGAAAGATCCCTTCTATCCTGTTTTGAGCTAACATAGAAAATACGGAATAGAAATGTATCCGTTATTTATTAATTGCTTTGTTTCAGATAGTAAAATACATTGAATGGAGTTTCATTTTTGTGGATAGTTTAGAAACTAGAATACTTTGACCGCTATCCTATTTTTAAACATGATTAGCTTTGCAGCTTTTCAAGATAGCTTCTGCTTGTTAAAAACAACAACTGAGCCTTTTTTTTTTCAAATTTAAAGCCAGGCAAAATTCAACTCTGCAGGCTGAAATAATTTTATTTATTAATTCAGTCAATTTTTATAGCCACCTATCTCTTCTGTTTACAATTATAAAACTATAAAACAGTTATTTTAAAACAATAAAAGATCCAAAAATAAATATATACAGTATCCAAGATAGTTAGCCAACTATCACTTTAGTCAACAAACGGCCCTTAACACATTCAGAGCCTCAGCCTTGAGTACATAGCCAAATTCTTAAAGCCTTGCAAAAGGCCAACAGGATTGGAGTCATTCTAATCTGAGGGGGAAATACTGTATTGTACAAAGCAGGGGCTACAACAGAGAAGGCTGTCTTCTAATTCCTGCCAGTCAACAACCTTTAGTTGATGGGATTTGCAGCATGCCCAACCTGCTGGATCAAATAGGTTGGGTAAAAACTCTTGGAAAAAGACATTTCCTCAGGTTATGATCAATTATTTCCTATTAGGTTCTTATTTGCCTTTTTTTTTTCACTGTGTTGTGTTTCTCCCACTAATCATAGGACTGTGGATTATGTAAATAAGTGCAAACATTTGTGACTAATACTGTAAAGCATTTAGCACCGATCCAGTTCAATTCTTAAAAATAAAATAATTGCACATAGTTTTGTAAAATATTACACATATTTCTCTGTGGTATTGTTCAGAAGGCTCTTAAGACATATATGAGAACTTTTTCCATTGGATCTAAAGATCTAAAAATGAAGACATAGAAGCATTTTCCTTCCATGACCTTTCTTCTGTTAAAGTATCTTAGCCTTTGGGAATGGGCTGCATAGAAATGAAATGAATAAAATAGAGTATGCACTCATGTTTTTTCCAAATTGAATAAACAGCTTATGATAAAACCCATGTCAAAAAAAGATTTCTTTCATCCAATAGATGGACAATGCTAATAATGAAATATTTGAATTGTTACATGAAAGAATACGCTGTTCAGAGTGTTTATGCTAAACTATGAGCTACACTTACTTTTTGTTCCAAAACAGTCTTTTTGTGTTTGCTGGAAAGCAGGCTTTAGTTCTGTTTGCTCAGAATGGACTAGAATATGGTTGAAAGCAGGCATTTTATTGTGGTTTTCCATTACTTCCCCAAAAGTCTTTAAAATGGGGAATATTTCCTTGCTAAATTTTAAAGTTAGGGTGAGTCATAGATCCTATTGTAGACAGGATTCCTTTCTGGAATTCATACAAGGTACATATTATCTGTGTACATTTGGATCAGATGCAGGAAGAGATTACCAACCTCCTTTCATTTATTCTAAACAACTCTGGTCTTCCAAAATGCTAAATTAGTGTCAGAATAACACTCTGAGCTCTGTAGAGAACAAGAATAAATGTATTATTACTAGGGAAAAATATGTTTTGATTCAGCACATGATACCCTTATTGATGGAAGTCTCAGAAATAAAATAGAGCTTGCACAGACATGAAATCAGTCAGATCTTTTTAAATTCTGGGTGTGTTCCATTTCTATGTTTCAAATGCACAGTGAAACAATGTAAAGTCTATATATTTGCATAGGAACTACAACTATTCCATAATGAAAGGGCAATATGAAAAAAAATGTGAAAAGTATTAAATTTGGATGACCTTCATTGCATGATTGCTAATCTGCAGTAGTATATTAAGAGAACAGAGTAAACAGAATGTTAATTACATTTGCAGATGCTACTTCACAAGAATATGTTGGGAATGCAGGAAGTAAACAGGACAGGATTTAAAATTCTGTATAGAGGTGTAAGTTAAAAAAGAAGGTGACTAATTATAATAATTATAATAATCTCACAGTTATGGTTTTTAAACCAGGTCTCGCCCAATCTGTATTTATGCCTTTGGTTTTTCCTGCCTAAATGTAAGACTTTGCTTTTCTCCACATTGAAATTGGATAAGGCCAATTGGTCAAAGTTATTTATTTCTTTGGAAGGATGCAAATATCAAATGCAAATATTTCCTGTTTTGATTGCTCCTGAAAAATACAGAATGTTGATTGCTGTGACAGCCATAAGAATAGTGAGATATTGCTGGAGATGTGTTATTTGCACTATAATCCAAGAAACATTTGCTATTGTGAAGCCTTACCATTATGTAGACGTACCTTGAAAGGGATATCAAGAACACCGTGTCCTGAATTCACCTCCATCCAATTAATTGTTCCAAAGTATAGGACATGGAATAATTTATTTACATTACAGAAATGTGGATTCCAAATTGGGGGGAACGGGGAGAAACTTTCTTTACTGTAAAAGTGATTTGACAGTAGTATCAATCACCCAGAGAGAAACTAGACAACCATCTGTCTGGGTCATTTGAATTTGATGGAGCTTGGCACTGATCTTCCAACTCTCTTATTCTACAAAACAGGCAGTTGCATACCACTTGGCTAGCCATTCCATATCCTTCTATACTCTTCAAGGCAAGTCAATTCCTTAAAGCAGGTCCCTCGAACCCCTGGGCCATGACCCACGACCGTGCCACAGCCTGTTTGAAACTGGGCTGCATGAGAGATGGGCAAGCACACACATGCAAAGCTCCACTTTGCACTTGCACACGAAACTTGCATGAGGGGAGCTTTGTGCACGAGCACAAGCGTTCTCCACTTAAGCACCCTCTGCTTCTACATGTGGAGCTTCACACATGAGCACAAGGTCCCTCCACTCACTGTATTTGCTGCCTTAAAGCACTAGTAAAACTATTTTAATAATAATTAATAAATTATTAATTAATAAAATGTTTATATTTAATTATTGGACTCTTACAGTAGCTACAAATGTATTTAAATTTAGGGCCAAATGAAATCTGATTTTTTTCATTTATGATTGGTCACTCATTCCATTTAATATACATATACTTAATGTACATTTGTATTTGACCCTATCTTTTCTTGTTTTTAATACATACACTGCTTAAGTCAATAGTCCCCAACCCTTCCACCTTGCTGGCCTGGCCTGACACAGGATGGAGTGTGTGAATGACAGCATTTGGGTGCGTGCACAGCTCCATTGGTGCAATTGGTGGGTGCATGCGCCAGCCACTCACATAAATGGAACTTTGTGCTTGAGCGGAGGAGTGTTTGTGCAGTGAACATTTCCACTCATGCACAAAACTCCACTCATGTGTGCAGAGAATATTTGTACATGAAGCTCCATTTGCATGAATGGAGCTATGCACACGAGTGCCCTCCACTCACACAAGTGGAGCCTCACACACACGTGCTTGCCCATCGTTTGCACAGCTCAGTTTCAAACAAGCCGCAGCCCAGTAGTGAGCCATGGCCCAGGGGTTGGAGAGGGCTGGCTTAAGTATCACATTTCCATTGTGTTCAGCATATTTTTATATTTTTGTCTGCCATACCTGGTGTCAACCCCCAGCTGAAATGCCCAACCAAGCAAAACATCAAACCATTGCAAACTTTAAATGATTACTTTTATTGAGCAGAATCAAACCAGCAAGGTCAAAGGGAAGCTAGCTCTAAGGGAGAAGCAGTTAATTAAAAGAATGAGACCTTTCCCACCCCTCTCTGAAAGTACAGGTCACATTGTCTAATACATCTTCTAGTAATTGTTATGAGAACAGACTTTAGTTTCACCAACACAATTCTTCAGCAGCTTTGGGTCTCACGCTGGTAAAGAACACCTGTAAATTCAAATCTCTCTTCCCTTCCTCCCCCTCTGTTGGCAAGTTAGAAGCACGCTGCAGTCCTAAAGGCAGTAAGGTTTGTAGCTTGACACTTGACTCTTATTTTCATATTAAATAATGGAGTCAAAGAATACATCTTTGGTTTGGGGAGTTTTGCTCCAGGTAGGATCTCTATGGCACAGTCCATGGGGCAATGGGGGGGAGGATGTCACGTTCCTTCTCACTGAATCTTTCCAAAGGTCTCAGTACTCCCTCGGGATGGATTGCAGTCTCTCCCCTTCTTTTGACGCTCTCTTGCTGCGTTCAGGAGTTCTCTTCACCACCACCACCAACTTCTTGGGCTGCTCCTCCCTTCTTTCGTGTGGGCTCAGGGCCAGTTTCCCCATGATCATCTGCCTCATGGCTCTCTCCCAATAGATTCAGTGTCCCCACTTGGCTAGCCAAGCCACATCCAGGATCATGCGCTCTGCCATCTTTGGGGTGACCATGAAGCAAATGATCTCCTGGTGCTCCCCTAATTCCAGTTGAACTGGCTCAGTCAGATGGGAAGCAGCCCTGCTCCTTATTAGTGAGCCATCAACCTGTTTGAACTTTATGGGTTTTTTATGTTTCCGCATGTACAAGCCCAACGTCTGCACCATCACCTGACTAATTAGGCAATGAGAGCAACCTGAGTCCACAAGGGCTTTAGCCATTCCCCTCACCCCTGAGGGAGATGCCTTGATGCCCACCCTCAAGGGTCATCATCACTCACCATAGGATCATCATTTTGCTATCATAAAGGACCATCGGCAGTTCCTCTTTGGTCGGAGTTCCATCCCCTTCACTCTTGAGAGGGGAGTCCTCAACGACCTGAGTTGCCACCTGTGACTTCTTCTTTCCCTTTTTGGGTGGCTTCTTTGGCTTTGAGGGAGTCAGGGGCACAGGAGTCATCTGGGGCGTCAGCGCTGGGCACATTGCAGCTTGGTGGCCCTCATGGCTGCAGCAGAAGCACATAACGGGCACACGCTTGGCCAGCCTTGCAGGTGTCAGGGTCACTGCTGCCAATTGCTTTCTCCCCAAGAGACGCTTCTCTTGGACTTTCTTCAGGCATGGGCTGATACCCCCACTGCCCTTGTACACTGCCAGGTCCAGGTCCACAATGGTGACTAGCTGGTATCAGCCCCCAAGCCGATTTGGGATCCCTCATACTAGACACAGATGGAATAGGTCACGACTCAGCCCTTTTTGAAAGTACTGGATCAGGAGCTATTCTGGCCAGTGCCTCAGCCTCCCCTTGATCTGCCTGAAGTCTTGAATGTACTCAACTACAGGTCTTGCCCCCTGCTTGACCCTCCAGACTTCCAGCTCCACCCGCTGGGTCTGCAGGGTCCCCAAATTAGGCTCTGAGGCCACAGAGGAAAGCATCTGGATCCCCCAGCTTAGGGGCACCTTTGTCATGGAAGATGATTACCCATTCTGCTGCTTCCCCTTTGAGGTTAACCACAACAACATTCACCAGGCCACATCATCAAGGTAATCATCTCTGTGCCAATCTAGGTGGGTCCAGACTTGATTTAGGAAAAACGCCAGCTTTTCTGAGCTCCCATTGAACATTGCCCTCAGCAGTTGGTGGTGGAGGTGGCCTGGGTGCTGGTGCTGGCTGAGGCCACTGCAGCCATGCCCCACGGTCTGGATACCTCCCTTGCTGTGCTCCGTACCTGTGCCTCAGTGGGGGTTGCCAACCCACTTCCCCAAGCAGTAAAGCAGGTGCTGATAGCAGGCTATAGGCTCTCCACCCCAGACTGGGTCTCAGTATAGAACAGTGGTTCTCAACCTGTGGGTTGGGACCCCATTTGGGGTCAAACGACCATTTCACGGGGGTCGCCAAACAATGCAGTCCACCATTTTTTTCCCTTTTCCTTAACTGTGCTACTCCCTTTTATTCTATTGGCTTTTGAAAGCCAATAGAATAGACTCTCTTGAATAGATTCTAATTCTATTGGCTTTCAAAAGCCAATAGGAATTGTCCAGGCTGTCTCTGCCCTGCTGAGCCCACCAAAAGTCCCATTCTGCACCAGTTGAGTAGTCCTCGACTTACGACCAGTTGAGTAGTCCTCGACTTATGACCGGTTGGGGGTCGCGGCATTAAAAAGGTTGAGAACCACTGGTATAGAAGGTAGCCCAGGCAGCAAGCTAATTGCTCCCCCTGTCATCACAGTTGCTGCTCCCACTGAGTGCTGGGGTGAACGGATCAGCGTCAGCCTCAGGGTTGGGGCTGAACCTCCTCGGGATCTGGTATCCATCTGTGAGACCAACCCTCCTCTACGGACCTCCAGGCTGCTGAACTGCTGCCTCAGGTGCTCCACTGACTGGCTGCCACACCTTGGCAGGTAGTGGTATCTGGATGCCATTCCTTCTGAGTCTTCAGATCTCCCCACCACTCCGTCCCCTTGGCTCCTTCGGGCTGGGGGCATACGATTGGAACTCAGCTTTGACAGTTCTCTGCAACTCCTCTCTCCATCTCTCCAACTCGGGCCAGTTGAACGCTGCCACTCCCCCCATCCGCTCTGGGGTTGGCTCCCTCCATTCAACTTGCTGCTTGGACTGGGTTGAGGCTGGTGGGGTTACAAAATCACCCTCAGCTCCAGCTGGAGTTCCACTGATCAATCCTGAGGCGGCTCCAGCCAACTTCTCCATTTCAGGCATCTTCTCCTGAGTCTTCACCACTTCCCTGGAGGCTTCCAGCCAGGCGTAGGGCCTCAGGACCCCTCAATGATATTTAATTTGTTTAGAGAGTTAGCTTAGTGTCAACCCCAGGCTGAAAAGCCCAACCAAGCAAAACATCAGAGCCATTGCAAACTTCTAATGATTACTTTTATTGAGCAGAATCAAACCGCTAGGGTCAAAGGGAAGCTAGCTCTAAGGAAACAGCAGGAAGCAGTTAATTAAAAGAATGAAACTTTTCCCACCTCTCTCTGACAGTACAGATTACATTGTCCAATACATCTTCTAATAATTATTCTGAGAACACACTTTAGTTTCGCCAGCACAATTCTTCAGCAGCTTTAGGTGTCACACTGATAAAGAACACCTGTGGATTCAAAGCTCTCTTCCCTTCCTCCCCCCTCTGTTGGCAAGTTACAAGCACGCTGCTGTCCTAAAGGCAGCAGGGTTCGTAGCTTGACACCTGGGTCTTACTTTCATATTAAAAAGTAGACATGAAACCTCTTACATAGCTATTTTTGCTTCCTTCAATAAACATTAATTCCTTGCAATAGACCATATATTACAACCTTTCCATCAGCATGTCAGACTTCACCAGTCCAATGTGGAAATAGAAGACACCCAGCTCTTGATAAGCTCTTAATTTTATTTCTAGGAAAGTCTGAGATTGTACAAAGAAAGGCAGCAATAGCAGACTCTGAGACTCAAGCTTTATATATACAGGACCAAGTTTCAACTCTGACATTTCTTTATCCTGTCCATTTATCATGACAGGCTGAGGGCCATTTGTTCTTGGGTGGGAGAAACAGTTGACAGTGATGCATTGTTTTTGCAATGGATCAGTCTGGTCTCAGGCCCTGTGCTTCTGACTTTGCCCTCACAGAACATTTTCACATCTTAAAATCTCTTCATTCATTTCCCCATCTTTGGTAAGCATTCTATTTTAAGGCAGTGTTTCTCAACCTTGTTAACTTAAAGATATGTAGGTTCCCAGGATTCCCCTGCCAAGATGCTATATTAAAGCATACCAACTAATCTCCTTCTTCTAGAAAATGTATAGTTTGTAACGATTCACTCCAACTGCTTTCTCTGACACAAGTGTTTTGGTCTTTTGTGCATTAATTTTCAGGTCAATATTTCTCATTGCATTCTATGTGAAACATTTGATTTCTACACATAGTATCATTTTATATGAAAGTATAAGTCCATTCCTATTCACATCTCCAACAAACACACCTCAAAATCAACATTTATACATAAACATAAGTATAAACATATAAAATAACCAAGGGATATCACATTCTCTGTATTATTGCTTGTTCAATTTGTTGAAACATTTACCATTACAAGTAGCCCACACTTACCAACCATTCATTCAGGGACTTTTCAAAGTTACAATGGCACTAAAAAAATTAGATTTAGGAACAGTCTTCAAAGTTGCAGCCATCATAGTGTCCCTATGGTTGTGTGATCACAAGTCAGGTACTTGGCAACTGGTGCACAGTTACAGCATCCTGTGCTCACATGATCACCACTTGTAACCTTCTCTGTTGGCTTTTGACAAGCAGGGTCAATGGGGAAGCTGGCAGGAAGTTGCAAATCATGGCGTTGCACATAACAGCCTGCTGTGATTTGCTTAATAACTGCAGCCAGAACTGACATAAATTAATGTGGACCTGTGATGTCATGCTTAAAGGCAATGTTGCTCTTGTGAATTGTGGTCAGTGAGAACTAACTATATTCCATTTATTCTCACACATGCCTTACTTCCATCATATACCATTCTTATCATATTTAACACAAACCATCAACTCCTTATTCATGCCAGGTGATGCATAATTCGAGCCCATTCAGTTTATAATAGACTTTCTCTAAATGAACAAAGATACAATACATGCTTTTTCTCACATCCATACATTGCTCATAATTTTTCGTTGCTAGTACTGTAGCTTTGATGACTGAGGTATAGCAATTATTACAAATGGCAGAATCATCTAAAGTATTAATAAAGTTGAAGATCCCTCTGAATATTTGGGAGAACCTTATCTTTAATACTAACTAAGCAAAGGCCAAGGCTTAGTTTAAGCACTATGGGACAATCACTTCAAATGCTGTGAAAGGTGGATGGCAGCCACCCAGAGAATTCTCATGAATTTCTTTGGCAGTTCTACTCCTTTAGAAGGAAAAAAATCTGTTCTTCCTTTGTATCCATTTGAGGAAATAATTATATGTCATCAGCAATTTTTTTTACCTGAGCTAAAACTATTTTCATACTATTTTTAAAACAAGGTTTTGGGAAGAGGAAAAACAAAACTATTGATAGAGTGTGGCTAGTGGGGGAAGCGGTATATAAGTCTCATAAATAAATAAATAAATAAGAATACAGAAAAACAGATGAATAGAAGATAGAAAAAGTATCTTTATCCTTCTTCAGAGCAAGTAAGAATGGAGGAAGAATGAATGGGAAAATGTTAATCACTCTCTGTTTCTTACTACAGCTATATTCAGTCCCAGAAGTGACTTTGCATTGCTGTTTTTGAAAAAGGATACGAGTTCAGTTTCATTTTTTAAATGTAAAATGTATTTACTTCTAATTTATGATATTAGGATAACAAAACTGATGGGAGGGGTAAGCTATGTAAGATTCCAGAACATTTTTTAGCACTATTGCTAATATTGCCTCACTACATACTCTACTGTAAACTCATTTTCCTATCTGGCTGGGAGTGATATTCCAGATATAGGCTTTTTCTTGTACACACAGCCACGTTCCATTTGTGCTTAAACTTAAATCTCACAATCAGAAACTTTAGAGTTTGTATGATTGTATGATTTTGTCTTTCCATGCCACTGTGTTAGAATAGTGTTTCTAAATCTTGGCAACTTGAAGATGGGTGGACATGCTGGCTGGGCAATTATGGGAATTGAAATCCATGCATCTTCAAGCTATTAAGGTTGAGAAACAGAGTGTTAGAGCATATAATATAATATAATATAATATAATATAATAATAGTATAGTATAGTATAGTATAGTATAGTATAGTATAGTATAGTATAGTACAGTACTGTACTATACTATACTATAATAATATAATATACTATTATAATAATATAATATAATATAATAATTAATATAATATAATAATAAACTTGGAAGGGACCTTGGAGGTCATCGAGTCCAACCCCCTGCTCAGGCAGGAAATCCTATACCATTTTGGACAGATGGCTGTCCAGTCTCTTCTTAAAAACTTCCAGTGTTGGAGCATTCACCGCTTCTGGAGGCAGGTTGTTCCACTGGTTAATTATTCTAATTGTCAGGAAGTACCCCTTAGTTCTAGGTTGCTTCTCTCCTTGATTAGTTTCCATCCGTTATAAATAGATTATAAGTGTGTTTTTAACGAACACATCCATAAGTTTCAATGATGCCAATGACACAGATGTCTAGCTTCTCTAACATTCAGAATAACCCTATTATTTATTTAGAGCTTCTTCATACATGAATAAAGTTAGGTTAGGAAGTCCAAATAGTAAATTCTTGGGCATTTAATCTGTGCCTGGTTTTTTTTTTACATGCATGTAATTTTGATTATTTGGGTAGATATTATTCAATTTGGAATGAATTGTACAACCTGCACCTATGTTAACTCTCTAAAAAAGGTTGGGACTTTAAAAAAAATAGCTGTCTTTTGTTTTCTTCAGAAAAATGTCTACAAGGGCTTCTACAGAGGGGACCAAAAAAGGCAAGATGGGACCTGTAAGGGCACAATCAAAAATCCACCTCTTTTTTATATGGTCTTTATGTATGATACTCATAAAAAAGAGTGGGAACTCTAGATATAGCTGCCACTTTTGACTTTTTTAACCCCCTACAATGTCATTTGATGTATACACTGCAGCTTTTCTTAGCATAAATCTACCAAATTATTTTAGGTTGCTATATTGCACTTACATGCTATAGTGAGCAAACATGAAGTTAATGGTTTCTGCTGTATTAGATTATAATCAGAGAGATCAAAGTAATATATCAAAAGAACATATCCAACTTCACAAATATACATTTCCAGGTTCTTATTTCTTAATGATGTTGGACTAATAATAAAATAAGACTCTTTCTCCTAAATTCACATTTTAAAAAAAAGTTTTTTATTGGTGATCTTGCTGAGCTGCCATGTGACTGAACTGTTGAAGTCAATATGTTGTTGCTGGCAGCCATACTGTGGTTATCAGATCCACTAGGTAAATGTGGTTGAAGGTGCCTGTACTATGTTGCATCACTGTGAGAGGGAAGAGTTGGCTTTTACAAGTTGGCATGTAGCCAGCGGATCAGTCCACACTGAGGCCTTTTCCCCATTGCCTCCTCCATCTCTGTTATTTCAAGGTACCTCATTACTTTCTGAAGAATTTCTCCCACACTGTAGCCCTTTTGGGTTGCTTTCTGAGCCAGTTGTGGAAGGTCAGCCAGTTCTCCTTCTCTGTCATTTAAGAATGTCAGGTTGGGCACATTGAAATGAGAAGCCACCATCCACTGGAGGACAGCCTGCAGTTCTTTGTTCAAAGAACCATTTTCACCATTCTGATTAGTTACTATAACTCCATTCGTGCCACCTTGTCTCATATTAGATCTGATTAAAGCAGCTGTTCTTGGTCCTCCTAAATTTTGAGATGAACCATTATATTGTTTATGTGATGTGTCTCCACTGCCTAAATTTGAGCCATTGCCTCCAGTATCTAAAAGACACAGTTTAGTCATAGATTTCACCAGCTGGTCAATATCCAGCATATTCATACGGTCCATGTTGCCATACATATCCAGTGAACCACTGGGTAGTTTTGAAGTAGCCTTTATTCTCTGAGGTTTGCTTTCAGGAGGAGGGGCTTGCCGAAGACTTCTATTCATGTTGTTGCTATTGTTGTCTACATTAGAAACAGCTTCACGCATGACCTTCTGGATGGTTGATGTAAGGATGCTTGAAATATCTTCTTTTCTTGATTCTTGGTACTGAGCTTCCTGCCACCCCCCTCCTCTTTTTGAAGGGCTAAAGTTAGGGATAGTGACACCCATGGTCATCCCTGTCTTCTCGTAATTGGATTCCTGACGTTTGTAGCCAAGTGAAGGATTATTTGACATACAAGGTCCACCTTGTTTTGCTTTTTTCATTAGCTGCTGCTGAATCTTCAATAATGCACTGTCAATAATAAGTTTGGCACAATCATCCATTGAAATTATTTGTTCTAAACTTTTGCTTCCACAAGGATGAGGCTCTGCTTGTCGATTTCTTTTTTCCTGTCCATTACTACGGGTATACATTTTGCTGTTTTGAAGCTGAGCTTTTCTGATGACCCTGCCAGACTCAAGATGTTGTCTCTTCTCTCAGCTTTCTAAGCTCTCCTGCTCATATCTAGTGTATGCCCAGTGTAGACTAATCGTTTCTACGGTAGCAGTGACATCACAAAGCACCAGTGTATTATCCAGTTGCTCTGGCATGATGATAATGTTCCCACAAATGATTCATTTTTAAAAATATCATCTCTTACTCCATAATTAATACTTATTGTTGAAGAATATGAATGTCTATTATTTCAGTCATTGTTGAAATATGGAAAATCATTACATTAGCAGTATGAAGGTATTACTCCAGGAATCTAAATATAAACTTTCTGTCATTATTTGGAGTTTCCATTCAATCATAGCCTTTGTTAATAGAATTTTGGAAATCCTCCTACAATAGGTAGAAATAAACGGTGGCCCTTAAATGTTGGACTGGAACCTTTATATTCTTTGTCATTCCAGCTAGCATTAATAAGAGTAAGGGTAAGGCGTACCTTCTCAGTAGAGCTGGACCTTACGAGTAAACTTTTCACCCTTGAACAAAAGAATAATTCCCATTTTAGAACTGTTATATAAAAGTTCAAATATGGTTCTTTTTGTAATGAGTCACTAACAACCAAATTAACATGTTTGCTGATAACATTTTTATAATAATACTGTTCTAGGTGCTCTATCAAGTATATCATTTGTATGCTCTCAAGATAAGTCCTCTAAATATACACATTCAATATAGAAGCAAAAATACAGGCAAAAATGGTTTAAAAGATACCAAATCATATTCAATGTGATTTGTTTTTTTAAAAAGCCATTCACACATAATACCAAGTCATAATCTGTGGTTTATAATTCACAATGGCTGTATTCATACACAACTGAACATATAAATCACTCAGAAACTGGGGAACCTTGCACTTCATATCACATCACTGCTGTGTTAGCATTGAATTGCACTTTCTTTCCAGATGCAATTCAAGATACTGACTATCCTCATTAAAGCTCTATAGGGCAAGAGGCCAGATTATTTGAGGGACCACCTCTCTCTGAGAATATCTACCCATTCCATTAGATTGGATATGGTGGGCTAATTTCAGATCCAAGTCTTATCTGGCAAGAACTAGGAAGTGAGCCTTTTCCATAGCTGTGTTTGAGAAAGTAAGGGAGATTGTCTTGCTCAGGTAAATAGGGCTGAAATATTATTTAAGTCCTGAGAAGGAATATAATATTCAGAAGTGGCTCAGGCAAACACTTCCCCGATTTGCTGATATATAATAGTGAGGAAACAAAAGTATAATTAGACTTGTGAAAGTCAATTATTATATCTAACCGTTTTCCTGTGCAATTCATTTTCTGGTCAGGTTTATAGGTTTCTCTTTTTTTAAAAGAGAAGCTGAAGATCTCACACCTGTTAGTGGAAAAGGTCTCCGACCTCAGGACACTCCACTGTCTACAAAATACCTTGTTGCAGCTTTTTTTTGCAAAACCAATAACTAATTTGTAAATAATTTGTAGCAAAATGCTACCATGCAATCAAGACAACAGATGGAACAGAATTTACTTCAACCACCAGCAGCAGAGCAGCCTGCAGTCTCTTGGCCTGTTATCTGAATTATTAATTTTCCATTTGATCCCAGCAGAGTATTAAAGATTATTTGGGATCTCGTTTATTCTATCTTGCAATGTATCTACTAACCAGGCCTTATAAATTTGTCTCTATGGGAGAATATCCAAATGTTTCAGACAACCCATTTTGTGCTTCTATGTCAATCTCTCAGCACTGAACACATCTCAGTGGTCCTCTGGCAGTGCAGGAGTCACAAGGTGTGAAACTTTCATGCTGACTCCATGCCTATAATATAGCATAAGAGATAGCTAAAGCAATTTACAGGTCTCCATATGTTTTGGTGGCCAAGGCAGCTGAAACAATACATTTTATTTAAAACTGAATTGTGACCCAACTGCTGCCGAAATCATCATGGTTAGCTTTGTCAAGATTTGTTATTGTTAAGAGAACAGAAAGCTAACAGAACATTGGTTGAATAAACAGGAATGTATGTTTACATGATCTTCTGGCTTGCTTCAGATATTCTTATATTTAGAACATAAAACTAGTTCTTACTTCTCAGAAAAGTCTCACACAAAAAAGTACATTCCTTATTCTTATCCTACATCATAGGTTTGTGACCCCAAATGACAATTCAAAGTTAAAATTCTATTTTTAAAGCAACATGCCTTCTTAGTAATTTTCCATGTCCCCAAATATTTCTGTATCACTAGCTATTAATATTTATTTATTAATAAAATTTATATGCCGCCCAATCCCTAGGGACTCATAACCCATAATACAATCAGAATACCTTTTTGGGATAAATCTTCCTAGGGCAAAAGCATGTTTCTGATAATGTCACCTAGATGCAATTATTAGGAAACAGTTGTAAACCTAATACCAGCAACCACTCCAATTGGATAGGAAAGTTCCTCCTTTTTGTTCAGTTGATATCCATAGGTTAACAGAACGTCCTAACCGCGCTTCGCAAAAGCCAGGAAACAGGAACGTTGCAGTATTCAACAAGCTTTATTCACTATGTTGAAACTAAGTTAGCACTGGAACGAAGCTCCATTCATTGCCCTAAATACATTCCTCCACCACACCCAGAGTACACACCCCAATTGACGGTTAATTGGTCATCTGGAATCCACCTGTCCCCCTCCCCATACCTGCCTTGTGATAGTCCTCCACCCTACCTACGCCCCGATCCAGCTAGTACTTATGTTCAAACCTTACATTGAGTCCACGCCCCGATCCAGCTAGTACTTATGTTCAAACCTTGCATTGAGTCCACGCCCCGATCCAGCTAGTACTTATGTTCAAAACTTGCATTGAGTCCATGCGTTCCGTTCACGCCATTCTCATCCCTAATGTCCCACTCAACCTCTTCCTATAATACCCCCTCCCGGTATCCAAGTGTTGTCAGACCCAGCGTCCCAGTTCCCATCATTCACAGAGTCACGGTTCCAGCAACATAAGCCATAACAGTTTTAACAGCAGTCGGCTTCTCCATATTCCATTTCTATGTAGCCTCCATCCGGTTATGTGCTGGCAACATAGGATGTTCATGTGACCCGTTCGGCCGCCGCTGTTGGCGATGTAGCTCACGAAGCTACCGGACTCGGCTGGAACACAGGGTTAACTGGAACATTCTGGACTTTGGAAGGTAAGTATCACGCTGGGTCTGACATAGGTGTCATTTATAAAGCTTGTTGTCCTATTGAAAATAATATATAATAAAGTGCATTGTACAGAAGTTGCACTCTGAAATGGAAGATGTGCACAATGGGCACAGAACCATTATTTCTTTGACTAAAAACTTTCCTTGTGCTGCTTTTCAGCAGCATTTGCTACTGTGGTTGATCAAAATCAGCAAGATAGGGACATCATTATGTCATAAGGTCTGCCCATGTTGAAGGTGCACTTTCAAAAAGAGGTGTGGTTTCCATCCAGCCATCATCTTGTTGATTTTGACCCTCCTTCTCTGGATATCATTGCTGCTACTCTCCTTACAGGAAAACAGATAAGGATAAAAGCCATGCAGCCCAATCACAGTAGGATTTTTGACTCTTGCTGAAGATCTTATCATGTATGCTTTTAGAAGATAGGAATGACTTCATAACAGGTTTATGAAACACAACAAAGACATTGTTATCATTGTCTCATAAACATTGACTACTAACTTCATTCTATGAAGGCAGTTGACTGTGCCTTCATTTCACCTTGATTTCAGCATCAACAAGAGTTCTTACACATTCCAGATAATCTAACCTCCCCAGAATATTCTTTGTATAATAGAAACTTTACATGCATAAGATTTATATCAAGATAATCAATAACTAAGCAATCTAGAAACTAGACAGTGAATTCATGACAAAGGGATCCACCTTAACATTGCTTTGCATTTTATGACTAGCTAGAGCTGTTGAAGATCAAATACTATATTTAGGTATTTACAGCATTTTGTATATTTTAGGATACAATTTAAAACACAAGTAAACTTTTATGATTTTTTGCAATATTTATAACAGTTTTTAAAGACTTATACCACAAGAAGTCAGCTTTTATTTCAGTGCAAACTGGATCCATGATATTTGCCATGGGATTAAAGTCGTTATATTGTATATGATTTTACATGTTTGACTCGAAACAAACTGCCTAAAATATATAAAGGGATTCCAAAGGCTAACTCCATTATTGTTATTTTGATAATATCAGGCATATGTTTTAGTTCTTGATTTCTGGCATGCTTCATAAAGGAATATCCATACAATCTGCACCTGCACACAGGATTCAGAAGACAATGGACTTGCCGGAAGTAGTGGCTTAATTTTTGCTTTGTCTACATTGTTTGGGAAGCTTAATTTTTTTTAACACAGGAAGCAGCAAATCATTCATATTACTAATGGAGAAAGGCAAATTCTGGAAGCGATCCATTCATTCAGGGTGGTCGAGGGAAAGGCAATAAGGAGGACTTTTGTACAGGCCCGGAAATGAGGGCAGGGCTGAAATCGTGCTGACTGCATGACGAAAACTAAGAAACTTCAAAGACTTGACCCTGTGTACCACGAAAACAGATGGAGGTGGGGAAGAGGCTTAGAAGAAAGCTAGAAGAATATATTGGAGAATTGAATCTCTGGCAAGCCACCAGTTGCTGCATCTGGATGAACAATGTAGCTCAATCATGGGACCAAGTTGTAAGCACAAAGTCAGGAAAATTCCTGATTGTTGCGGTTAAAATGGAAGACCTCTGCAATGGGATTGCTGAAATAGTATTCTTTTCTGGCATTGTTCTTGTGCTGATAACAAATATGAATTCTTAGTAAGGATTAACTGGTGAAGTTTTGGTAGATGATGCAAATATGCAAGAACTTTAGCAGCTTAATTTCTGCATACATATGTCGCTTAGCAATTGAACACAAAGAAATTAGTATTCCTAGGCTGACCAAAGGAGGAAACACATGATGCTTAGTGGGCAGCAACCAAAACAGAACTAGAAATTATTTCAAAATATAATCCCAGTGCGTATTACCTTGAAAGCCCTAAGCTCTTTAGCTCCCGATTGTTTGAGCAAATGAATGTGATCAGGGAGTGAAATTTGGGTTCACATATCACTTTAATCTAAAAAAGATAATTTTTAGATCAAAAAACAGATCTGTGAAAATCTAGAAATAAATAAAGTTATAACTAGTAGCCAGCACGGGTTTGTTAAAAACAGATCATGCCAAACCAATCTTATTTCATTCTTTTCATTCTGACAGAGTAACTAAATCAGTAGACCAGCAAAATGCTGTGGATATTGTATACTTAGACTTCAGCAAGGCATTTGACCATAACCTACTTCTTGGTAAACTAGAAAAATGTGGGATAGACAGCATCACCAATAGATGGATTTTTAACTGGTTTACAAATTGTAGTCAACAAGTAGTCTTCAATGATGCTACAGCTACATGGAGAGAAATAAGCAGTGGGGTACCACAAGGTTCCATCTTACTCTTCAATATCTTCATAAATGACTTGGATGAGGGAATAGAAGGGGAACTCATCAAATTTGCAGATGACACTAAGCTGGCAAGAATAGAAAAAACCCCAGAAGACAAGCTCAGGATCCAAAAAGATCTTGACAGACTTGAACAATGGGCCCTATCCAACAAAATGAAAGTTAATGTGGAGAAAAGCAAGTTTTGCAACTAGGCAGGAAAAACCAAAGGTACAAGTGTAGATTAGGTGAAATCTGGCTCAAAACACTAATTGTGAGAGGGACCTTGGAGTCCTAGTAGACAATCACTTAAACATGAGCTAGCAGTGTGCGGCAGCAGCCAAAAAAGCTAATACAATCTTTGATTGTATAAACATAGACATTAGTATTAGTATGACCACACCTGGAATACTATATTCAGTTTTGGTCACCACATTACGAAAAAGATATTGAGACTTGGAAAAAGTGCAAAGAGCAACAAAGATGATTAAGGGCCTGGAAACAAAAACATATGAAGAACGGTTGCAGGAATCGGGTATGGCCAGTCTAGAGAAAAGAAGAACTAGGGGTGACATGATAGCAGTATTCCGGTATTTGAAGGGCTGTCACATAGTAGAGGGAGTCAACTTATTTTCCAAAGCAACAGAAGGCAAACCACGAAACAATGGATGGAAACTAATCAAGGAGAGAAGCAACCTGGAATTAAGGAGAAACTTCCTGACAGTAAGGACAATTAACCAATGGAACAGCTTGCCTCCAGAAATCATGGACGCTCCATCATTGGAGATTTTCAAAAAGAGGCTAGACAGTCACTTATCTGAGATGGTATAGGTTCTCCTGCTTGAGCAGGGGGCTGGACTAAAAGAGCTCCAAGGTCACTTCCAGCTTCTATTCTATTCTATTCTATTCTATTCTATTCTATTCTATTCTATTCTATTCTATTCTATTCTATTCTCCTGCTTGAGCAGGGGGTTGGACTAGAAGACATGCAAAGTCCCTTCCAGCTCTATTCTGAATAAAGATATCTCTTTCAGATATCTACCATAGCTGGTATTGTTTATGACATTAAAACTTGTCAATAGAATTTTCAAACAAAACCAAAAGCAAATCAAACAACTCTTCTCAAACAACATCAAGCAGATCTACAAGTTAATTGTATTGGTCACAAATAAGGAACCTTAACAAATTTACATAAAACAATTCATAGAACAATATATATGTGTGTGCATGTATGTGTGTTTGATAACAAACACAATATAATTTGCTATCATTTAACTATTTGTGACTCTAGTGTGAAAGCAGCAACAGTTCATATTTAACCATGTGAACAAATGCTACCTTGTCAAAACCAGAGGAGTAATATGTACTTAAAATAATCACAGTTTAATGCTGAAATTTTGAGTTGAACACTCTGACTTCTACATGTATATCTCTCAATGTGACTGTAGATGGATTTTGGACCTGGTGAACCTCTGCATGCACAATTGCCTAACTAGATAATGTTGCATCACTACTTTCATTGGAACATGCATCAGATGGTTGGGAAAGCAGAACTTAATGAATCTCCTTCTCCAACATGGGGTTGATTTGACAGACCCAGGCACACTGAGCTTCTTTGAACCCTGATATGTAAAGCTATAAGAGTGCATGAGACTTTGCAAAGTATTTGCATCTTATATGGCATGAAATATTCAAAGAAGCCCTGAATCTGCCATTTCCTGGAGCACAAATGGAAGTTATCTTAAACTGTTGCTATTGAAGCTCAGCTTACTTGGCAGTTGTTCAACTGAAATAAGTGGGGCTTACTTTCAGGTAAATGTATGGAAGCTCTGAGCTGTTAATAAACAGGATCAGCCCAAAGATTCAGTATTCTGTATGCAATTTCCTGTGCTATTAGCTGCTTGCAAGAATTCTAAAAGTAGGGAGTTGGCTGTATCCTTTCTCCCTGAGTTGCAGTATTGTATTAGTGAATTAGTATGTACCTTCTGTACAGTTTTTGCAACCTTTCACTTCTGAAACATTGCTCTCTCTCCCTCCCTCCCTCTCTCCATCCCTTCCATAATTCTCACTGTCTTACTAACCGTAAAAATATATGGAAGAAACAAACAGCCTTTATTTAGAAACCATTGTTTCCCTCAGCACATTGAGGCAAGTTTGCATGGCACCATTCTTCAAAAGAGGGTTGCCTCAAAAGTGTTTTGTCCTCAGACTTACATAAATATTGCTACTAAGGCATGCTACATCTTGTTTCTGCCATCTGTGGTTATAAGAGAACCCACAAAGTCTAACTCATACATACTCACAATATTTACTTTTCATAAAAGACCCATGCTTTTCTGCAAACAAATTCAAAACATAATTTGAACATTAGTGTTTCTTTATGCTGGTCAAATTCTTCGTTTGGATTCCTGCCTTTCTTATTCTCAACCTTCTTGGGCTTCTTAATTAGAGATAACAATCCTACTCTAACATTCTTGGTGTGGCCTCTGGCATTAAAAGTGGTTTCTAATCATGACTCATACTTCAAAACTCTCAATCCTTGATGCTTAAATAAGGTTCATGCCACATATTGCCTGATACTTAAACATCACTAAAATTTCTTTCTTTTCAAGAATCAAGTGATTTCACCTGTTTCACTTCAAGGCATCTTAGAAGAGATGGGAGCTGTACTGCTGTCCCTGTGACAACTGAAATACCATGAAAAATATTTCAGACATGATGAAGAGTTTACTTGTAATATGAGCCAAGCATCATAATCCATTGAACTTCAAAATTTGATTCTGTATTATAATTTAATTGATAATACTTATGAGGTTGATTTTATCCTTTATGTTTAAATTACCCTGAAGATGATTTTAAAGGCAGCCTAACAATACAGAGAGAAAAAATCTTTTTTTATTATTTTTTTCCCATCAACATATGTTAATTTTTCCAATCAAACAAGTTGTCTGGTGTTTGCTAAGCTAATACATGTTCACTTCCTAATCCTTCATTCTTTTCTCTAACCAAGAATAGAATAAATTCCAAATTTTATAATAGTCCGTATTTTCTTTGTCTTTCAGCCTCATAGTTAGTCTGTCCATCTCTGCACATTCCAATATTTTCATGATTATTTCTTCTTCTGATGGCAAGTCTTCATTCTTCCAGTATTGTGCAAAAATTATTCTTGCTGCTGTGGTAATATGTAGAATTAAATATAATTTCTGCTCATTAATCTTTTCAGACATAATGCCTAATGAAAAAAGTTCAGATTTAAAATCCGCTTGTTCACCCAATATTTTTTCTAACCACATATGTATGCTTTTCCAATAGGCCTTTGCCTTCCCACATGTCCACCAAATATGGTAATACATGCTTATATTATGTTTACATTTCCAACATCTATCTGACATATTTTTAAACATTTTTGCTAATCTTGCTGGTGGAAGGTGCCATCTATAAAACATTTTATACAAATTTTCTTTGTATGAAGTTGACATTGTTAATTTATAGTTTCTCTCCCATAACATTTGCCAATGTAAGGACCCACCCCACTTTGCATCTTAAGAAGACAGAACTCTTGGAATAGTTCTTCCAACAGGAATCCTTTATTAAGAGAAAATGGTTGCAGGCATGCTAGACAGGACTTGGGGTCCAAGCTCTCCCATTCAAGGTTTTAAGGGGTTCCCCAGTAGTCCCACCCAATCAACCCCCCTTCCAGTGATGGTTTCAAGTATCACAATTCCACCTCCTTTCTTCTTTCTTCCGTCTGGATGGAGACTTCAGATACTACATGAAAGGCAATTACCCTTCTTTGATATGTTAACGCTTAGAGGTTACAATAAACACACATTCAGCTCTTTGAAGTGTAAAGAAGGAAGTGAGGGCCATAAAGCCCCTTTGCTCTCCCCCTTCTCTCCCTCTTATGGCAGAATCCAGAGAAGGCAGAATTGGGAGTTTCTATATTTGATAATTTAAAGATGAAATATAATTGGATTCTGACATCCGGCCCCTCTTAACAATAAGAGAGATCCACCTGAAAGAAAACGCAAGTAAAAATTTTAGTTAGGCTTGTTAGGATACTCTGTGTGAAACTTCTTCAATAGCTTCGGGGCTCTGACATGACGTTTATGGACCCACTCATTTTGTGAGGGAGGGAGGTGTTTCCAGGCAACTAGGTACTGAGTTGCTCCATGATATCTCCTAGAGTCAAGGACTTCCTTTATTTCGAAGTGTTGTTCACCCTCCACCATGATTGGAGGTGGTGGGGGGGGGATTTTTGGCCGTAGAGGTGACTGATGCTCTCTTTTCAGCAAGCTGCAATGAAAAATTGGGTGTATTTGCCTGAGATTTTTGGGTAACTCTAATTCTACTGTTACTGGATTTATGATTCTTTTAATTGGAAAAGGTCCTATGTATTTTGGTCCAAGTTTTTTACAGGGCTGTAGGGACTTTAGGTATTTTGTAGATAAGTACACCATCTCTCCTATAATGAATGGTGTAGGCTCAACCCTTTTTTTATCGGCTTGTGTTTTGTAAGCCTGCCTAGCTTCATCTAGTGCTTTTCTGACTATTGGCCAGGTGTTTTGTAATTTTTCCATCCATTCTTTCAGCGAGGGGATCGTTGGTTCGTTTGGGGTTAATTCTGGCATGGGGTTGAAACTTTGACCGGTGGCTATTTGAAAAGGAGTGTAACCTGTGCTGGAGTGGACTGCATTATTGTAGGCAACTTCTGCAAAAGGGAGTAAGTCCGCCCACTCGGTCTGCTGGAAACTAAGAAAACATCTTAAATATTGCTTAAGTACTGAGTTCATTTTTTCAGCCCCCCCATTTCCTTGAGGGTGGTGGCTAGATGTCAGTCCCTGAGTGGTTCCTAAGAGGGATAAAAATTCCTTCCAAAATGCAGACGTAAATTGCACCCCCCTGTCAGAGATGATGCGTTGGGGTGCCCCATGCAATCTGTAAATGTGTTGGATGAAAAGTTTTGCTAAGGCTTTTGCAGTGGGAATCTTTTGGCAAGGGATAAAGTGCACCTGTTTGGAAAACAAGTCCGTGACCGTCCAGACCACAGTATTCCCATTGCTTTCTGGCAATTCCACTATAAAATCCATGGCTATTTCTCTCCAGGGGGCTGAGGGACTTGCCACTGTTTGCAATAGTCCTGGCACTTTCCCTTGCAACCTCTTTGCTGTGGCACATTTTGGACAACTGGCTATATAACTTTCAATGTCCTTTTTCATGGATGGCCACCAAAATTGCCGTTTAATTAAATGTAAAGTTTTTACAAATCCAAAATGCCCTGCTGATTTTGTGTCATGGCAAAGGTGCATGAAAGTTACTCTTTGAGTTGTTGGTATATATAACTTTTCCCCTATCCAAGGCAACCCGTCTTTCATTGTGCACACATTTTTGTTTTTCTGGAACCAATCATCTGTTTCCAAACTTTTTCTGAATTCAATTCCAGTTTGGCTGTCCAGTTGTGGTTTTAATTTGGCTTGGGTTCTTGTGGTTACTGGTGCTGCCAGTTGTGACTCTGCCATTATTGGTCTAGAGTCTGTGGTTCGTGCGCTGTTATATTGGGGCATGCGAGATAGTGCATCTGCCAGGAAGTTCTTTCTTCCTGGTAAATGTTTGAGCTTAAATTGGAATTGGTGAAAATGCTGGGACCAGCGGGCTTGTTTGGGATTGAGTTTCCTGGAAGTTTTCAGGGCTTCCAAATTTTTGTGATCAGTCCACACCTGGAAGGGGATTTTGTTGCCTTCCAGGAACTGTCGCCATGTGAGTAATGCCCAACGTATCCCATAAGCCTCCTTCTCCCATACGGGCCAGCGCTGTTCTGTTTCCGTGAGTTTCTTGGATGTATATGCACAGGGTTGCAATACTGCATCATCATTTTCTTGTAATAGCACAGCCCCCACTGCCACATCACTTGCATCTGCCTGTATTACGAAGGGCTTGTCCATGTCTGGGTGCCTTAGTACTGGTTCGGCAGAAAAAAGTCTCTTTAGTCTCTCAAACGCTGCTTGGCACTCCATTGTCCATGTTAGTGGCTGGCTAGGTTTTACTGAGGATGTTCCCTTCGTTTTTAGTAAGTTAGTGAGGGGCAAGGCTATCTGTGCAAATGAGGGGATGAATTGGCGGTAAAAATTTGCAAAGCCCAGGAAACTTTGTAGTTGCTTTCTTGTGCGGGGTGGTGCCCATTCTAATACTGCTCTGACCTTCTCTGGGTCCATTTCAATGCCCTGTGGGGATATGCGATAGCCTAGGTAGTCTATCCTTTCCTGGTGGAATTCGCATTTTGAGAGTTTGGCATATAGGTGAGCGGCTCGCAGCTTCTTTAAAACCGCTCTGACAAGTTTGACGTGTTCTTCTTTTGTTTCGGTAAGATAAGAATGTCGTCCAAGTAAACAAGGACCCCCTTAAACAAGGTGCTCCTTAGAACGTCATTGATAGTAGTTGCATAAAGACTGCAGGGCCCCCTTGTAATCCAAATGGCAAAGAATTTGAATTGATAGCACCCCATGGCGGCAGTTAAATGCAGTCTTCCATTCGTCCCCTTCCTTGATTCTCACTCGATAGTAAGCTTCCCTTAAGTCTAGTTTAGAAAAAATTTTCCCTTTCGATAGGTGTGACAGCATGTCTTTCATGAGGGGCAGCGGGTATAGGTTGCTTTCACTGATTGTATTCAGGGCCCTATAATCCACGCATAAACGTAAAGAGCCATCCTTCTTCTCTCTAAAAAGGACCGGGGCAGCCACTTTAGGCTTGGCTGGCTCAATGAAACCTCTCTCCAGGTTTTTTTTTATAAATCTTTCCATTTCCTCCTTCTCCTTTGGGCTCATGGAGTATAATCTGGGCTTCGGGAGTTTTGCCCCAGGCTTGAATTCAATGGTACAGTCTGTGGGTCGGTGGGGGGGAAGCTCATTCGCCCTCTCCTCACTGAAGACTTCAGCAAGGTCCCTATATTCCTCTGGTATTTCTGTTAATCTTTTTTCCTCTCCTATGGATGCTTTTTCTATTCTTGATTCTGGTAGCCTCCCTTGGGGTTTTAAGTCCATAGGGTCCCCCTTCGGGAATTTGATTTCTGTCGTCCTCCAATTTACCCAGGGGTTCCATTTTTTCAACCATTCCATCCCTAGAATCATTGGGCATTCCATACCTGGGGTCACCACAAACGTTAAGTCCTCTTCATGGTTGCCCAGGGAGAGATGTATTGGCAAAGTGGCTAGGGTAGCTGGCACCCCCCCCTGCTATGGATCCATCTAGCTGGCCAAATGAGATTGGTTGTTCCAGTCTCCTGGATGGGATGCCCAGATTCCCCACTAGTGTTGGGCTAATGAGGCAGCGGGTACAGCCAGAGTCTATTAAGGCTTTCACCTTCACAGCTTCGGGCATGGGGGGGATTAATATAGTCACTGTTTTGAAGATGGGTGTGATGCATCCACTTACCAGGGGTTCGCCCTCCGAGCTGTCATCTGAGGCATCCACCGGCCCTGTGGTGTAGGCTGGAGTCCTTTCCCCTTGGTGAGCAGAGGTGGGGGTTTCTGCAATTTCCATCATTCTCATGGCCGTTTCTTTTGGCTTAGCTGAATACTTTCCGGGTTTGTTGATTGGGGATCTGTCTGGGTTGTGCTGGGGGGCCTTTGAGCGGCATTCTACAGCTCGATGCCCTTCTCTTCCGCACTTGAAACATCCCATTTGCTTCTTGGCTGTATCCAATGATTTCACCGGTTGGTGTGTCAGCTCAGGCGGGGGGCGGCTCCATTGTTTTCCTCGGCGGTGCCTCTTCAATATGTCGATCTCTGCTTCCTCTGCCAAGACGTACCATTCCTCAAGTCGATGTGGGTCCCCTCGGGGCAGGCAAGCATCATATAGATCATAGTTTAGTCCGTCTTTGAAATGGCCAAGGAGGATGTCTTCTGGCCAATTCAGTTTGCTGGCAATGGCCCGGAATTCTTGGGTATACTCAGCCACTGGGCGTTTGCCCTGCCTCATCGTTGTTATTCTTTCACGGGCTTTGCGATCAGCCAGGGGGTCTTCAAATCGTCTTCTCAAAGAGGACATGAAACGGTTGAAGTTACTGAGTTCTGGGGCATTGGAGTCATGCAAGTTCACTACCCAATCCGCAGCTGGTCCATCCAGGGCAGATTGCACGATCCGGATGCGGGCTTTGTCGCTGGGAATATCCTGCCCATATTCCTCCATGTAGCTGAGGACTTGGGTTAGGAAAAACCCCAAGCGTGTTGGCTCCCCTTTGAATTTCACTTCCAACGGTGGATGTCTTGGAATGGATCGGTGCCTCTGTTGTGGGTGGTAGTGTCTTCCGTCCAGATTGCCATCTGTGGTCCGGTAGGGGGTGGGAGCTCCTGGATCAGTAGATGTCCCTGGGGTTGCAGGTTCCATGTCCCCCTCGGTGTCTCTCCCTTTGCGGCTCCAGGAACTGGGGCGGCCGTAGGGTTCAGTATTCTCCTCTCTTAGGGAGCTGAGAGTTCTCTTCATCAGGTCAATAGCTTTCTCTAGGATCCAGTCTGAGTACGGTGCCCAGCTTCCTCCCTTTTCACTTGCGTGCAGGGATTTCTCCATCTCCTGCTTCCATTCTGGTTGCTTGGTCCCCCTTCTCAGGGTCACCTTTCTTGATTCCTTTCCCCACTCACTTTTCTTTCCAACGCCCATCGACCAGCGAGGCTTGTGGTCCTGTGTCTCCACCACTTCTTCTCCTGAGGAATCTGGCCTCTCGGATCCCAACATCTGGCAAGGTTCCAACTGGGTCAGCGGCTCTCTTTCCAGGGAGTTTTCCCCCTCTCTTGCTCCATTGTCTGACATGGTAAATTTTTGCAAAATCCCCCGGCAAGGGTCTTCCTTCCAGGTGGATTAATTTTGCAAGTCCTGTCTAATGTAAGGACCCACCCCACTTTGCATCTTAAGAAGACAGAACTCTTGGAATAGTTCTTCCAACAGGAATCCTTTATTAAGAGAAAATGGTTGCAGGCATGCTAGACAGGACTTGGGGTCCAAGCTCTCCCATTCAAGGTTTTAAGGGGTTCCCCAGTAGTCCCACCCAATCAACCCCCCTTCCAGTGATAGTTTCAAGTATCACAATTCCACCTCCTTTCTTCTTTCTTCCGTCTGGATGGAGACTTCAGATACTACATGAAAGGCAATTACCCTTCTTTGATATGTTAACGCTTAGAGGTTACAATAAACACACATTCAGCTCTTTGAAGTGTAAAGAAGGAAGTGAGGGCCATAAAGCCCCTTTGCTCTCCCCCTTCTCTCCCTCTTATGGCAGAATCCAGAGAAGGCAGAATTGGGAGTTTCTATATTTGATAATTTAAAGATGAAATATAATTGGATTCTGACAGCCATTTTTCTAATTCTATATCATAACCAAAAATTTTTGCCCATCTTATCATTGTTTCTTTCACTTGTTCACTTTTCATATCTAAAATTAACAAAAAATTATACATTTTCTTAATTTCTCATCCGAGGTTAACAAAATCTTATCAAACACATTTTGATCCTTGTAAAATCTTTTTCATATCTACTTTGTATCTGCAAATGTGCCCACCAGGACAAATTTATTCCTAAATTTTCCAATTCTTGTTTAGATTTTAATTTCCCATCAATCTAAAATATCTTTATATGTCCATACTTTTTTAAAGTCTACCAGGTTCGGATGTATAAATGCCTCCATCGTTGATAACCACCCTGGAATTTTTGAATACATTTTATTTTTAATTTTTTCCCATTCTGTTAATAAGGCATTTCTTATAAAATGATTTTGAAAGTACTTATGAACTCCCATACCATAAAAAAGCATGCCACCCCAACTGTAAATCATGTCTCTTTAAATACAATAATCTTTTATTTCTGAGTGTTATCCACTCTTTCATCCATGTTAACACAGATGCTTGATAATACAATGTCCATTCCGGCAACCCAAAGCCTCCATTTTCCTTAGCATCTTGTAATCTTTTCATCTTAGTTCTAGCTTTTCCCCCCTGCCAAATAAAGTTCAAAACCAATGGATTTAAGTTTTGAAAGAATTTTCTCTCAAGCTTTATCGGGATCGTTTGAAATAAAAATAAAATCTTCGGCAACACATTCATTTTTACTGTAGCAATTCTTCCTAATATTGACATTTTGAGATTTTTCCATCTTTCCAAATATAGCTTTATTTGCTTCAATAATTTTATATAATTGTCTTCTTTTATTGATGAACATTTAGCCAAAAGATGAATACCTAAATATTTAACTTTTTTCACTATTTGTATCTCTGTTTTCTCTAGTATTTGCCTTTTTTGTTTATCTGTGAGGTTCTTTACTATTACTTTAGTTTTATCTTTATTTATTTTTAGTCCTGCCACTTTTCCATATTCTTCTATCTTTTCCCATAGTTTAGGAATCATCTCTAAAGGTTCTTCCAAAATAAACACTAAATCATCGGCAAATGCTTGTAGCTTATATGTTTCATCTTTTATTTTCAATCCTTTAATTTCTATATCTTGTCTTATCCTTCTATTTAATACTTCCAGAGTAAAGATAAATAATAATGGGGATAGTGGACACCCTTGTCTCATGCCTTTCCTTATCTCAAAGTTGTCAGTAATCTCCATTCACTATCACTTTTGCTGTCTAGTTACTATATATTGTTTTTATCATATTTATAAAATTCTTTCCAAAATCCATTATTTGTAATTGTTGAACCATAAATTGCCAAGAAACATTGTCAAATGCTTTTTGAGCGTCTAAAAACACTAATGCTAATTGTTTCCCTAGGTGTAATTCATAATATTCTAATACATCCATTATCACCCTTAAATTATTTTTGATTTGTCTCTTTGGTAAAAAGCTGTTTTGATCTGGATGTATAAACTCAACTAAGTATCTTTTCAGTCTCTCTGCCATTATTGAAGTAAAAATTTTATAATCCACACTGAGTAATGAAATCGGTCTATAGTTCTTAATATACATCAAGTCTGAATCTTCTTTTGGTATCAAAATAATATTTGTTTCTATCCATGTATTTGGAAGTTTGGTCTCTAACAATAGTCCATTGCAAACCTCTTTCAGCGGTTCACTTAATATATCTGTAGCTTTTTATAAAGTTCCGCCGGTAGCCCGTCTGGACCTGGTGTTTTCCCATTTTGTTGTTGTTGTTGTTGTTTTATAGTCTCTAATATCTCCATCATTGTTATTCTGTCTTCTAACATAGTTTTGAATGTCTCTGGAATCTTTGGCAATTTGCTTTCTTCTAAATATTGAACAATTCTCTCTTTTGCAGCCTCCTCTTTGCCATACAATTCCATATAATAACTCTTGATTATCTTTTTTATTTCAGCCTTTCCCATCTACTAAATTATGCATTATTTTCTTCTCTTTCTGTTTTTTAAGCTTATAAGCTAGCCACCTTCCTGGCTTGTTAGCATTTTCAAAGAAATTTTGTTTTACTCTCTTTATTTGTTTTGCCAATTTTTCTGAGTCCAACAAATTCAGCTTATATTTTATTATTTCCATTTCTCTTTTCAAAGTCTTTTCCTGTGGATTTTATTGTAGTTCTGTCTCTAATTTTCTAAATTCTTTTTTTAATAATAAATATTGCTGTCTTCTCTGTTTATTTTTCTTTGCCATATACGTTATAGCTATACCTCTAAAATACGCTTTAGCTGTATCCCATACATTTTGTAATGATGTATCTTCTTCTTTATTTTCTTTAAAGAAGAATTCCATTTCTTTTTTGGCCAAGTCTATAAATTCTTTATCTTTTAATATAGATTGATTTAAAATCCATCTTGGTTTTTTTTGTACTCCTTTCCATGTCGCTTTTATAGGGTTATGATCTACCCATGTGCCTATTTCTATCTCAATTTCCTGTATATCCATCTTTAATTCAGGAGTCATGCAAATCATATCAATTCTTGACCAAGATTTATGACTATTTGAGTAAAAGGTGTACTGTCGATTTTGAGGATTGATTTCTCTCCAAACATCTTGAATTCCAATTTCTTCTGCCATATCAAAAAATGTCTTAGGTAATCTCCTTCTTACAAGTTTTCCTGTTTTGCTACTTTTATAATCCATTGTTCCATCTACAATCGCGTTAAAATCTCCTATTAAACAAATATTTTGGTATTCCATTTCTATTAATTTCCTGTGTAATCTTTGATAAAATTGTTCTTGACTATTATTTGGAGCATAAATTGACATTAACAATATTTGTTTTTGGTGCAAATATATTTCAACCATAACAATTCTTCCTTCTTCATCTGAATATATTAATTTGGAGTCTATTGTCTCTTTAACATAAATCGCCACCCCTCGTTTCTTTTGATATGCTGATGTATAATAAAGCTTCCCCATTTTAGGGTATTCCAAAAATTTGTAATGTTGTTTTTTTATGTGTGTCTCTTATAAACAAATTATATCTATATTTAATTTCTGAAGTTTCCTAAAAATTCTATTTCTTTTTATTGGGGAATTTAGTCCATTTACATTTACCGAAAAAAATCTCATTTTTTCTCCATTTTCTCTTTCATTACTTATATTTAGGTCTAGTCGCTCTTGTAATCCTTTGTTCTCTAACGGTTCCTTCTCCTTCATCTGTTTGTTCACTTTTTTCCTGCTGCTGTTCTGCTTATGCCGCTGCTCCTTGGGCTATCTCTCCCGTCTGTTTATCCTCTTGTTGCTGCAATCCTTCATCCAAAATTACTCTATTTCTTACTTCAAAGTCCTCTGCTTTCCAAGTTGAGTCCAGTCGATATCTTGTATTGTTCCAATTTATTAAGATGCCTTCTGGCATTAGCCATCTGAAATTTATGCCTTTGGCAATCAATTTTGTAGTTAGAAAATGGTAGTGTCTCTGGGTATCTCTCACTCTTCTGGGTATCTGTTTTAAGACCACAATTTCTTTATTTTTATATTGTAAGGGTTCCTCTCTCACTTTTCTCAGTATTTCATCTCTTGTTGATTTCTTCATGAACCTCACGTGCACTTCTCTTGGTAATCTGTTTTTTCTTGCATATGTTGAACTCATGCGAAAAATTTGATCAGTCTCATTCTGGATATCAATTCGAACTGCGTTTAAAAGTTCTGCCAACAACTCAATAATCACTATTTCTATATTTTCTTCTCTGTCTTCAGGAATATTCAGGAATATCCTAATAATGGGTATTCAGCAGCTAACTCTTTATTCTTTGTAAGTTTTTTTCCCTTCCCTAAGTCTTTTTTCTGAATTAGTACTCATTCCCTTATTATAACAACTTTAAGCAACTAAGACTATTACATTTGCTATATTAGAGACCATTTAAGTGTTATCATTAGTTTGATGCTATTAAGTCAGGTCTCCAATTTGAAGACTATGTGCACAAACATGTCCACAGCCATGATTAGAAGTTTTCCAATTGATATTTCACCCAATGGCAAGATCTATACAAAAATTTTTGCTGTAGACAGTAAAGAAGTAAAGTTGATCTGGTGTCTCTGGCTCTTACAAAATTTCTCTTTCACTGTATGAATCTATTTTCTGTAAATCTAAAACAAAAAAAATGCTTACAAAAGGAATTCATTCAACTGTTTGCTGTAGAATTATTCAGTATTCTGTACAAATTGGCTTGTGCCCTGAATAGTAAATTATTTGTCATCTATTTAAAATGGCCTGTTCTCTGTTTGTGTATTCCTAAAATATCCAGTTTGGAACACAATCATTTCCACTTTGATAATTTAAAGTTTTCTTGGGTCATCCATTTCCAACTTCATTTTTCATTTGTATGCATCCTAAAATAAGTAAGTCCTCTTTCAATAATATTACAATCAGTGACCAAACTAACTTGAGGTTTTGATTTGACTACAAATCAATATTGAGATATATGGTTTGGGCATTCCAAATGTGAAGGAATGATTGTTATCATGGGTTTACTCATGAGAATTTGGTCTTCTTCCCTAGCTTTCTACTTTCTGGCCTGAATGATTGTCTCATTTAGAAACCAAGCCGTGGTCAGCCTGCAGAAGGAGCAGGAGGATGGAGGAGGAGGGCTGGCCAGGGACAGGCGCAGCGCTGCCCATGGGGGGAATCTGACCAGCCCCAGCCTGGAAGGGGGGAGAGGCTGAGAGAGCCCAAAGGGAGGCATCCCGATGCACCCGGCTGGCCAGCAGCGAGCTGGAGAGTGCCAGACTGCAGCAGGTGCCCTGGGATGAGCGGTAGGTGGGGGGCACTCCCAATGTCCACGGAGGAAGAAGCGGTGAGGATGCTCCATGCCCAGCCCAGTCCAGCCCAGCCCCAGCATGGTAAGCAAGGCAGCAGCCCCATGTGCGTCCCCAAGCAGGAGCGCGCCTCCACCCTTCCAGGCAAGCAGAGCTGTGGCATCTGCGGCAGAAGAGCATAGGCAGGCAGCAGAAGGCACAAACAGCTCCAATCCCAGCACAGCCCCTCCCCACTTCTTCCTCCCCCCTTGGAAAAGCTGTGGGGCTCACGAGCCTCCTCCATGCCCCCCCCACATCTGCCAGGGAAGAAAACCAACATGAGACACTCTTCTGTTTTAACTTTTTTTCCTTGTTGCTTTTTGGGGTTTTCATCCTGCTTTCTTGAGATGGCAGTGTTTGGGAGGGGGTGTAGCTGCCCCCTTCCCCTCCCAAGCCATCAGCTGAGTAAGATGCCCTCCTGCTCACTGCCCCACCTGCCAGAGACACCCTGGATCTCCCCCAACTCTGCCCGATCCCCACAGGCATCCCTCCCCAGGAGCAACATCAAGCTGGCCATGCCCACCCTGGTCACGTCCACCCAGTATGCCATGACCACCATAGCTACACCCACCCAGTAGGCCATGCCCACCCGACATCCGGTGATATATAAGTGGGTTTTGGGTTGCAGTTTGAGCACTCAGTCTCTAAAAGGTTCGCCAACCCTAACCCAAGGCTGAAGAAGGAACAGTTTTTTAGGGCTCATTTGAAACCAGATAGGTGGGAACCAAAAAAAGTCTCCAGAAGGAATCCTGTTTCAGAGGGCAGGGACTCCAACAAAGATTGCATGGTTGATACACCTAGATAACAGTGCTTAATTGCTAAGACTCTGAAGAAGCCATCAATGTTTGATGATACAGGATGGGCAGATACCATGAGAGATAGACAAGTAGATAGCTAGGCTTTTTTTTAATAGATATGTTATTGCTTTTTAACGATAACAATCTCCAGTGCCTGGTGTACAGCGTGTTGTCTTGGTTTATATTTTAACAAGAAAAAAAGACAATAATAATTAATTAACAGTCAATAAAGATTAAATTTTATAATTCCATAATTAATATATTAATGATACATTTCTTTGATCTTCCCTTCTCCCATTTGTATTTTCCTTCTTCAACCTTAATCAAAATATAATTCTTAATATTTTCAATATATAAATGATTAAGTATAAGCATTTTTTATATTTATACAAATAATAATAATCTTTGTATATAACATTTTTTTCAGCTTATCTTATTCCTATAACCATCATCTCATTAGTTCAGCATACATCCAATTTTCATAATTTTTGTTCACTTAGATTCCCTTATATTCAATCCGATTCTTATCAGTCATAATTTCTTCATATTAGTCATCTAACTGTCTAAATTTTCCCATTTAGGTACATCATCCCAATATTTTATGTCGTGCATTATAAAAATACTATACTTTTTATCTGTCTTATAGTATCTAGATATAACATCCTTTTTAATCAGTTTATATTTTACTTATATATTAATAAAAGTTACATCAACCTACTATTTTAACATTTAATATATTATAAAACATACTATATTACTTAAATCTCATTATCCTTCTTGTTGTAAGGCCCCTTTATGTTCAAAATTTTCTGTTCTTTTAGCCACATTCAAACGTTTATTCATGTAATAGTCCATCTGGAAGAGCAAGTCAAATCGCTTGTATCTGTCTCTGATCTTCTTCTTTTGCCAAGTAATTTTCTAATTAAAACAGGCTTCTTCTATATATATTTCTTTCAAAACTGCCACCTCCTTTTGCTGGCTGATTTTGTCACATATCTTATTGACTCATCATCTATTCCAGTGTTTCTCAACCTTGGCCACTCAAAGATGACTAGGGTATTCTGGGAGTTTAAATCCACATATCTTCAAATGCATAAGGTGAGAAACATTGACCTATACACATCCTAAGATCAAGCTAAAATTGAAATATGGGAGCTCTGTATATATGATGCAGAACAATGGGTCCAGACTTTGCTGGATGGGAAAAAAATCATAATAAAAGTTCTTGCATCTCTTTTTGCAGAAGGTTTCTGCTTTGGGCAATAATAGGAACAGCAGATATTTCTAATCCTTGTGGGACAAAGAGATAATAATTGCAATGGAGCAGACTTAGAAAGTATCAAGGTTGAATTGCTAAGATGCTTGCTTACCTCTATACCAGTGATGGCAAACCTTTTAGAGACCGAGTGCCCAAACTGCAACCCAAAACCCACTTATGCATTGTCAGGTGCCAGGTGGGTGTGGCCCATTGGCTGGGTGTGGCCCATTGGGTGGGCATAGCTACAGTGGTAACGGCAGACTGGGTGGGACTAAAAAGTTCAATCAATCAATTCCAACTTTGCAAGATCTTTTTTTTCCCATGAGAAGTTGAAATTGACTGATTGATTGAATCTTTTTTTTTTTTTTTTGTACACAGTGGCGGAGGCCTAAAACAAAAAGGTTTTATAAAACCCAGCTGAAGGCCTAGGACTGGGGTGACAGCGCACGTGCCCACAGAGAGGGCTCTAAGTGCTATCTCTGCCACCCGTGCCATAGGTTCGCCACCACTGCTCTATACTGTAGCTGCTCAAGTTGCCATAGAAACAGGGGGAGGGGAAGTCTGGGAAAGAAATGGGAGTTTCAGAAAGCCATCCATGGACTGTGAGAACCAAGGTCATCCAAAGCAAGGTGTCTGGCAGAGAAATTGACCGTTCCCATAACAAACAGAAAGAATGTGATTGGCCAAGGTGAACCCATGGTGGGTGGGGGTTATGAAAAGCTATTAGTAACTAACCAGAACTTTGCATGGGAAACTTATGAGTGTCAACGCTGTGACAATGGATGTCATCGCTCTGACAACTAAGAATCAGCAGCCATTTTTACTTTTGCTTCTAACATGCCTTTTCTATTCTTTTAGAGTTCAGATGTAGAAGGGGGAATGGGGTACATGCTTGAGGGTTTAGCTAGCCATAACAATGTAGAAGTGTGGGAACTCAAGGACATGGTCTGATAAGGTTTTGGTAGGCTGAGGAGCCAGTGAGAAAAGCCCACATCTTGCATTAATTGGGGGATGTGATTTATGATAGTGTTTGTGGGGTGGGAATGGCAACTTGTTACTTTGTATCTGGGGGGAGGGAATCTCAGTTTTGGGTTCAACTTTGTAAATGCCTATATTTTGTTTCCTAATAAAATGTTCTTTAAAGCAGAATTCTTACTTTGAAGTTCTTTTACCGGTTTCATCTATTGGAACCATGACATAGAGTTGATTTTACTTCTTCAGTGCTGGGATGTGTATTCAATAAAAATTTATCTCTTATGGCACCTCAAGGCCATAGTTTCTTTAATGTTGAATTTACTAGCCAGAAGGTTGATAGAAAGAAAACAAATACAGTTCTTGAAACAAATTGCCAGGCTCACTGCTTCACTTTTAACATCAGACTAACCTAATTCCAATTTAATGATATAATATAATTGCTTACCTGTTAGACACTAGAAATGTAGTTTAGAAAATCTTGCAGAGTCCATAGTTGTGTGGTACATTGTCTTTTAATATTAATATAGTAACCCATTTACTTGTTTCTTTGAAGCACTTTTTTTGCTTTCCACCAAACAGAATCCCAAAGCATTTGATGTATAATTAATGAAAAAAAAATCCTTGTCTGCAGGCTGACAGTTTAATCCAGTAATAACAAATCTTTGGGTCTTGGCGTGTCAAAAATTTGGAAAATGTCTCATTTGACTCTGCTAGTGTGTCACAAACATACGCCCTGAACAAAAGAGAAACAATTCTCTATCACCCCACAATCTAGGCCAACTTGAACAGCAGCACTCAATGATAGCACTGAACCTGGGCGTGAAGTTAAGCCTCATCCTTGACTTCAGCCCTAGTGCCACATGTGATTGCTTCTGTGGGCCAGAACTCCCCAGGATCTGCCGCGTACCACGTATCTTCAGGTGGTGTTCTCTTTCTGTGGCCTACGCAAGGCTGCTCTAGGCCGCATGAAGACTTCACCCTTGGAACAGCTTCAAAGAATGCTTTTCTGTGGCCTCTGAAGGCTCCAAAACTATGCAAAAGCATGCCCCATTCTGTTGTGATTTTTCAGAGGCTCTACAGGCCAGAAATGGTGCAAGAGCACACCCCATTCTTGCAGAGTCTCTGCAGCTTCTGAAAATCACCCATGAATAGGGCAAGCTTTTGTTGTTGGATGCAGGTGAATGCTGGCATGTCACTCAAAACACACGTCATAGGTTCGTCATCACTGATCTAATCTCAATAAACCAAGAGTGCTTTTCTGTACTGAATGTGTAGAATAATGGAGAGGCCCTCAGACCTTTGAGGATAGTCAGCACCTTTAACATCTTGAGGGCAGGTAGTGGGTTATCACAGAGAAGTGGAACTTCCCATTCATAAACTGCCTAAGTGGTTCAATTGGTACATGAAAAATGTTTTGCCCAAATAAGAGTATTATCACCTTCATTGATATATCAATTGTGAACTGGTCAGAAATGACTGCACACAACACAGATTGCTATGATTTCAAAAAAGAAGGGTGCTTTGTTTTTTCTTGTATTTTTGGGTTGAAGAAATGATGATTCAGTAGCTGCCTAGCAGACCAATATGACCAGTTTCTGTTAGGAAAATTCTTCCTACAAAAAAAAAAGAATAGCCCTAAACTTTTAACAGCTTAGGAACATGAATAATCCTTTTTATGTTTAGGGAAGATAGCTATTTTGTGTATGAAAAACACAAGTCTGTGTCTTGCAGATTAAACAGGAATATCCTCTATTTGTGGATCAAAAGATAAATGAATGAACTTTACCGTTTTCAGTGCAGTTCCCATTGTTTAACTTTTGACTAGTGTTGACTTGTCTCTTTTTCACCTCTATATAACCTACAAGACAAGTAAGGTTGTTAATTTTTTTTTAAAAAAAAACCCTGCATATTTTACTTCTAATCAAGTGATATCAAAGAAAAAGGAATACTGAGAACAATAGGTGAGAACACAGTTTGGTACAATTGTAGGAATTGTCACAAAATGAGTTCATATTGATATTGCCAGTGTATGTAATACCTTTCTTTCTAATGTTGGAAGAAAAATCAGGTCCAGTTCCAAGCTGGGAGAGAGATGCTAGAAGTAAAATGGAGGCTGCTTAGGAAAGAAGGTTTACAGTATTGATGAGCAAAACCAACAACAGCATGCAATTCTAGGTCAGTTGACAAAAGGGTTGGTTAAGTGGATGGATTTTTATGGGGTTATGGGGCTTTGAAGTTGAGATGTTCCAGGGTGGGTTGTGCAATGTGTTAAGTTTTGTGTCTTTTGCTATTCTAAAGGTGTTGGGTAATTCTTATTGTGCCTGAAAGGTCACGTCCTAATCTTTGGATTTAGATAGGTGAATGCAGATTATAAGAATCTATGTTTTTCTACTTTTTCTAATCCCATCAGCTTTGGCCTTCTGTGGGAGCTGTGGCTGAAGGAGTTTGGTGTATGAATGGATTGCAAAATCTACATTCCCAAAGATTTCAGGCTGCCCTCCAACAGTAGGAATTGGGGGGGTGGTGCATTCTGCCTTTAAGAAGATGTCTCTCCTCTTCTCCTTTAGGAAATATAATATTCTGCTTCTTTTAATATTCCCCAAAATATTACATTCTCTGGAAAGAGGGGGGGTGCTTCCCACACTAATATTCATTGGACACTTCAAGAAAGAAAGCTACTTGTTTTCCCTTCTTTCCTAGTGAAGCAAGCAAAAAATGTGTATGCACTATTTACTTAAAGTAGCCAAAAATGCAAATGATTTGCCAGCTTCTATAATGAAAATCATAAAGTGCATAAAAAGTGTGATTAAGAGTAAATATAAAGAAGGCCAAACTAATGACAACAGATAAAAGCAAACAACATTGAACTATCAATGAAGATATTGAAGTAATGGGTAATTTCTACCTTTTACCTTTCAACAGTAAAGTTACCAATAAACAAGACCTATACCACAGACTAGTATTTGGTAGGATAGCAATGAATGAATTGGAGAAGCCAAGAAAAGAAATGAATGGATTATAGAGCAAATCAATTCAGAGTTGCCACTCAAGGCTCAAATGACCAGACTCAGATTGTGATATTTTGAACACATTGTGTGAAGATCCAACTCTCTTGATAAGTTTTAATGCTGAGAAATGTGGAAATAAACAGAAGATAACCAGCAATAAGGTGGTTGATTCAGTTACAACAGCGATGGGTGCCAGATTGGGAACCAATTATCCTTTGAGAAGGTTATGTGGTTGCTAAGAGTCAACACTGATTTTATAGCACATAATCAATCACTTAACTCTCACATAAAATTCAGTAGTAGTTATACAGAAATAAAGTATATTGTTTACACTCTACTAAAGCAAAATTCTTAACATGTCTACTCAGTAATAAACTTTGTAGAGTTCAGTTGAATTTAGCTAGGTAGTTAGGTCCCAGTGACCTAATATTCATAGTCTGGATCATCTTCATCATAAACTCGTCCATGGATACTCCAGTAATGATTTTTTTTTAAATTCGACCTACTTCCTTTCTTCTGTTTCCTTTAACCTTGCTAAGTCCAATAACTTTTTCTAGTTCATCAAACATTACATACATGAATGTTTACTTCTGGATCATTACCTCAAATCCTATTTGACCCAGGAATTACTTTTGCAGTCTCTAGAACTCTATGCATTTGTTTATCAAGTTTGTATGGTGCCAATTTTATGCCAACTCATGGCAGCATCCAGTTTGAAACATCTCTCTTTTGTCTCTCCTTCTTTCTCAATGACCTACATTTACAACCATTGCTTTAAATATTCTAAACAATGTTTCACTGAAATGTAAAATAATCTTGCCTAAATTTGCCACTGCAACTTACAATATGGTAAATATTTTTAGTGTTGCATCTGGTTCACACACTATATAATAAGCAGTATTCTTCTATGAGCAAGAAAAATCAAGACATGTAACTGTTGCCTACCTATTGCAAACCTACAAAATTAGTGACAACGGGGAAGAATATACTTGAAATGACAATGAAAAAAGATCAGAGACATCAACATTTAAAACAAAAAGGGCCACTTTTGAAATCTTTGCAGTCCATTTGAGTCCACTCTCTATTTGAATCTACTAAAAAATGTTCATTTTATTTATATCAAGAGTGGGGAGGATGTATGTTTTGGAGTCACTGGGCAATATGTTAAATAAAACACACACAGAGGGAGACAAAAGGCAAACACCTCCTCCCTCCTTGTCTGGCCCATTATGCCATTTCTGAAATTATAGTAGTGATATAATAATTTTCCATTGTACCCCCTGACATACATAAGAAATGATACTGAATTATTGTGAGCTGAGTACTTATTGCACATGTTTCTACAAAACAGCCTCTGCCCCTTGTTTTTGGCTCTTATACATTACAAGATGGCCCTGGAACTTGTCAATCATAACAATGCCTCTGACACATATGGATTTTCTTTTTCTCATAGTCTTTAAAATCCTTTCTATTCCATTATTTGCAGAAGCTAAAACTGAAACTGCCCTTCTACAAGCAAAGGCATGGCCTTGAATAATCAGTAGCCATTGTGCTGGTGCTTGTTTTGTCCATGTTTTTTTTTTTTATTCTTTATTTTTAAAAGCTATAGAATATAAGCAAAGTCCCAAACACATAGAGCAATAACAAAGCAAACCTAAAAATAAAATTAATAAAATCAAGAATGAAGTGTGGAGAAAGAAAGAAAGTCTACCTTATATATTACTTATAGATAGGACTCTTCGGATAAAATTAAGTCTCCGAAACTTAACTGTTAAAACTTAGAGGCTGCCTTTATGGGCATGCGCGGCTGCCAAGTGGGTGAGTCTGCCACTTCTATTGAGCTCCGCCGCTCCTGGGCCGCGCAACTGGCTTGAGGCAGCGGCAGCTGCAGCTGCAGCAGCAGCAGCAGAACGCACGCGGGCAGGGCGTCGCTCGTGGGGGGTCCTCTGGGGCGTGGTCTGGGCTTGGCCTCCTCTGCCCAGCAGCATCGTAGTGCAGAGTCCAGGGCAAAGGAGGGGGCCACCGACAGGTGGGGGAGGGGAAGGCGTCCCCGGCCACAGCCCAGGAATTGCGCCGCCAGACCCAGGCTGCCCAGGCGGGCGATCATGGGGCTGGAGAAAGAGAAAATGGACACCAAAATCTTCATGGATGAGGACGGCTTCAATCGGAGCAACAGCCCCGCGTCGTCGGAGACTGATAAAAATCTGGAGAAAGCGCCCGAGCGGGACCCGCACGGGCTTAACAGCCACCTGAAGGTGAGGGCGCCCTGATTCCCGCGCAGACTCTGGCGTCCCCGCCGGACCCCCGTCCTCACACCTTTCAATGTTGCCTTCGAGCCCTCTTTGGGGAAGTGGAGCGTTTTCGCTTTATGCCATTTAAGGTGAATTTAGCGCGTGGGATTTTCCCCCTCCCGATTCCAGCCTGTGAGAATTCCCCTGGTCTGTTATTTGGGGAGCCGGTTTCCTCGCTCGCTCTCTTGCTCTTCAGAAAAGGAAAGGAAAGCCCGTTTATTTAAGCTCAGCGGTAGTTTCTTGGTTGTACCTATTTTTTGAATTCACAAACTTCTAAATCATTCCATGCTAATCAACCAGATTCTTTCAGAACAGTAACAAAAGCAACAGGTTATTCCTACTGCCTGTTGCCAGGCGCTTTCCCTCCCCGTGAAGACCCCACTCTGCATTTCAAAAGAGAAGCTGTGTTTGCAGTGCTCATGCTTGTTTCCCTCTGTTCCAGCTGGGGTTTGAGGACGTGATAGCCGAGCCTACATCCACTCACTCCTTCGATAAAGTCTGGGTCTGCAGCCATGCTGTCTTTGAGTTCAGCAAGTATCTGATATATAAGCTCCTCACGCTTTTCCTTGCCATTCCCTTGGCTCTGGTTGCAGGTATTCTCTTTGCTGTCCTCAGTTGCCTGCACATCTGGTAAGAATTTCTACCGAAATGTTTCCCTGTGCAAGTAATGTGAAAAATGTAATCAATCATGTCTAGTGATCCCAAAGATTGCAAAGAGTATGTTAGAGTGATTTATTTGGAAGGTAGCAGGCTTACATTACAGTCTAATTGCATTACATTTACTGCAAATAAAATCTACTGAGTTGATATGCTTAATATGTATAATAAATGCCAATCAGATGGAGTTTAGTATCACAGGGTGCCAACTTACTCTGTGCTCAGCTGGCTGCAGATTGGAAGGCCAAAAAAAAAAAAAAAGACCTAGAGATATTGGATGGCCGGGGAGATAGATTGTATCTATTTCCTGGTTGGTTGGTTTCCTTTTCTCCATAAAACAAAGACATCTTTATCTTCCTTTGCTTACAATAAGAATATATTTAGAACAGGTCTCATATCATTTTCTGGCAAGACATATGGAAAAATGGCACGGTTGCCTAATTCCCAACCATATCCTTTGGGGCAGTGTTTCTCAACCTTGACAATTTTAAGGCATGTGGACTTCAACTCCCAGAATTCTACAGCCAGCAATGTTTGCTGTGGAATTCTGGGAGTTGAAGTCCACATGCCTTAAAATTGTCAAGGTTGAGAAACACTGCTTTGGGGAGATTTTTTTTGAAGATGGGATTTCCCAACCTCAAAAAAAGAAATGACTCAACAAATGAAAATAAAATAAAAATCTACAGTAGACCTAAAAATAGGACATGATCCCATATTGAATTTTTTCTCCAGCAAAATGGTTGGTGCTCTTTTTCTCACTATGGAGAAGTTTTCAGATCAGTTCTGTAGTATCTTAGATGTTGCTTCAGTACCAGTGCAGCTCTGATTTGCAAAATGCTTTAAATCAGTGGTTCTCAACCTGTGGGTCGGGACCCCATTTGGGATCGAACGACCATTTCACGGGGGTCGCCAAACAACGCAGTCCACCATTTTTCCTCCCCTTTTCCTTAGCTGTGCTACTCCCTTTTATTCTATTGGCTTTTGAAAGCCAATAGAATAGACTCTCTTGAATAGAGTCTAATTCTATTGGCTTTCAAAAGCCAATAGGAATTGTCCAGGCTGTCTCTGCCCTGCTGACCCCGCCAAAAGTCCCATTTTGCAAACGGTGCTGCACCAGTTCAGTAGTCCTCAACTTACGACCGGTTGAGTAGTCCTCAACTTACAACCAGTTGGGGGGTCGCGGCATTAAAAAGGTTGAGAACCACTGCTTTAAATGCTTTATGACATTATTGTAGCTGTAGTTTAACTTAAACCAAGTTCATACATGCCTGTGCCTTTTTTGATTTCCTATACAATGGTTGATGTCTGAATGTGCACATGTGCTCTATTATGAAAAAAATTATTTGAGATATCTGAGGCTATTTGCACATACACATTCTTTCAGCTATGATGGCTATTTGCACATATTCTTTCAACAACAATTATTAGATGATAAACACACATGTGAAGCAGACATTGTTTTTAAACAAAATTGAGCCACTATTTCCCAGAAAGTTTAACTAAATCCTAACTCCCA
Source organism: Crotalus tigris (assembly GCF_016545835.1). Lineage (NCBI taxonomy): Eukaryota > Metazoa > Chordata > Lepidosauria > Squamata > Viperidae > Crotalus > Crotalus tigris. Next base: position 925,466 of record NW_024096553.1, on the reverse strand, counting down.
AGCACCCCTTATTTATTATTTATTTATGTACTTACATATTTACTTAACAATATATGTAGAACACCCCATCCCTTTAAGAAATGTCACTATTATTGTCATATTCAGATACGTTTAAGACACGGGTATCAAACTCACCGTGTCACGTGACGTGTCACAACGTATCGCAACTTTTTTTGCATTGTCGGAGCTGGGGTGAGCGTGGCATCCGTATGATGCAATCAGCCCATGGGCTGGCAGTTAGACACCCTGGTTTAAGAGGTAAAGAGATATCTTGCCAGAATGCATAAAATAAGCTGATTGTGACATGAGTTCGTCAACTATGAGCCTCAAACTTTTCAGTCCATATGTATGTGAAAGATACAGAAAGTGTATCAACATGCACAACAATAACGACACTGTCAAAAGGAACTATTGAGAAGTGTTTTTAATGAGTGTTGAATCCTTGCATTTCAACCACGACTGTAAATTATCTCACTGAAGATGTATCTCCCTATAAGGCATTACTATGACACAAATATATGAAAGTGATTTTCTATATTATGAGCATTTGTGAGCATAAACTGCATTCAAGATATTAACTTTTTCAGAAGGGATGTGTTCAGTAAATCAGGAAGTGGAAATATTTTCATTAATGAGGTTTTTAACATCCAGAAAAGACTATCTCTAAGCTTATTTAGGACTTTTTGTGCTATGATTTAACTAGAATTCATTTATAGATTGTAAGCTGTCAAGCAAGTTGATTTGCTGTGGTTGATAATTTCAAAAATCCTATGATCACTCAAAAAAGGTGATACTTGGCACATTTTATAAGTTCTTGGCCAAGCAGTAGTCTATCCCATGGTTATCAAGTTCGTGATTATAGTTCTTGGAATTGTATTATCTCTTTTTGTTTTATGGAACCTAAAACAGAGGGAACTGCCTTATTCTAATTAAAACATTGGTGAAACTTAGCGTTTCTCAATGTGGAACTTGTTGAACTTTCTTCATGATTTCCAGTCAACATAGTTCAAATTCTTATTGATTAGCAAAAATTTGCATGATATTTTTGAAGTAGATTTTTAAAGAAGGCTTTCAGAGGCATTTTTCCAATAAATGTAAGAAATATCCAACATTACCTCTTCCCCAAAATTGACTTGCATTGTTGCAGACTATACATGGTCAACCTCGAAGATTTGGTCAAAGTGATGAGAAAAGAGAATATTCAGGAATCCATCTTTTGTGGTTTGTGGTTATGTAAGAGCAAAAAGAGACCTCTGCCTCAGATGTAGAGATTGTTAATAGGAACAGTGAAGCTAGTATTCTTTCTACAGGAGTCTGCCAGTAGCCTTATAAAATAGACGTGGCCTTGACTTATGACTGGTCCAATCAGCAACTATTCGAAGTTTTATCAGACCTCCCCAGAACTACTTATGATCATGTTTTGAAGTTCTGTCAGCTAGTCCTACCTGTAGTCATGTGATCATATTTTGGGCACTTGGCAATTGGTCTACATTTATGGCCATCTGCAGCATCCCACAGTTATATGACTGTGATTTATGGGGTTTTTTTCCCAAAAAAACTGGCATTTATTTCTGGTTTCTGGCAAAAAAATGCCCATTGATTACAATGTTCACTTAATAACCATAATGTTCATTTAACAACTGCAACGTTCACTTAACAACAGTCCCGAAAGGTCATAAAATAGGACACAGTCACATTGTGACTTGCTTAATGACCAGCATAACTTACAATCATAACTTAGGGCTTAATTACAGTCATAAGTAGAATATTATCTCTATAAGGATAAAGCCCTCCCCCCCCTCTCTCTCTCTCTCACACACACACACACACACACACACAAAGAAAAAGATGGCATACTGATGGCAAATCTCAAAAGTGTTGCTGATATTATGAAGGCTAATTTGAAGAAGAAAATTGATAAGTGGGATATTACCACTGAAAAGCCATTTCTGTAATCCATTTTGAACTATAGATGCCAAAACAAATCTTTTAATGTCAGTATATTCCTTGACTTAATGTTGATAATACTGTAAAAACTGAAATCAATCTAAAATCTTCCAAATGTTGAACCATGAATTGACTCATGGTGTTATGATGAATATGTTGGTGTTGTTTTCTTGGCAACAAGAATGAAGTGGTTTTTCACAGCCTTCTTCTGGAGTAGGATTTCTTTTCAACTTCTCAGTTTAGCCTAATGTTGGGATTTTTCTAGCGGTGTCTCATTCAAGTAATAACAGGTCTGACCCTGCTTAGTTGAAAAACCAGGTGACCAGATAGTTGCTACAACCTGTCCCTCGTTGGTGATATAATGTACCAGGATCCTCTTAGTTTTGTTTTTTTAAATTCTGAAATAAGCACATGGATTTCCATTTTAGAATCACTTCTTTTCGAAACTCTCCCCACCCCTCAAAGTTTAAATTTCCTTGCAGGAGAGAGAAATTTGAAAAAGAAACAGTAAGATCTTCTTCCTTCAAATAAGTGGGCCCAATCTAGGTCCTTCTTAGTGTGTGTGTGTGTGTGTGTGTGTGTGTGTGTGTGTGTGTGTGTGTGTATGTGTATATATATATCAATGCATAACTGAATTCCCCTGGAAAGGTGAAAAGGCTGTTTCAAATGTCTCATTTTATAGCCCCTACCCATAGAAACAGAGCATTTAAGGTCATTTCACTGTTTTACTAGGATTTTTAGGACTCCCCAAAGGGTGATTTCCCATTCCAGTAATGCTTGCCCAAAAATCTGAAGGCTGAGTCAGGTGAATGAACACGTGAGACCATTGTTCTGTCTTCCTGTGGAATCCCTTTGGTTAAGGAGTGTGCAACCGTTGCTTGTTTTGAGGGCAGGGTAGTGAATTCTTCTCAAATGCTCCCAATGTCCTTTGGGAAAGAGCCAAAGTAACTCCAGTTTGTGGTTAGATTACATTCGCAGATGCACAATACACACAGAGACACACACAGAGACATATACACATGCCTTGCTTCATGCAGTTTCATAAGTGAGTGCAATTCTAGTGCCATGTTTTGTTTCTTCACCTTCAAAACAGGGACTTTATTATTAACATGCTTTAAGACAAAACGTGTTGAAGGTTGAATGCCACCACCATGGGTAGGGAAGTACTGTTGACATGCCAACAGAGAGGAGTTGTTACACTGCTAGCCTGCCAAAAATTCACAGAAAAACTTGACCTCACATTCCTTCTACACCCAGAATGCACCCTGAGTGGAGAAACAATTGCACACCCACATTGGAGGACAGAGAGTTTCACCTCTCCATGAACTGAATTAAGAGCATGCACAATAAATAATTTCATCAGACTTGGAGGACAATTGAAATATGTTTTTTAAAGAAATCACAATAATGACAATACAGTAATTTGTTTTTTAAAAGCTATGATTGCTATTTTAATTTAATTTGGACCTTTAACTTATTGTGCCCTTTTGTAGGTTTTGTTATACTGGTGGCCATAGTTACATTATCTGTTAGACATAAAAGAATAATCTGAACCTGTGCCAATACCAAGCACTTTGAATAAGCTGTTTGCAAGCATGATCTAGAAAAGTTGCCGCTCTGCATTCTTCTGTTACCTAAATAGATCTTTCTCCTTTTCTTTGGCTACAGAGTTAAATTTAGGAAGAAATGTCAAGAAGTACATTGCAAGTGTTGTATGAATATTTACATATCTTTTAAAATAGATCCTTGTGGTATATACTTGGCGGTAATTATGTGATCTATTGATTCACTATCAATGTCTCCAGTAAAAGATGCCAAATTCTGTCTGTAATTATAGGAATAAGATGGAAACCCAAACTCCTAAAATGAAAACAAGAATTTTAATGCATGCAATTCACTGCAGATTTATTATTTTATTCTTGTTTCCTGGGAGGATTGAAAGAAATGTTCTAGATCTTCCTCACTTGTATGGATTGCTATTGTAACCCTGGCAAAGGTAAATCAAATATGTGATTAGTTGCTTGCCTGTTTGGATTCCAAAACCATCAAAGAACTTCAGCAGCAGTTAAAAACACAACTTGAACCCCAACTAACTAACATCAATATGTAAATGAAAATAGGGCATTAAAAGTACTACTAGCATCTCATGATGCTCTATGGAAAACTCCAATATTAGCAAAAATTATTTGTTTATAGATATAGATTAGAACAAGAATGGGCGGGGTCAAGCAGGCTTGAGGCCCCAATTGTGGGTGAAAAATCGAGAGAGCTAAAGTTCTGACAGAAATTAAAGGGGAAAAACAGAAAATCTTAAGACTTGCAGAAATACCCATTGTACCCCTTGAAAAAAATATCTACCTTCAAAATGCAGATTGAACTTTCCTATTTGTTTTCTGAAAAGGATGAGGAGATCATTCTATAGTTCCAGCAGAAAGAGGGAAGAAAAGAGGACAGGGTTTTTTTCAGGAATTATTAGAGAACACAAGATAGAATATTAGCAACATATTGTTGCTACTGAATTTTGAATTGTCAAATGACCTAATGCAGTGGTGCGCCATGCCGCGGAGATGGCAACCATCCCTCTTCAACCAGCCACCCGCTAACTCTCCAAGGTCTCACATGGCCGGATGCATCCCAGCACACCTGGCTTCCCTTCCCCCTGTCCTGTCCCTCCTGACCTCACATGCTTTCCTTTTCCCAGGCACGACCCACTGCATCGCTTCTTCAGCTGTCGGCCAGCCATCCAGCTCAGAGGAGGCTTCTCTAAACTGCTGGTGGGGGCCCAGAGTGCGCCGATCAAGGGGCCAGTAGGCTGTGGCTGCTGATGGACACTGTCAGCCCCCCTGAGCTCGCTGGCCTCTGTGTGTGGGGGCCGATGGTGTCAGGCAGCAGCTGCCCCAGCCCCTGCCTTGCCTTGCTCTGTGACAATGGCACCCCCGCCCTGCCTCGCCTCATTCCACAGGACAAGCCTCCTGCCCACCGCCCCACCTGCCAGAGACCCCCTGGATCTCCCCCAATGCTGTCTGGCTCCCACAGGCGTCCCTCCCCACAAGCATGCCCACCTTGGCCACACCCACACAGTCTGCCATGACCACCACAACTACGCCCACCCAGTGGGCCACGCCTGTTGAATCCTCGGTTAATGGCAATGACGGCTCGAGACATTCTGTGGTTTCAGGAACTTTTTATTGGTCTTCAATAGCCTGTTACAACTCTGAGCAGCACAAGCCTCTCAGCCTCTCTTAAAGATAAATCCCGGGCCAAAAAGCAACATTTAGGCATGCTGCACGCCTCGCGCATGTGTGCGAGCGCTGGCGCCAGCCAGTCTGGTCCCGGGCAGCTTGCAACTGCCCGGGACCATTGCAACGTCCCGAGCCTGCCTCTGCAGGCTCAGGACACAACACCCCTTCCCTCCCGGCTAAGACTACATGAATAATTACACGCGACCTCAACACGAGCGTGGTGTGCCCACCCTTGCTCAATGGTACCATGCTATTGTTCTGGGCATTACTTCCCAGTGTCCCATTTCCGGCTTCCACAGAAACACACTCTTACTGTTTCTGCTTGGCCAGCAAAGTTATAAAATCTTCAAGATATTTGGGAGACCTCTTATCTCTGTGATCTGCGTATGCCTTGATAATTCCCAGGTACACCTTATCCAGAGGAGGCTATAGGTTCACGCCCTTTCTCAGACCCTGGTGGCCCCCGTGGACCATGCCCCGTTGCCTGGCCTGCTTGCTTGCCCACCGGGCTCGTCAGACCAGGACTTTGCTCTCTCTCTCTAACCTGGTTGACCTGCCTAGTTGCAGGCGTTCTGTCCCCTCTAGGAGGCTGCCCCTGTTGGGCAATTCTGAAGAGTCTCTCGAGCCCACACTGGACCTAGCATGAGGCTGCCTTCCTTCACTCCCCAGTTCCATAGTAGGACTGTCTGTAATTTCAGTACTTTCCCAAAACTCAGTTGCCCCCTCCGTTGAACCAGAGGGGTTAGGATCTGGATTTGGCCCTTCTATCACTTCCCTGTGGAAGTGTCCTTTTCTGGGGACGGTGGCTATATTAGGCCAATTGTGTTGATTGTGTGCCAGCTCTCTTGCAATGTTTGAGTTATTAGGATGCTCCCGGTTATTCTCCCAGACTGGAGTGCTGAAAGGTGTAAGTGTGTAATGATTATGCCCCCGGGGTGACTCCCTGGCTGGAGAATGCACTGTAGCCTGTGCGCTAGCTGGAATCTTGGGATAGGCCGTCTGTGGCCTCTCTGTTGGGGCCTGGTTGCTGCCAACACCCTTCCCTTTGCCTGTAGGGGTCCCTCCCCCCTGGAAAAGAACCAGGAGTCTCTGAAGGTAAGTCCAGTCTTGTACGCAGCTGGTCGATATGTCGTCGCAGGATACGACCGTCATCCAAGGAGACCTCGTAGGACAAAGGACCTGTAACCTTGCAAACTGTGGCAGGAACCCACAAGTTACCTGGCCCGTAGTTATGGGTCCATACTGGGGCACCCACTTGCAATTGCCTCGGTGCCCTGGGTTGTGTACCCCTAGGAGGAGTCTGTCCGGGTGCAACCGGTCAAGTTTAGTAGTCAGTTTGCGCCCCCAGCGAAGTTCAGCTGGGCTTCTTCCCGTAGAAGTGGAAGGTGTAGTGCGGTAAGCAAGGAGGAAGTCAGCCAACCTGTGATGCCAGTCCCCATAGGTCAGTTTCTTCAAAGCATCCTTGGTGATGCGGACCATCTGTTCAGCCATCCCGTTGGTGGAAGGGTGGAAAGACACAGAGGTGGCGTGACGAATCATGTTGGCCTGTAAGAAAGCTTGGAATTTGGAAGAAGTGAATTGAGGGCCATTGTCAGACACCAAAACATCCGGAAGCCTATGTGCAGCAAAAATCCCCCTCAGTACTTGGATAGTCTTTGCAGTGGTGGTGGAGGAGACAGGTACAACCTCAAGCCATTTTGAATAGCTATCAACCAGGACCAAGAAGAATTGACCCTGAAAGGGCCCAGTGTAATCGATGTGCACTCTACACCATGGAGACTGTGTTTCTTCCCATCTATGCACAGGAGCCTGGGGCATTTCTGGGCGTGAGCACTGACAAAAGTGGCAAGCGTGCACCTTAGCCTCAATTTCCTTGTCTAACCCAGGCCACCATAAATGGCTGTGCGCAAGCGCCTTCATGCGTACAATGCCAGGATGACCCTCGTGAAGGGAACCTAAGACCCTAGACCTCATTGAGGTAGGAATGACAACTCTGCTGCCCCACAGCAGACAACCCTGGAAAGTGGATAACTCGTTCCTTTTCAGCCAGAAACTCTGAAACTCAGTGCCTGGGCAACTCTCTGGCCAACCAGACAAAACCCAGGATAAGACACGAGAAAGTGTGAGATCCGTGGCTGATTCAGAGGTGATTCAGGCAATGCCTGAATTGAAAGGATGTTGATTGCCGGGGCAGGATCAGCCTCTACTACTTGTAAGGGTAATCTACTGAGGCCATCAGTATGTCCCATTTCCTTGCCAGGTTTGTGAATTAGAGAAAAGTCATAAGCTGACAGGAATATTGACCATCTGAGCATCCTGGGGGAGATGATGTGGGGGGTCTGTTTGTTAGTGGTAAACAACCCCAACAAAGGCTTATGATCAGTGTAGACCGTGAAACGTCTGCCATACAAAAAATCATGGAATTTTTTAATTCCAGCAACAACAGCTAGGGCCTCCCTGTCTATCTGGGCATAATTCCTTTCAGCAGAGGACAATGTTCTGGAGTAATATGCAACAGGAACCTGAGTTCCATCTGGTCTGAGATGACTGAGTACTGCTCCTACTCCATAAGGAGAAGCATCACAAGCGATGCACACAGGAAGGGTTTCATTGAAGTGTGCAAGCACATTGTTGGATGTTAGTAAGGCCTTAACCTCATTGAAGCTTGCTTCATGTGCCTGTGACCACTGCCACACTGCCTGTTTGTCCAGAAGCCTATGAAGTGGTTCAGCTACATTAGCCTTATTAGGAATGAATGAATTATAAAAATTCAAGAGTCCCAGAAAAGCTTGCAGTTCAGCTTTGGACTTAGGTCTAGGAGCTTGCAAGATAGCTTTTAATTTGGACTCAGCAGGATGAATCCCATTGGCATCAATTTTGAATCCCAGAAAATCTGTAGAAGACACCCCAATTTTACATTTGTCCTTTTTAAGCTTGAGTCCTGTTTTCCAGAACCGCAGCAGGACAGCCCTCAATCTCTCAACTAGATTTTGGGTGGAGTCTTCAGCAATTAAGACATCATCAAAATAGGGGCAAACCCCTGGTATACCCCTCAAAGTATTTTCCATTACACTTTGGAAAATTCCAGGAGCTATGTTTACTCCAAATTGTAGACTTTTGACTTTGAATGCCCCCCTGTGAGTTACAATGGTTTGTGCTACAGCAGCAGCTTCATCAACAGGCAGCTGTTGATAAGTTTGTGCTAAGTCAAGCTTTGCAAAAACACATCCCCCCCTTGAGGGAGGCGAGAATATGGCTGACTACAGGTACAGGATAGGCATGTTGTTGCAATGCCTTATTGAGAGTGCATTTGTAATCTGCACAGATCCGAATGTCCCCATTAGCCTTAAGAGACGTAACTATGGGAGTTTTCCAAGGACTGGAGTCAACAGGTTCTAAGATTCCTTGCTGAATTAATTTGTCCAATTCAGCATCAATTTTCCCTTTTTAAAGCAAAAGGTACCCTTCTTGCTTTTACTCTGATAGGAGTGACAGTGGGGTCCAACTTTAAAGAGACTAGGGGCCCTTTGTATGTGCCCAGCTGTGGGCTGAAAACATCCGCAAATTCTTTGCAGACTTCCTGTAAATCTACTGTTTGCATGCTATTGAGCCCTGTAACTTGTATTCCCAAGGCCTCAGACCAATCGAGTCCTATGAGACTCGTGCGCTCACCCCCCACTATCAATACATCTAATGGACCTTCAAAATCCTTATACTGCACGTTAAGGGTGGCCTCCCCCTTAACACACACTTTGGAGTTTTGGAAGTCTGTTAGCACTATATTAGAAGGCCTAAGCTTGGTCTGAAAACCACTACCAGAGCAAATCTTTCTGAATGTGTGAATGGAAATGATTGAAAGTGCAGACCCAGTGTCTAGTTCCATGACCAATGGAATCCCTTGCAACTTCACCTTAAGTGACAATTTCTTTTTAAGTGGCTTGTGTGTGCCTGTCCTATAAATGCTTCTTCGTGAAGCACAGAAACCCACCATGTTTTGGGTGGGGACCCTGATACCTTTCATGCGCAATTCTTCTCGGGGTTGTACCCTCTGATGGCCCAGACACACAGCTGCTATGTGGCCTTGCTTCCCACATGCTCTACAGATTGCAGAACAGAACTTGCAGTCAGTCCTCTTGTGGCGACCTCCACACCCGAAGCACTTGGGTACAGGTGAAGACCTTTCTTTGCCTTCCTTCTGCTTCCCTTCTTTGGTTGAGTAGAGATGATCTATTTCTTCATCAGGTTCCTCTTCCAAGCTTCCTTGGACTCCCTCGTGGTGCACGGAAACAGCTTCTGGAGTACTTCTGATAGGCCTCATATTCTTGATTGCCCCACTTGCTGCCTCTTCTGCAGTAACCTCTCTCAAGGCATCTTTGAACGATATGTCCTCTTTAGCGAAAAGTCTTTGCTGCACATCTCTGTTTCTTAGTCCACATACAAATCTGTTTCTCAGCCTTTCCTCTAAGTCTTTAAACTCACAATGCTTAGCTGCTCTTCTTAATGCAGCAATGTATTCTTTAGCTGATTCGCCAGCCCGTTGATCCCTCTGTTCAAAAGTATGTCTCCAAGCAATAACAGATAACTTGGGTTGAAAATGCTCTTTTAATAATTTCTTTAAATCTGTGTAGGTAACAGATTCAAGAGGTGCAGGGGCTACTAAATTTTCAGCGATTTCAAATGCATTTTGACCACAAACACACAGTAGGGTGGCGGCCTTTAAGCCATCTTTTCTTACTTGATTAACTCTGAAATAATTTTCTGCTCGGGCCACATAAGACTCCCATCTATCTGGATGTGTAACATCAAACTCAGAAAGTTTCCCTATCTTTGCCATCTTCAGTAAAACAGGAAGGGTCTATCAGCCAGCTTACCTCCAACAAAGCTGTATTGGCAGGCAGTTGCTGAATTTAACGCCATTTCCTCGCTGTCTCAGGACTCCAGGGTAAGCTTACAATTCTTTGTGTAATTGTAAGGCAATCCCATCCTCGTCACCAGTGTTGAATCCTCGGTTAATGGCAATGACGGCTCGAGACATTCTGTGGTTTCAGGAACTCTTTATTGGTCTTCAGTAGCCCCTGTTACAACTCTGAGCAGCACAAGCCTCTCAGCCTCTCTTAAAGACAAATCCCGGGGCCAAAAAGCAATATTTAGGCACGTGGCGCGCCTCGCGCATGCGCGCGAGTGCTGGCGCCAGCCAGTCTGGTCCCGGACAACTTGCAACTGCCCGGGACCATTGCAACGTCCCGAGCCTGCCTTTGCAGGCTCAGGACACAACACCGTCCATCTGGCACCCAGCGATAAATAAGTGGTTGCAGTTTGGGCACTCAGTCTCTAAAAGGTTTGCCATCACTGGCCTAATGTGATACTTGCATTTAAAAAAAGTTATCAGAAATCTTAAGTTTATGCCAGTCAGAACATACTTGGTTCAAATAGAGTATCAAATAGCTGCTTGAAATATAAGTCATCAACATACCCTTGTAAGATAGCAGCAACCTGTCAGGTGTTGCAGGAGCGCCCAAGCTAATAAGGCCATTAGACTGATATTCTAATGCCATCACCGGAGTGCATTTCTAAGCAGAAAGTGATTGGATTCTGATAAATTGGTGAAATACATTAACCATAATATGATGCAGGTCTTCATACAGCTTGCCCTTGTAGTACAGTGTAGCTGGGAAGAAGAGATAAAACAGTCTAAGGATAATTAACTTTTTTTAAAAATACCACAGTGACATGGATCAGGAAAATAGAGTGAAAACCAAGAGAAAAAGCTAGAGGTTCCGCCAAATACAGACTTAACTTATCAATTCCCAAACCCTGATAACATTAGTGCTGCTTTTGTTGAGTATAATAAGGGTTGCATTTGAGCAGGTCCAAGTTTTTAGTAGTTGCGAGAAAGTTGTATGAAAGATCATAACAAGATAATATCTAGTATCTGCTATGATGTCAGAATAACTAGCTTGCAAACAGGCAAACTGGGAGCAGAAAAAACTTTCTCTTGGGCATTGAGCACATGTTCTCTAGATAGAAAAAAGGGGGTGGGTATTTCTTTATTAGTTCTACAAATAGCTAAGACTGTAATCCTGTTAATTGAGACCTAACTGGAATTGGGAATAAATGTTGACCTATCAAATTAGGGCTACAAAAATTTAGATAACCATGAACTGGGAGGAAAAAATACAGAAAACTCTTTTCTACCATTTAGTGATTATCAGATTTTTGAAACATCACTATAGGAGAACTGGACCCAGGAGAACATTTTTTCCTTTTTAATGTGAGTAGAAAGCATTATTTCATTTTCATACAAACAAAGAGCAAATGACAAAATAATAAATAGTACTCAACAATGAAGGAAATTAACACAACCCTGCACATATTTACTAAAACCAAGACCCAAATTATGTGTTAGTATGATTGCAGGCTAAAATGAAACAATATCCAGGATCATTGATCATGCCATTGTGATTTTAATTCATAATTTACTGAATAAGACATATAGTTACTAGATCTGCATATCATACTACATGGTAAACCATGTTTCACAGTCAACGTTGCAACACAAGTGCTTCTAAGTGAATTAAAAGATTTTGTAGGCATCTATAATTTACAGTAAAACCAATTCTATCTTGCTGCTGATGTACTAAAATTAGATCTTATTCAGGATGTTTCAGATCTAGTCATCTTCATTACAAAGGTAATGAAGTTTAAGAAATGATTGCTAACAAATCTTTCTTTTTTGTCTAGGGTTGTGGTGCCATTCATAAGGTCTTGCCTTTTGATCTTGCCGTCCGTGCAAGCTGTATGGAAGAGCTTGACAGATGTTTTCATTGCACCAGTGTGTCACAGCATGGGACGTTGCTTTTCAGGAATCAACATACATCTTGACCAAGAGTGAACACTTTGGATCCAATGCTATTTTAGTCTTAAGTTCTATTAAAGTCTCCTTATTGGTATAATATAGAGACACGTAAGCATTCATTCCAAAGCTACTGCTGTTTAAAGGGCTGACCTTTCCTCCCTTTAGCTGGGTTGCACTTTTTATGGGGGGAAAAGCTTTATTTGGGGACAGAAAAGATACTAGCTTATATTGTAACTAAGAGATAACGAGTGACATTTAACAATGTTAAGGTAATGGTACTTCTAATGCTTGGTTTCCATAAATGTGTTGTGGATAACTAAGAGAGGTCATCATGAGGTGTATCAATCAAATGTTCATCTATTGTATCACTCAAATTTCCTGGAACTTATGCTACCAATAAATTAGGCCTATTTATTGATGTTAGGTTATACAGCTCTTAGAAATAAGAACAGAATGTTAAAGATTACTTTTGAAGAGTTTTCTTATCTGAATTCTGCTGGTTAGCTTTTCTAGCCACATAAACAGCTAGCTCTGTTTGTTTATAGATTCTATAATCTATCAACTTCTTGAACTATATAACCTCTTAGTATACAGGTAGTCCTTGACTTACGACTACAATTGAGCCCAAAATTTCTGTTGCTAAGTGATACATTTGTTACGTTAATTTTGCCCTATTTTATGATCTTTCTTGCCATAGTTGCTCAGTGAATCACTGCAGTTGCCAAATTAGTGACGCGGTTGTTAAGTGAATCTGGCTTTCCCACTGACTTTGCTTGTCAGAAGGTCACAAAAGGTGATCACATGACCCCAGGATGCTGCAGCCATCATAAATATGAGTCAGTTGCCAAGAATCTGAATTTTGATCACATGACTGGGGATGCTGCAACAGTTGTAAGTATGAAAAATGGTCATAAGTCACTT